>NC_061510.1:301648050-301711094 GCF_022539505.1 Lolium rigidum | reverse complement strand
AGAAAAGAAAGTTTTATAGTACATAGAGGATGACATGCGGGTCCCATTTAGCGAGCAGCGGTATCACCGTTTGAGAGGCGGCAGGGGATCGAAAGAAAAAGGCAAGTGACCAAATATGAGGTGCCAAAAATAATTCAAGAAAAGAAAGTTTTATAGTGCATAGAGGATGACATGCGGGTCCCATTTAGCAGCAGCGGTATCACCGTTTGAGAGGCGGCAGGGGATCGAAAGAAAAAGGCAAGTGACCAAATATGAGGTGCCAAAAATAATTCAAGAAAAGAAAGTTTTATAGTGCATAGAGGATGACATGCGGGTCCCATTTAGCAGCAGCGGTATCACCGTTTGAGAGGCGGCAGGGGATCGAAAGAAAAAGGCAAGTGACCAAATTTGAGGTGCCAAAAAAAACTCCAAGAAAAGAAAGTTGATTGCACATAGAGGATGACATGCGGGTCCCATTTAGCAGCAGCGGTCTCAACGTTTCCAAGGCGGCAAGGGATCAAAAGAAAAGGAAGTAGCCAGAAATCAGGGGGTCAAAAAAATCCAAGAATAGAAAGAATTTTGGTTCATAGAGGATGACATGCGGGACCCATGATCCTGCATCGTAAACGGCTCGATCGGAGAACGTTGAACGAGATGGCGCGATCGAGAAAAAAACAATGCCGGAGAGGCTGCCATCCGGGCCCTACATCCCTCGGCGGTGCGGATTTGCGTTGACTCGGCCGGCGAACCCGAGAATTCGCGATGCACCACGTCCCGGGCCACCATACGCGACGTTTTGGCCGCTTTCGTCGGGCTAGGTGGCCTCAAAAACGAGAAAAAAAAAAGTTTTGACATGCACCACGGAGGGACCAAAATCGTCGGCCATGGTACACCAGCAACCACGGCGCGACTTCAACTTCGTCGGCCATGGCAACTTTTCTTGTAGTGCGGGTAGTGGGCCTTCAGTAAACCCCGGGTACTATCTTCGGCAGGCCCATTGGGGATGCCTATGTCACCTGTGCCCCCCGGAGCTGTTGTCGCGAGCGAGGTTTGCGATTTTCTCGCCACCTTGGTTGTTTCCTACACTGGATCCACACCTGATTGATGGGTACCTCCAATGTCTTGTTCATGTCGCCTTGTGGTCTCTTGTGTTGGCTAGAGTGGGTGTATTTCAGGTCCTTAATTGTTAAGCATGGTTGTGTGTGTGAGTGTGCGCTTTGTGTAGGTTTGGCCACGTTATTTTTGTTGTAGGTTTTCGCAAGGTTTTCTCCTAAAAGTTGGACATTCTCTTCTTAATTAATAAAAGAGGCAAAGCTTTTGCCTCGGTTTCAAAAAAAAAATACCTTCACTATGTGAGTGACATCGGGGCCTCCTCTCTTGCTGGTGTAACATCCCAAGTTTTCAAATCAATAAAGAGAATCAAGTTCTATTCTTTAAATTTTGGAACCAACAAAAACTTTAATTGATTTATATGTGGTGCATAGAGTTAATGCATATATGTTGTGATCTTGCCATGAGGCTTGCTTGAGTGTTTACCAATGTTGCTAAAACCCTAAACCATGATACTTTGATCAAAGAGGAACAAAGAAAGTGGAAAACAAAATAGAAATGACATCACATATGAGCCTATGGCTATTTTTGTAAAACTTTAACCTAGGCCGTTTTACCTTGTGCCAATGTTTTGGAAACATAAATAAACTCAAAATAATACCTTTTGAATCAAAGAAATGCAAAACAAACCAAAAGAAAAATCAAAAACCACTCACATATGATAATGGTCATTTGTGCCATTTACATCAGGGTACCCACTTTGAGCCCCTGTATTAAGAGATTTCTAAAATAAACTTGCACAACTCTTTGCACCTCATCCAAGACCTCATCAAGTTGAACATTTTTGGTGTTGACCACCTTGACTGATTCCTTTTAAATTGCTTAATATAAGGATACAAAGTGGCAACATCAAAATAGAATCAAGATCATACCCATTTTGGATTTTACAAAACCTTCTTCATTTTGCAAACCAACACCACCAATAGGAGCCAAACATTATTTGAATCACACCCCTGCAAAAGTTTGGCAAAATTCAAAAATAAAATTCTTGCGGCCATTTCATCGAACACCTTGTGTGCAATATTCTGCCAACCCCATACACTCTTATATCCAGCAGGTTTTGGCCTCAACCATCAAGCCTAGGTCATCATCAACTCCCTCTTGCACCCAGTAAACAATGCCAAGCCTCAGAGACTCGGATCATGCATGATTTCATCCGGTACCAAGCCATGCCGTGGCATCATGCCACTCCACCATGCCAACTCTTCTCCTCTCCCATCTAGCATGCATCACCTTGTCCTTGAGCCTCCCCTTCATCTATTGATCATGATCGTGCAAGCCATTGGCCAAGAGGAGACGAGCAACGGCCAGGCCAGGACGTGCCCGCGTCAGCACTGTGACGCCAGCACGCGCACGGACACGCCCGGAGCGCGCCAGAGCGTCGTCTCTCCCCGTCAGCACCGTCCTCCCCTTGACCTCGTTTTCTGTACCGAGCATCATCACGCCACCGTCTACCTCCCAGACACGCTCAAACAGACCAGAGAGCCCTGTCGCCATCGTCCTCGTCGACGACTTCCGCCGCGGTACTGCAAGCTCGCGTCACGTTCCTGCTCGCCACAGACCATCGTTTTCTGCGCCGTCAAGCCTGTCGTGCTCGCCATGACGTCGAGAACACCCCTGCGTCATCGCCCAAGTCTCTCCGCCACTGTAACGCCGTCGCCATGCTTGACCTGCCCTGCGCGCCTCGGCACCCCGTCGCAACTATAAAAGGAGCACTCCCCCTCTCCAATTCTCCACGCCAATCCATTTCTCTCATCTCATAACCCCTCCTCGAGCTCTCCCTTGTCCCAATTTACACCGTAGACCACCAATCGCCCGCCGGAGTGCTGTGGAGCCGTCGCAGACGAAGACGAAGCTTGGTGCCACCCCTGGAGACGCCGCATGTACCAGGAGAACCGCCGTCGTCGACAAACTCGCCCTACGTCGTCGCCGATCATCGCCGGAGCGCTGGTGAGCCTCCGACCCCCTACCCTCGCCGCGGCCAGTACACGATCTCGTCGGAGACGACGATGACCGTGAGCCGTTGGATCTGTTTCTAATCGTGCGGGCCACATTGAAACTTACCGCTTCAGGTGTTATGACCCACTGACGAGCGGGACCCATTGTCAGGCGGCCCGCGTGTGCGAGACGCACTGCTGGGCCGGCCTGCTTCCCTTTTCTCCTCTGGCCCGTTAACTTTTCCCGCGCAACCCTAAGAATTCAAATTCGTTTTAATTCATTTAAACTGAATTCAATATTGGTGCCAAGTTCAAAATTAAAAATAGAGAGATATACTGAGCCAAAATTTATGAACTTGATATTGTTGGAAAGCTTATGAAATTCTCTAACCAACTACATGGGTCCCAACCCTAGATTCTTTGTGGAATTCAAGTAGTAAAAATAACAAGGGAGCACCTTTTCAAACTTCAAACTTTTATTAAAAATCAACCCTAAATGGTTTTGAGTTGATTCCAACTCTCATATTTCAATTTTCAAACCCTCTATTTGATTATGTGAAAATATGACTGTGGTGTTTACCATGATCATGGGCTAGAGCAAAAAAATGGCTATGTGGCCATTTCTAGTCCATTTAAACTACCCCAAATTATTTATTAAATGGTATGAGAGTTGTTCTCTCATTTAAATCATTGTACCAAGTAATTCAATATGAGGTAATGACCTTAGTTTATAGAACCTCATATTTTATTACTTAGTGATATTAAATTGTTCCCATAGTAGTATTTAAATTGCATGAGATGAAGTATCTCATTTAAATCTTTTATCACAAATGATAAATATGAAGTGTTGACTATGGTCAACATGATCTCATACTTACTATTTGAGGATATTAAACCTTAGTAATATCCAATGAGAGGAAATTATTTTCTTAAAAGAAAAACAAAGCCAACCACTTTGTTAATAATGTTGTGATGATAGATTAGCTTGTGTGATCCTTTGAGTGTTAAGTCTAGTACTTAAGCAGGGTTTGGTGATTGTATACCTCGTATCCGTTTATAGACGCTAGTACCGAAGGCTACGAGGAGGAGGAGGTCTTCTACCAAGAAGAAGAAGAAAGCTTTGATCACTGTACCAATCAAGGCAAGCTATACTCTTGCAAGCTACCCTAATGCAAGCTCTACCTGAGCAAGGCATCAATACCATAATACTTTGTGTTTTACTTTCCAAGCCCCATTTTTTATCTTGCAAAGCTTTTACTTTTGTTATCAAGATTTAATTTTATAGTTAACTTTGGTCTAGATATGGAGTAGTACAAGAACATCAAAGTTAGCCTAGAGAGCTACAAGTTAGTTAGCACCCCTTATGACTAGTTGCTAGTGCTAAAACTAAAATTGACTACTCTAGATGGGAACATGTGAATCTTTTAACTTTGAAAACCTTGGAATGATGAGTCATTCTATTGAAAGATTTTTAAAGGTGAATATGACTTGAATGACTTGGTGAATTTGATAAAAACTGATGATTGGGTTCGGATGCGACACCTTTCCAATTTTAGAGTACCCCCACAATACCTGATCATGGTTAAAGCTTTAGCTGGAAATTTATGTATCTTAGTATGGGTTCCCTCTGAACAAGCGTCATAGAGGTTATGCTGAGGCTGCCTCCGTTGAAAGTGAAATGACGTGAAAAGAGTTGAATGTCCTACCCAAGCCCTGTGCAGTTCTCAGGATGGCAGATTGCCATCACTGGGAGGCCAAGCTCATGGGGGAGGTGCCTATACTAGGGTATGTAAGTGAAAGGTTAATGGTTGATGATCCGCATACTGAGTATGATTATTCATGGCTATCCTTGACGGATGTAATCAAATGTTGTGGCACAAGTGTGCAACCTCGGCAGAGTGTAAACCTATTCGAATAGCCGTGTCCGCGGTTATGGACGGTTGGATGGCCATACTGTTCCGTTATCAGATGTTTTCTAAAAATGAATGGTGAATTGAAAGGTGAATTTGACTTGATCACAACAGAGTTGTGGGAATGACACTAATGTTCCCACTTGAGTTAAGTTAGGCAAATGAAGAGTCTTTGTTTACTAAATTCTTATGAAATAAAACTGGCTTTAAGCAAATAAACCTAGAGCTTAGAACCCTCTTACTAAAATTGATAGTATTTACACTAGTGTTAGTTTGCGAGTACTTTAAAGTACTCATGGATGTGTCCCTGGCTATTCAAATGGCCAAAATATGAAGAGGAGTAGCAGTATCAGGATGATGGACAACATGACGTCTATGACAACTAGGATCGTCTCTTGACTTCAAGCGTTGCCTGTGGAATATATGGACCTCTACTACGTACTCCCGCTATGTGTTATGTATTTGATCCTTAGATCAATTGTTGTAATGAGACTGGATCATGTGATCCCTTGATGTAAGACTATTATGGTTTGTAATGAATTATGTGCTATGATATGAACTTATTATGTCTCGCAAAAACAATCTTCTTGAGATTGCGATGTATGACATAATAGGCATCTGGACTTAAAAATCCGGGTGTTGACAAGTCCTAAGGGTGTTGTGTGGACCTGGATGACACTTAGGTGCGACAGAGCTCGAACTCCTGAGCAGCTACCTTGGGACCTCTCGGTGGTGGCTGGGCTGTGATGGTTACAAAGGATGTGCGCCATCAAACCGTGCTGGCATTAGAGCAGACAATCCCATCTCAGATCTGTTCGAGGATATGCCGCAATGACACTTGGGTACTGACACCAACCTCAGGCGTATGCAGTATTCAGTAGGCCGCTATAACTACGGGGGCAGTCTGATGGTCTTCCATGGAGATGGGACACGAAAGATATAGGTCGCATCGCCTTGATCTAGCCAACGATGGTTGTTCCCCACTTTGACGGTGATGGAAGCTGCTCCACTTCCTATGATGTTGGATCGCCTACTCAACTGGACATTTTGTTTGGCGGTTAGGTTCGAGCTAAAAAAAATTCCTAATAGGTAAAAAAAAGGCGACTACTAGGGCGCCATCTCCACCCTACTGCTAGTCCTAGAAATCAGATTTGCATCAACCGTTTGGCTTTCCTTCTATAAAATATGATACACCTCTTCATGCTAAATTATAGATTTTTTTTTTCTAAATATATTACTATGAGTCTATGCAGTAGGGAGGGTGACAACTAGACAAGACATTTTTAGTTTTTTACCAATGATCAATTTCTAAGACATATAATGATATGTAAGTACTTCAATAGAAAAAAGATAACATAAAAAATTGTAGAATGGGCCCTAGCCCACCTCGCTGGCCAGTCATAGAAGCTCCGGCCCAGAGTATGTAACCACTAGATCGTTTGCCCTGCATTTGGCCACAACATTTGGAATTGGTATATTATTCCATTTCTCATTTGAACTACTTGTTCTTTCGGAATTAAAGAACTGCTGGAGCTTTCATGGATAACCAATAATTCAAGTATATTATAATCTTACATGCATGACAAGTTGACACTTGACATCAGCCACTTGGAATATGACTCGTGATTTGATCAGGTCAAATCAATGTCAATCAGGATTACAAGCCACTCCGGTGGTTACATACTCTCAACTCAAGTGCTCCAATTGGCTTCTATTGGGGATTGATGGAACACAAGGAAAATGCCATCTCTATTCAAATGGTGTGATTCATAGTGGCATACGTGTTCTCTTCGCCTCCCACTACCAAGTTTGTTCCACACCAACAAAGATATATATCACACATTAATAATTTCGTCACATCGTCCTAACACACACCCTACATTTTCATTGGAAGACCAATGTGAGATCTAAACAAAGGTGGTTGAGGTTTGTTGTGTACACTTGACTTGCGTTTGTATTAGGAGACCAAGAAGCATTTCAAGGATCTAATGGTCTCCATGTCTGGCCATCACGGTTTTATTCTACCTCTGTCAAGCACATGATGGGTTTTGTAAAGCCTGTGGCCCTGTACACGATTCAATCAAAAGTTCCTTGTTTGCTGAGTTGATGGCATTAGATTCTGATTAGTGTTGTATACTTGTATCAGGACCATGGAAAAAAATAGCGCTATTTCGATGCTAATAGCACGGTATAGCGTTTTTAGACAGCCCACGCTACATCATTTCGGCGCTATAGTGTGCTATAGCGCGCTATTAGCACGCTAATAGCATATTTTCCGGCCGACGCTATTTTGTTATAGCGCGCTATTTTTTTCCTTGATCAGGACTAGTGCCGAAGAAGTCGATGAGTTAACCGCGCTAGTGTTCGGTTCTGATTGCACAGACTAGCGTTACATTTGTCCAGTTTTAGTTGTGGTAATCATGTGTTCGCAATTATGCTCTGTCTGAGTGAAGGGAACAAAGATCGAACATGAAAGGTGAATTAGTTTCAGGGAGATATTCATGTTCTGATCCTGGTTTTGATTGGCCACCCACTGGAAACTAATTCCCACTGTCACAACTTTATTTACCGATATTAATCAATGTAGAAATTATGATCTAAATATTATGTATTTAGTTGCTAATGCTTAATTTATTTTGGAAAAATGTAACATATCCGCCTGTAATTGAAAAACCTTCCCAGGAACAAGTCCGACAAAATGCCAAGATCATGACTACATATGTACGTAAACATTTCTCTGAAAGGGGAATATGTGGACTCTTGAGCAACATAAGTTTTTAGTTTTAGTAGCTATGTTTACGGGACATGAGCAAGGAAACAATGAGAAGTCATGTATACTGCCCTAACTATGACTACATTAAAATAGTGATTTTTGTTTGCTATGTACATTGTTGCTAGCTTCCTTCTTTCTACCCTTCTATCTTTAATTTGTGAATTATAGAAATTGTACAATTGCTGCAACTTTGTATAAAATGGATACCCTAAATTTGTCAAGTATACAATCGTGCAACATTTTTTCGATAAATAAAATATATTAATATCAAGAAGATAATAATTACCCAACCTCTACAACTACGCAATACCCCAATGGTATTACGGATGCACCCAGCCAAACAATAAAAAAGAAAACTAAGAAACAAAAAGTCCCGCTATGGTGTTCCAGCCTTAGCAGCAACAATACATCCATCCATGACAACTCTCTAAAAACGACGCCTCCAAGAAGGACACAATGTACACGCGCAGTCGTTGCCAGATCAAAAGATCTTAGGTTTTCATCCTGAAGATAGTCTCCGCTCTCAAAATAATGCATTCAACAAGATCATTGCTAGGCACAACCAGTTAAGGCCTGACCTTGGATTTTCACCCTAAAAGGTAAGACTCTTAATTTCACATGTGCTGCTGCCCCCACTTGCATATTGCTTCCGTGAAACTCAGAACACCAAGCCCCCCCCCCCCCTCAACAATACAGAGACTCGAACCTCCTTTGCTAGTCCTCCAATCCGGACTTCATGATATTCCCCGCCTCTGATTTGACCATGTACCGGAATGTCATCTGATGGCAACACAGAATAGAGCTTCGCGTCACTCCGTCCAAAACCAAGTGGCTGGAATAAAAGCATGTGTGCACACGACCGAATACCACCTGATCCAGCAAACTCCAGGAAAAAGATGCAATGTTCCATTCGCCGACGGATCTTCCGAAACTCATCACTCCAACCAGATCAAGACGGACAAGCCTCAGGTAGGTCTTAATCTTCGCATAAGAGAGACCCGAGGAACGCCACCATTATTCTGGTCGGGCCCAGCGCCCCCGACCATCCTAGGCCGGCCGAGGCAACGCGGCGAGATTCCTTGCAACTGGCCGACCCTCCACCGGCGACAACCAAGATCACGAAGAGGGAAAGGAGAAGACCGACCTAGGGCTTACACCCATCTGGTCCGTACCACCTCGCACCTCCACCGCTGGCATGGCCCGCCGCTAGCGACCACCACCACCATCACCAGGACGCCGCCCAAACCGGCGCCTAGGTCATTGTCCGCCGCGCCGCCGATGCTCTAGGCGCGCTGCCGCTCATGACGCCAGGCGCGCCGCTCACGCCGCCGCGCATCGAGCAGGTAACACGCCGTGGTGCCCGGCGAGCGCACCACACCCAACCAGGGAGGATCCTTCCCGCGCCGATCCATAACGCCGCCGGCAACGACCAGGCAGAGCCCCGCCGCGCCCCATGGCGGCGGCGAGAGGAGGAAGGAGGGGTCTGGGAGGGGGGGGGACTGGCGGCGGCTATCTAGGGTTTCCCCTCGTCGCCACACGGGGGCGAGAGGAGGGATGAACTCGATAAACTTGACACTTGACACCACAATCGTGCAACATAGAGATTAAATAATTGGGAACAAAACATGTGGAGAGAGTGGCCACTTCGAATTGAGCAAGTATAAAATTGGCATCGCTTTAACAGAGCCACAAGACTCCTACGTACATATATAACCGTAGTCCTATATCATTGTAACTTCTGTAAACCGACACCGTCCCAGTGCTGTAGGAGTATTATCTAGATTAGGCCCTCATTGGCCTGTTCATTTGGAAAAGAAGAATAAGAAAATTCATACATTGCTTTAGCTATTGAAGTTTTCAGAACATATATTTATTCCCAGCCGGACCATATGACGACACGATGATCATGATTGAGCCCTCGGATATTGGGATTGCGAACCTGAAGCTCCTCTTACTTTGCTTCGAGAACATGTCGGGTCTCAAGATCAACTTCACAAAAAGTGAAGCGATTGTCACAGGGGTTGACGATGTGGAGAGGCGTAGAATAGCGGACTTGCTGAATTGCAACCTAGGGAATCTGCCAATGTCCTACCTGGGCCTGCCGGTTTCGGACAAGGCGTTATCTGTGTCTGACTGGTACTTCCTGACGGAGAAAGTGGGTCATAGGGTTGACCCATGGCAGGGGCTGTTTCTGGCGTCGGCTGGGAGGCTCGAGCTGACCAACTCATGTCTGTCGAGCCTACCGATGTTCGCGATGGGGATTTATCTTCTCCACGAGGCGACACATGGGGAAATGAATAAGTCCAGAGCCCGCTTCTTTTGGGAGGGAGCTGGGAATAAGAGGAAGTACCATATGGTCGATTGGGCGACGGTTTGCAAACCCAAGGAGTTGGGTGGATTGGGAATCCTCAACACGAAGTTGATGAACATCTCGCTGATGTTGAAGTGGATCTGGAAGCTCTACCAGGGAGCGGAGGGTCTATGGGCAGACCTGCTCCGAGCCAAGTACCTGGGAGGGAATGATATTTTCTCCCCACTTGTGCCGACGAAGGGATCCCAGTTTTGGAATGCCATACAGAAGATCAAGTGGTACTTGAAGCTGGGAGCGAGACACAAGGTTGCGGACGGGAGACGCACGTACTTCTGGCTCGACTGGTGGACGGGGAAGGGTCCCCTGAGGTTCCTGTTCCCTCGCCTCTTCCAATGTTGTGACAACCACTTTGCCACAGTTGCGGGAGTGAGGGATGCCAATGGGTGGCACATCAGGTTTCGGAGGACCTTCGGTACCGAGGAGGTGGTGGAATGGGAGAACCTATGTAGGATTTTCGACCTCCACCCTTTCTCGACCGGGGAGGATGAGGTATCCTGGGCCCTTGAGCCGTCTGGATGCTTCTCCACCAACTCCATCTACGGGCGCCTGTCGCAAGGGGCGGTGGTGACGCACTTCAAAGAGGTCTGGAAGACGAGAGTTCCGCCCAGGATTAGAGTTTTCCTGTGGCAACTCATCAGGGACCGTCTTCCGTCAGGGATGCAGGTGGCTAAGAGGAATGGCCCGACGTCCGGGGCATGCGCTGTCTGTGGGGAGGACGAGGATTGTAACCATATTTTCTTCTCATGCCACCTTGCCAGACTGGCATGGGCGGGGGCAAGGGAGCTCCTGCAGTGTAATCGGAACCCAGCGAGGGCTGGGCAGTTCATCGCTCTAGCTCAGAGTCTTTCGGGGTCCTTACGTAGGCTAGCTTGGTTCACCTTCGCGGCCCAATGTTGGGCGCTTTGGAATATTAGGAACAAACTAGCTATGGAAGGAAAGCTTATTAGTAACCCCGCTGATGTTTTCTTCCACATGCACTCCTATATGCAGCGCTGGAGGGTTCTGGTCAGACAGAGGGACCGTGCGACTCTGGACGTGGTGATGGAAGGGGTTAGGAGGCTCCAGACGACGACGCGTGCACAAGACGGATGAAGACTGATTTCTACCCGAGCTCGGTGGTGCCGTGTGTGTGTGGGTTGGCCTCTTGTATCGTGTTAGCTGATGGTGTGCGGACTTGAGTTGTGAGCTGTGTTGATTCCAGGAACCTGCATGTATGCTATTCGAATTCTGTGGTTGCCGTATGGCTTTATATATATAAAGCCGGGCCTATGGCCTTATGTTTAAAAATATAAAATTCCTAGAGATGATAATAATAATAACCGGACCATCGATCCGATTGGGGCTAACAGTTGGTGCATCATAGTTTACACAAAAATGCATAGCATTTCTGCCAAACAGCTGTGCCCTGGCTATGATCCTATCCACACAAGGGGTAAAGAGATCAATATCAAATACTTGTATGAATAGATTAACACTCACATGCATATGACCATGTAGATTAAAAATACCACGCGCGCGATGCCTGGAACACATCACCATCTCGTTGGTTAATGTATGGTTATGGTCTAATCATAGATGGTGTAGTGTAGGCGCGCGAATGATTGGGTCTCAGATCCTGGCCGTGCATCCGTGGTGGTCTCTAATTGCAACAGCATGACCGACACAGCCTGTATCTGATGCACACCTCTCCATGCATGCCTTCCACATAGCACATACACAACGTGCCTCTCGTCAATTATCTGTTTCACAAGTAGAGTAGGGTAGGGTAGGAGTGTGGCATCAAGATTCTAAGCTCAGATCCCAAGCACAGATCAATGGTAAAATCTGTTATAGGCACGCCATTTTCAGATATCAAATTATGTGGTTCTGCATCGTAATGGTTCTTTCTGTTGTTTGATCGACCCCTCTTTTGGGTAAATTTTGTGATCTTGGCATGGTAACGTGCCCCATGATAATACGATGAGAATTTGTCTACCATACTATCATCATCATCATCCTCATCCTCATCATCATGTTTGTAATGTGATAAACTCTTACTACTGCACAATTAGATACTGCTACCAATTTTGTTTTTAACGGTTTTGCTATCTCCAACATGGTTGAGAATTAGTACCCCTAAGTCATCGGTGAGAACTATCGGATCGGACTCCATGATTTGTACAAGTGAAAACAGATATGATTATCTTGATCTGACCACTATTAGCTATCGACTGAGAGAGGACTCTTTTTAAATCTACTGAGCCATAGCTCGTATAATTTTTTAAAATCATCGATTAACATAGCCATAGGAGGTATTAAGATGAATACCATAATTTCTCTGTTTTTCGAACTGCCGTGTTATATAATGAGCTGATTGTTCTGCCAAAAGGCCACAATGATTTTGCCCAAAAAGCCTACAAAAGCACTGCCATTGTACACAATAATACCTCTAGAAAATTTGTGGAACATGTTTTTCACACCACGCTGAAGTAAAGTTTGGATCGCAGTATGGATGGAAAGCATGATATGCCATCAAATTGGTGGGTTCACTTAGCATAGAGAGTGCACTATGCATCCCAATCATTCATCAAAAGTCTGTACTCCGTTGCTACAGAGGCTTCCAGGTTCCAGCACAGAGGCAGAGTCATACAGAGAAGAATCGAAAATACCATTACTAAATCTCAGAGGAGAGGCAGAGGTGGAGGTATATATATCACCAGTCCGCTTCTCCACCAACACATCGACATCACAAGTTCTCTCTTGTGCTCAGCACCACCATCGACGCCAAGAAACAAGGACAACCAACAACATGAAGAAACCATCGACGCTTCTCCGATCCATCTCCACACGCCTTTCGACGCGGCTGGCGCCGTCGCCGGCAGTGGCTCCATGGCCGCCGGTGCGTTCCGCTTACGACCGCTGGCTGGCTGCCGAGATCGATGAGCTCCGTGCCGACCCGCTCGCCCCGTGCACCAGCGCCGCCTGGCTCGGCCGCACCATCGGTCTCGCCGTGGCCGCGCAGAGACGGCTCGTCGCGTCGGCGAAGTCGGCTCCGGCCTCCGGCATTGACCGCAAGACCATCGACGAGTGCGTGGAGGACACAGCGGAGCTGCTCGACGCATGCGCCGGACTCAGGGACCGGCTCGACATGATCAGGAGCTACGCCTCGTCCATGCGCATCGCCCTGCACTGGCTCGAAGGCCGCGGTGGCTGCGCGGCCACCGCTCGGCGCCGCGCAGCAGCGGCGTTCGCGGAGTGCGAGGCCGTGGAGCGGCGGTGCGGCGCGGAGCTCGCCAAGTGCGGGTCCAACCTCCGCAAGCTCGGCGAGAGGGCGCTGCACAGCAAGCCGCTTTCCGGCGTCAGAGCGCAGTGTGAGGAGTCCCTGGCCGGCGCGCGCTCGGCGGCGCTTCTCGCCGTGGGAGCCCTCGGCGTCGCGCTGGCGTTCAGGCCGCGCCGGTCCGTGCCCGGCATCGCGCACACCGGCAGTGGCAAGGGCGCTGAAGCCGCTCCGTGGGAGAGCGCGCTCCAGGATATGCAGAAGCACGTCAAGGAAGTGTACGAGCGCCGCAGGAAAGAGGGCGTGCCGTGCATGGCCGAGCTAGAGGTCGCGGCGGCCGACGGCCGGACGGTAAAATGCGCTCTGGCCACGGGCGGCCGGCATTTGCCAGAGGCGGCGGCTTCGGCGGCCAGGAAGAGGTGCGACGATCTGGAGGAGAAGGTGTCCATGCTCGAGGAGAGCATCGGCGAGCTGCATAGGGAGCTCATAGGCGTTCGGATGGTGCTCCTTGAGTGGTCACAGAGAGCAAGAGGGCACGAGGTTCTCAGGTTCTGAAGGATTACTCAACTGAACCACAACAAAAACGTTCAGAAATTAATCGATGTACATATGGATTCTGATCGATTCTGAGAGAATTTTTGAATCTCATTATTGTGTCCGGACTCTTGCGGATTAGAATTAGTTTTGTCACATACAACTATGAGTCTTTCTGTTATTCATCTTGAATTTTCAAGATTTCAAGAAACAAATCTCATGGTGTCTTCTGCATCCCATGCATCTTTGTCTCCGGCAAGCTCCGCCATGCCGTCTCAAATAGAACGAGCGCTATCAATGGCAAAGCTATTCCAGACTTGTTGGGCAACCACTTGCTCAATCTAGCTCATTCCAACAAACCTGGAATGTGCTGTTCCTCGGATGAATTCCTCAATGTTATCATCCAGCATCACCAAATCATAAAACATTGTTCACAAAATCCCAATTTAACCAAAAAGACTGAGAAGTTATCTGATAAATTGTAGTGTTAGTAGCATCTGAATAGTAACGTATAATTAGGTATTTTTCACAATTTATTATGGATCGGAGGAAACCATATGTTACAGGCTAAGCAACGTCATGTTTCATGTGCCATCAATAGTTTATCCCTGCAGTTAGTTTGCATACAATTGCTAATCGGTCCAAAAGGTGCAATCATTTGGAGAACTATGTTACACTCTTATTATTCTGATTCAGGGGTAACTATGCTAGCACAAACACATGGATATGAGTTATTAGTTATTACTGAACTGGACCACAAACAAAAACATTCATAGAAATTAATGGATGTACATATGGATTCTGAACGATTCTGAGAGAATTTTTGAATCTCAAATTTGTGTCCAGATTCTTGCGGATTAAAATTAGTTTTGTCATATACGAACTATGAGTTTTTCTGTCCTTCATCTTGAAATTTCAAGATTTCAAGGAACAAATCTCATGGTGGGCACCCTTGTCTCCGGCAAGCTCCGCCACGCCATCTCAAATAGAACGAGCGCCGTCAATGGCAAAGCTATTCCGAACTTGTTCGGCAACCAATTGCTCTAGCCGAGACCTAATCAATCTGGCTCATTCCAACAAATATGGAATGTGCTGTTCCTTGGATGAATTCCTCAACGTTTATCGTTCAGCATCATGAAACCATAAAACTCGGTTCATAATGTCTTAATTTAACATAAAAGACCGAGAAGTTAACTGATAAATTGATGTGTTAGTGGTATCTGAATTGTAGACTTATAATTAGGTATTATTCACGACTTTCTTTGTTATTTCTCATGAAATCAGCTAGGTACAATATTTTACACGCTAAGCGCCATGGTGGTTCATGCGCATTCAAACATTTCTCCATGCTGTTAGTGCCCATACAACTGATAATCGGTCCCAAAAAATTGCAGTCATCTGGATACTACGTTTTCGCTCTAATTATTGGTTACTGGATAAATGTTAGTACAAACACATGGATATGTGTTATGACCACCGATACATGTTGGACTAGTGCAACATATTATTGGTTAGTCGAGAGTGTTATTGTGTATGTGGACTTGGGGAGGCAATGCATGGCGAGGTGTACATCCAGTACAGGCTGTGTCTTTATAAAAGTGGCCATGCATGATGGCTGCTGCATTGAGAGACCACCACCGATGCACAGCCATGATCGGGCGCGATTTGGAGCCAATTATTCAAGCTGCAGACACCATCCATGATTAGACGGAACCATGTGTTAACCATGCATCCGTGTCTCGCTGATGTGTCGCAAGCATCAGGGTATTGTATAGTTTTCACTTGGTCTGGGAATGTTGTGGAAGTTAATTTATTAGTGTATGATAGAATAGTGTTTGTACCTCTGTTTGTGTGGATAAGACCTTTGCTACCTAGACAGAAAAACAGCTGTTTGGCAGAAATGCTATGTAGTCTATGAACTAGGTAGAATCTGCTTCAATTGCTAGCCACAATCAGATGGTCACTGTTTTTTTTTATTTTGTGCGTTCTGTATTTGACGGGCAAGCCTGGAAACCTCCGTACTAGAAAAGCAATATATGGTCATGTGTGTACTGAGATTTGGTAAATCTGTGATGTATATGGGTGTACGATTTAACAATCCATATAAGGAGCCTTGCAACATTGTCTTAAACCCATTTAAACCCATGCCACTTTGCTTTACTACTTGTGCAAGTAGGGAGTAAGCTAATATATGCACCACATGTTTGTATGCGAGTGTGTTTTTATTTTGCATGAAGCTTTCAAGAAATAAATTAATATATAGTGTCCAACTTGTAACAGTTAATACAGAAGGTATGTAATTGTTTTCCTCTTTTGAAACAGACGAGGAAGAAGAGAAGAATGCACTGCATAGACTACCCCTCCTTATGGATTTCAAATTCTTCTGACATTTGGAAATGTACATATATGGATGCGTATAATCAATATTTTGGGAACTATCAAGACTTTCTTGTAGAGTAAAGATGGGGTTTTACGAAGATAGTGTTCGTTTTAGATCTCGGGCTATCTGTAGATATAAAAAAAAATCTCTTTTAAGCATATGATTGTTTAAACTGATGCAATAAGAGGGAGTTTGGCAAGAGTTAATCCACAACAAATACCTCAAAAAACAAAAATCTGTCACAAGTGACAACAAAGCCCACTAATTCTATGTTTTGCAAGGGTCCAATGAAGATCAAAAGTGATTTTCTAGACTGAGGTTCTTTTAAAATGGGAAATGGACGAAACACACGGTTCTGGGAAGACACATCAATACTTTTCCTAGGAAGACACATCAATACTAGGAAAACAACAATATAGCAGTGGCGCACCACTATCCCGTGCGACACTGCTAGCCCGCCACCAGTACATGGATTACCAGTGGAGCACCATTTGGTGCACCACTACTAACACTCCGTTTTTAGCCTTTTTTGATGCGCCACTATTAGGCAATTTTCTAGTAGTGCATGGTTAGGGGATACATCACTATCTCATCAATACCCTACCCTTTATAATCTAGTGCGTCAAAAAATGTTTGGGTGCATGATGTGTTCTTTTTAAAACCCATTAAACATACAGTTTAGACGCGTGTTATCTGCTAATAATTGGAAGACGTGGTTAATCTAAGTACGGAGACTGATGTCAGTCACACTAACTGATGAAACATATAAGTTTGTTTGGTCTCTCACTGCTTGACTTTTCTGTCAGATGTTATTATGTGGATTTCTTTAATGGTCACATGGTTTTTCCAATAAAATATATTTCAAAACTTAAGGTTCCTTTCAAAATTAAGATCTTTACGTGGTTCCTTCACCGAAAGTTATTTCGACAAAGGACAACTAAGCGAAATGTAATTAGGATGGATGCACGAAATGTGTCTTCTGTGATGCCTCGTAATCTATCAATCATTTATTCTTTGAATGTCCTTTGGCTTGTTTGGTATGGAGAGTGGTTTAATTTACTTTCAATATTTCACCACCGGCCAATGTTACGAATATGTTCGGAAATTGGCTAAATGGGGTGGATAAAAAACTAAAGTGCATATTCAAGTAGGGACGTGTGCTTTGATTTGGGATTTATGGAACATCATAAATGTCTATACTTGTGATTTTTTCCAAAAATATGATGTTACTTGTGACTTCTTAAACTAGTGAACAACAAAAAATATCATACCCCCAAAGTCTCATAGATTTTGTGATTCTTTTGTAGCCTCAAAATCACAAACACCATTGTCTACATTTGACACTTTTTCCAGAATTTGTTAAAACTTTTATGTGCCATTTTTGTTTTTTTAAGCGGCCCCATGTTACCCGATACCCAAATTACCACAGCCCTTTAGAGCACTGCTACAGATAGCCCATTTTTTAAGACTTCAAAAACTCGAATTCAAAGTTAAAAAAAATTCATATAGTAAATTTTGTATTCTACCAAGGTGTAATTTTTTTTCACTACGAAATACTTTATATTAGGCACGCCAAGAATGTAAAGAGTGCCGGTCTAGGTGTGGTTATCAGTCCAAAATTGGAAACTTCTAAAAAAAATTCAGATTTTGATTTTTAGGTAAGCTTACAATAGAAGTGTTTCACATACCTTGGCTTACAAAGCTCAGTTCCTTGGGGAAACGCATACTTCCATGAACAAAATGGTTTGGAAAATTTGGGCCCTGCTAAAGGTTAGGTCCTTCTTTTGGTTGGCAATTGAAAATAGCTTTGGACGGCGGATCGTCTTGAGAAAAGAGGATTGACAAATTGTGGGCTATGCCCGCTTTGCAAGCAAAGTCAAGAAACGGTCCACACCTTTTCTCTCATTGCCGGTACACCAAGAGACTATGGGGGATGATAAACGAGTGGATTTCCTCCGTGCACACCTATGAATGGACACCGGACATCTCCATCAAAGATTGGTGGAGCAAAATGTCTTCCAAGGCAACGACAAACCGGAAGGTCATTGCCACCCTGACCATGCTTACTAGTTGGACGGTTTGGAAGGAGAGAAAGGTGAGAGTTTTGCACAACAAGTCATCCCCACCCTCGGTGCTTCTAGAGATCATTAAGGGCGAGGCTAGACTTTCGGTCAATGGAGGGAGCGAAACATTTGAGAGAAGAAATTTTGGGAGAGTGATCCCTTTGGTTTTCTTGGCCTTTTTTACTACAAACTTTCTCCTTAATTAATGAATGGGACAAATCTTTATCCTAAAATAAAAAGGAAAATGCTTCTGATCCGTCGCCCGATGGAGAGCAAAATATCGGTCGCTGTCTTCATGCGTTAAGCGACCCACCCGCAAACTACCGAGGCCCACCCACGTGCTATGTCCAACTCCTCCAGCACGTTCGCATGCACATCGATGCTAGAACCAAGCGCCGCCGCTGTAGATCACCACGCCGCAATCCCAACCTTACTATTATTGTAAACGCCCAAAAGAATTATTGTTTTGTTGTTAATTATTATTGTAAATATATCTGTGATTTGTTGTAAATATATTTTTTCCCATGGATTTTTTTAGTGTTGGAATTGTTTTCTTTTTTTTAAAAGTTGTTGCTGAGAGTATTGTTGTAAATACCCATTTTTTGTTGGTTTTTATTGTTAATATATTGATGCTTTGTTGTAAATATATTTTTGGCATGTGAATTTTTTAGTGTTGGAGTATTGTTGTGAACACCCAAATTTTTTATTGGTTTTGTGGTTTATTATTGTTGTAAATATATTGGTGATTTGTTGTACAGATATTTTTAGTTGTAATGGTATATTTTGTAAATATATTGGTGAATTTTGTTAACTTTGTTGATGATTTTTGTTGTAACCAAATCTGCCATGAAAAATATTGTTCTTTAAACTTTTTGTAACAATACTTTTTGAAAATACTACGTCAATTATGTTGTAATATTACATATATTTTGTACGCGGGAGAGAGGATTTTTGTTGTAATACTCTTCACATTTGGGGAAAATCAAGAGTATGGCTAGGCCCAAAGGGATATGCCCAGTCGTTTTAAAGTGGAGTAGCTGGACTGCGGATTTATTTCCAGAAAATAGAGGGTGGTAAATGTAAAACTACATTTAAACTAATTCTGGACATCGGATCTCGATCGGACGGCGCAGAAACGACCGATTTTGGAGCCTCCAATCGGTCGGCCGATGTTGAGCGTCCGCCAAATAAAAAAGTGTTACACACTGGAAATTTTCACGCCCATGGTGTACATCGTTGACTATCTGATTTTTTTTAACTATTCGAGCAAGTTTCTGATTTTTAAAAATATCGGGCTACCTGTATCCTGTGCTCCAAAGAGATTTTTGGGTTACATATTTTCTTATGAATTATTTCTCTATGAATGTAAGTTTTAATATATTTTTGGTAGCATATTGTGATTGAAAATCAGAATCAAAGTATATCATGGGACCGAAAAAAATCAAGCATGTCTTGTTTATATTTCACATGACTATTCTGTTTCATATAAATGCCAATGCATGTATAAGTTTCATTAGTTTCTCCCCTATTTCAAATATAAAAGAAGTCAAGGGAATGGAAAATTACAGTTGTTGCTGAATCTAGATACTCTCATGTCTATTACATGACATGTGTAATTATACGTAGATAAATCAGCACTAATCGGTACAATCATAACCTGATACCTTGGGTTAACTTATCACTTTGACATCATTATAACCCAAGACCAAATTACCCAGAGTCTAATAGCTTGGAGGCTCAATAAAAACTCTTCCTTTCGAATAAGAAACAATCTTTCGTTCAGTGCATCCATGCCAATTTGCACCACCCATCATATGCTTAATATGGCATAATTAATGACCCTGTGGGGGCAAGGTGGAGACCACTAAACATATGGATGCTCCCTGGTCTCCTAATGCAGATGCAAGAAAGCCCCAACAACCTTTTTTAGATCTCATCTCGGTTCTTAATACGAGATCCTTCGTTGAACTGAAATGATTAACTATGGTCCATAATTTTGTATATATGACACAAGAACTCTGCTGAGTGGGAGCCGAGGTGAACACGTATGTCACTAAAGACCTACACCATTTTGAAATTGTACTATTATTCTTAATTAATTGTGTTTCATCTATTCTTCACAAGAAGCCCATTCGAACAGCATGGAAGAACTGTACCAGCTGGAGTTGGGCACGTAAAGATTATATATAGCTAAATCCATGAGCAAGTTGGGCATGTAAATATTGAATATAACTAAATAAAGTGTGGTTATATTCTGTTCCATCAAGGTTTCAGAAGTTCCATACCTAAAAAAAAGCAATATATCAGTTAAACCCATTTTGAAATCAACCACCGCGATAAAACTAACTTAAAATCAAGGTGACCTAGTTGGAGGGAAAATTACCATGACCAAATTTGAGTGACTGAACCACGGGCAAAAACTACGACCCGGATCCTTTATAGGACCTCACGCCTTATAATTACTAGATTTAGATGTGCGCCTTGGCGCACGACCCCGTAAATCTCGTGCGAATATTTATTTTGTATAACAACTATAAAATTAACCGCTAATATAATACTCTCCCAAAATCGTTAATTTAACCAATATAATATAAAATTTAGACTATAAAAATTATATCATTAGAAAGCATAACATCTAAACTTTGTAATGATATATTTTTTATAGTGCATGTCCTGTGTAACATTGGTTAATACATTTTTTAGATTTTATAAAAATATTGTAGGTAGAAGGGTGCCAATCTGTGTCAGGTTGCCTGCTGACTACAGTCAAGTAGATGGCACACTTGCAAACATCTCATGTCCTCCAGTACACAGTGCCAAGCGTAAGCCCTACCAGACTTTGATGTTGTGGTGTTGATGGAAGAAGAAACATTCACGACTGGGAGAGATGACACCCTCACGTAAAGTATCAGGTGATGCAAGCAATCTGCACTCCAGTGTTGAGATCTACTCCCTCTAATCAGATTAAATCGACGAAGTAGTAACGATGGCATCAATTATTCTGGGGCGCGCACGACCTCGTCTTCTGTGACAATGACACCCAAGCAACAAATAAAGTATAAACAACTACCCACTCATTTTACTGGATACACATAAGAATTATCAGCTAATAAAGACGCCAAGTATAGCAGCCTGTATATGAAAGTCATTAAGTCAAAACAAAATGACAAAATAGAGAAACACACCACATATTTGTGCCGAAAGAAGGAAAAATACATTACATATAGGTACAAATACATGGTTTTAAGATAGGAGTAGTGCCATGTGATTTCATAGCAGAGCTAGCTGCTCCATTATTTACATATATAGTGTAAGACGAAACATCAAACTTTAGTGACATGATTATCACAGATATCACTACGCATAACGAAACATCAGAAGTACGGAGTAGCTAGCATAGAAGGAAAACTTTCTTGATAATTCATAGGCAGTCCGACAGAGTCATTGTCGTAGACCTCAGTCTCAACGGATCAATTCATATTCATCTAACACATAGTACCCAAGGAACTGCTTAGCTTCGTTAAATTCATATCTAGTCTCGCATGGATATGTCTCGTAAAGATACATCCCCAACTCTTTCTGGATGAAAAAATGACAAGTGAGGCGCTACCATAGAGATTGTTTCCTGACTCCTTTCGGAGAGTAGAATAAGCACAATCCTATCCGACTTCCAAAGAAAATATTGAAGGGAGGTAAATCAATAAAATAATTTAAACTAACCTCATACTCATGAATCCTCAGCATGCCGAATTGTGACAGATAATCTACTGCTGCTCCCAATGCAATAGCTTCTCCAATGGCAGGACTCCCAGCCTCAATTCTTTTCAATATACAACATAGTTAGAGACTTAGAATCAAACAAAAATAGAATCTTACGTGTGTCCTTTTCAGCTGCACAAGATGAAGCAGAGGCCAACATGTAACGACTTTAAATACGGGACTTTTTTTTGAAGAAAATAAGAATGAAAACTGTAGATCGATTAAAACTACAACAAATATTTACTCCTGCAAACAAACCATTTGGTGGTGATGGTCCATTTGCTATAAGAGATCACACCAATTGGCTATTTGGGCTAGCCAATTCTAAACCCCGTAATCAAAACTCACCATAACAGAATAAAGAGCACTCTTAAAGATAAAAGTATGAGCATCCCATAGGACATAAAAAGCAATTATGAATGTGTAAACACCCTTCGGCTCAAATAGAGTAACAACCTTGCCCGCCATCTGTGGGGGAGGGGGGGCGACAGAACGTCTACAATAAAATCGAAAACACTCCTTCAATTAAGGACACATATTTACTGAAGGGAATGCCATATATAGTCAGCTTTTATAGTAACATATTCAGTTGATATAATGTATGGCCAAACTTTGTGAGAAAATTAAATGTTACCCCTTCTGAAATCTCAAAAAACGGCGATCTCCATCATGTCTATCAGAATCACGTGACAGATCTTCCCTGAGGACATCATAAGTTTTGAAACAATATCAGCCCTGTGTATCTCAGTCAGATCATTTCTTTGGTTAGAAGCTGAGTCCAAGTTCCTTGCATATTCATAAATGGTAATGTTCATAGATCCTTGCCTAGTTTGTCCAAGTGAAAAGGAACTTATAGTTAGCATTATCATAGCATGCAGATACAGAAGAGAACACTAAACATTAAAATTTACTTAGACTGGACAATTTGCATTTTTTACTATACTGGAAGCAACTGGCGAAATCTGTTGGAACTTCTTACAAAAAAATGCTCATTTTATTCAAAAAGCCTTTTTGTAATGAGCATTTTAATTCCTAGAAACACACGAGAAGGATTTCAAAACGTCACCAATGGTCCCATTACAAGCAGCGAAGAGGAAGTTATAACAGAGTATTTACCATCTTGCTGCACATATTGATGAAGGATGTCAGTGATTCGATCCATGCTCTTATCAGCTGAACCGGAGACCATGGCACTACATATCACAAAGAACAATGCTACAAACTGGTAAGTGTTAGCGTAAAATCTTCACATAAATTAACAGATTGTAATATGGAAACTACAAAGCACAGTATATATATACTTCGAAAGAAACCACTTGGATACAAAACAAAAGCTCACAAACAAAGGTACCGGACCATGCTTTCATGCATACTGGAGATAAAAAAACGAGATACAGACCCTGCTACTTGACAATTAGGAACACATTCTCTAAGCAATAGTTTTAAGGCTGGTCAATGAAACTATGATGCTGGAATTGACACTCATTTGATAACACATATCTCAAGCCCATACATATTTCCCGTTATGGTAACAAATTCTTCCTCCTAAATAAAGATGGTAAAAAATTTAAAGGCAGCATAATGCAGTGTACCGCTACAGACTGCACACAGAGAAAAAGCAAACCATTATCGCAACAATATTTCCCATGTACCATGAAGCAGTGAATGAAAATTATGCTACCAAACCAGAGCTAACTGGCCACAGATGGAACAGGTTGTAGCAAACAAAGTAGTATGATCTAGAACCAGCGAAATAAGAACGGTTTATCAGAAGTAGGCAACAACAATTCTATATTTTTTGGCGAATAAAGGTAGTTGTAACCATAAGAACTGCACATTACATATGCACTGCGAGCCTAGATCAAAAGGTTTGCAGTCAATTAATATTCAAAGACTAAATTTGTTTTTTCTTGTGTAAAGCTCTATTTACATGATAAGAACCAGAGGAAATAGGAATAGCATATATATGCAGTTTTAACACCCTCCATCCATTTATGTTCACGTTGAATAAGCTCATTTTTTCAGTTATAATTAATACCATGAACCTTGTATCATAATTCATAAAACGGGAAGCACACAATCTTCAATAAGTTCTGAATGCTCATGCTAAATAAGCTCATTTCTTCAGTTATAATTATTCCAAGATAGATGGAAACAATTACATGAATAATTTGATCTTATAGCAATAAGATGATAGATATCATGCTAGCAGTATAAGAAACCAAGTAGACAGATTGGAGCCAAATAGAATGAGCTTACTGTGACTCAAGGTAGTTATCTGTATGTGGTGAGATGCCTTGACATTGATCACAATACCCATGGCTGCAACACCAAATGCTTCCGGCACCATGCCCTGCCTTCCCCAGCAGCAAGCGTGTGGTTAGCCTGACCTCTTCCATTTTCTCTGACAAAACCTGTACAAAATTCACAACACTGATAATAAATTCTAAAAAGTATGACATTGTAGTCGCAACCTGAGATATTTGTATACAAATGCTAAATGTATACAAAATTGACTGAATAAAAGTATCTATGAAATTTGAGTATGATTATTCGCAGCGAGGCAAAAAAAAAAACTGAGGTTTTCAGCTATTTCATTGAAAAAAGAACTTACATGAGTTTGCTCGCTGCAAGTTTGTACAAAATCCATTGTAAGAATTTTTTGAAGAACGAATATAGACAGCAGCGAGACAAAAATAAATTCAGGTGACAACAGTTGACACCACATGTAGAACATAGTATATACTGATTCATTCCACGAAACGGTTGTTGCTTGCCAGATAAATGCATCACACATTAACATGAATGCTCTAACCTATATAATGAGATTGCATACACAAGTTTTAAAATTACATAAATATAGCTTGTGAATCTATAGGAATATGATATTATGCAATAAAGGAGTATGACCTTTTCAAGACAATGATTTTGCGAAGGAACGAATGGGTTTATATTCAATTCAGCTTATCGATTCTGAGAGGTACATTGCTTGGGTAATTCATAAGCTGAATTGATCAGACGCTCACCACAACCAGAGCTGAAGTGTTATGCCCATCACACCCATTCGTTCCTGCTAACACATGTGATAGAATAATTTCATTTAACAAATTTCTTCTCTCAAGCTTCAACCCAAAACATGTGCCAATGCATTCAGATACATGAACTGCAGATTGAACGGTAAGCAAATGCTGCAATGATTTCTATGCCAGTTTCATGCTAATGATCATATACACCATGTTGTTCCTCACATCCTAGAAATTTTGGAGTAATTAATGAAATATCTTCTAGCAAAGTTTGTTCATAGCTAGCATAACTACTACCAGCTTTGGAAACACCTAATACCTGCCAAGTGCCCAAGTCTGATGAAATACAAATAGAACTCAGCTATCGTAGAATTTGAAGGAAAACTCCAAAGTGAAGCTTCAAAGGAAATCACTTTGTTTAGAAGAACAAACCCTTCACGCATTCGGAAAGATGTGTTGGTGCAAGTAAACGATTTCCTCACCTCAGAAAAATTGGCAGCCAATGATATCTTCATAAATGATTTAAGCTAGTTGCAAGTTGTTGCTGTACAAACACAGTGTCACCCCTATCAACCATGCGGCTTTACAAAGTCACTCCTATCAATCCTGCAGCGTCGACATAAAACCATATCAGAACTGAAACCCGAGTCCTTCACCTGCGGGAGCGACAAAGTGATCGGCAAGAAAGGAACACACGCAAAAGAATTTAAAAGCCCAAGGACACTTGTTTATTAGAAACCGAGAATTTAAAGACATGAATGAACATAATGCATATAAAAAAAGGTAATACATGCAGGAAATAAACGCAAAGATGGAAAACTACCTGGCAAAGAAACAGGCGCAGCAAGAGTGCGCAACAGAGAACCTGAAATAGAGCAAGACAAAGTTTATTATACATCGCAGATACATGCACAAACACAGGGAATAAAAATAATGAGCAAGGCTAAGCCATAAGGCACAATAAGTATCCTGCTGGAGCCGGGCGAAGAACCTTACAGAAAGTGATTAAAGCCTAGCTTATCCCCACATCTTAAGCAAGCATGCATGCATTTGCAACCAGGCATTTTACTAACAGCCGATGAAGTAACTAAGGGAATAGGTGCATCCACTGACAACACCCATAGTCATGAACATCACAAAGCACCTGAAGGAACGAAGCTCCTCTTTTGACTGCAGAGTGGAGGAACACGTCCATCTAAAGCAAATGGGAATGGCACTGGTGTGTACATGACTAAAGCACAACACATCCATAAAGAAGCTAGATCCAATTTCTGTTATGGATATCTTCTATGCCAGCAATGGCTAGTGCAGATTTTGTCACCTGACTGTTCTCTTCCTATATGTAGCATGCTTAGTAACTGCTTTTCTTTGCAGCTGTTCAAAGGTGGATTTCGATCCTGTGAACCGTTGTAACAAATATATTTTTCAACATCAGCTGCAGCAAGGTATAGCCGCTGTGCATTACACTATTAAAATTTCAAAGTATTTTTTTTTGAAAAAAATCCTTTCTGGGATGATTTTTTGAAGAAAACTCAAGCCTAAAAAACATGTAATATTAAGAATCCTAGTGTAGCATGTCATGACAACAAAATTGCTTCTCTCACTAATTAATACTACCTCGATTAATTGATCCATTAGTAGTGTATATGTCCTAGGACTCAGGTTACTGGACTCCTCCAAGTTCCTGGTGTGTTCAGTACTTAAATCTACCAGATTAATTAATCGAGAACAGAAATGGCTCGCTCTATACAGAGCATCAGCTC
This sequence comes from Lolium rigidum, assembly GCF_022539505.1. Lineage (NCBI taxonomy): Eukaryota > Viridiplantae > Streptophyta > Magnoliopsida > Poales > Poaceae > Lolium > Lolium rigidum. The sequence continues at coordinate 301,684,236 of NC_061510.1, read as the reverse complement.
ATTATAAAACAACAGAACACAAGAATTAGCTTCCTACATGGATATTATGCAAAGAGTCTCGAGAATGTAACAGATTATAAACAATTACCAAGGCCAGTTCAGACCGCCGGCCAAAAAGTGATGTCAGGCATCAATCGACGATGCATCAGGTTTTCTCTGAAAATTCGCCACGCCCAGCGAAAAGTTTCAACGAAACCACCGCCTCAGACCGCTCCCCTCACTATTGGAATCAAACCATCGGAGGTCGAAGCAATGGAAGGAGTGAGAATATACTGGAACTTACATCTACATAAGCTGGTTGTACTAATGCACGTTGATCCCATTGCTCCTGACAATAGCATCGACACTGACCCTAAGTCTGCAATGCGTGAAAACAACCAAGATATGGGAGGATACTGCTGCAAGATTAGTTTTCCATAGCAAACCAAAAAATCCCCAACTTGCACTATGGTTGAAAATTCAAAAAGTTCCAACCATTACCTGCGTGACAGCAAGATATGAGCCCATTCTTATATTAAGCTTCATCTTCTTCCTTTAGAATACACCTGCGCCACAAAAACACAGAGGGCAAACACAAATAAGCAACCAAAAGACATAAATGCAGAATATGATTGACGCAGAGAGAGAGGCCTAATTGAACTTGTCCTGGACCACAAGCCGCAACGCTGTATGCATCCGCAGCCTCTTATCTAACAAGGGAATAAAACGTGAAATCAGAGAGAGAGAGAGAGAGAGAGAGAGAGAGAGAAAGAGAGAGAGGGGGAGGGGGAGAAATCAAGAGCGAACCTAGAAGGCTTGGTGGAGGATGCTAGGCAATGGAAGACCGGTGGCGGAGGTGCTCCCGCCGGCCACCACCTGCTCGTCCGGAGACGTAGCAGCAGCACCTCCTCCTGTTGCTGCTCGCCCCTGCTGGCCCGAGCAGGGGATGCGGCGGCCCCCTATGGCGGCCATGGAGGCGCATGGAACAGAGGAGGAGAGGCGGCGTGAGGGCGCTGAGATAGAGGAGGAGAGGCGGCAGGGAGACGTCGAGCGGGTGAGGAGACCCCTTCCCGTCCACCTCCTCTCGCATCCCGCTGGAGGCCGGCGACAGAGAGACGAGGAACCTCAAGTGGGAGAAAGGAGGGCGAGCGGGACAGCACCGGCGGCGCCATGGGGGCTGGAGCGGGAGAGAGAAGGGGATGCGGGAGGAGAGACGAACGGAGGCGGCGGCTGTGGGGATTGGTGGAGGGCTAGCGAGATCGGGCCGAGCAGGGCTTTTCCTGACCCATGGATAAAAGGTGGATCTGCGGGAGGGCCTCAGCGCCCTGGACGGAACGACGGCCGAGATCGCGCCACGTCTGCTCGATCGGACGGCCGAAAATCCAAAGCGCTGTGAGAGCTCCATGGGGGTGCAGCAATCATACCGTGGGATGATCTGCTAGTGGCCATGTCCTTCTGTTGCTGATAACATGGAAGATCGGCCAAAACTGACAATCTAATGACTCATTAAGTCATCTTGACCATTACTAATGTCCATTAGCACGACGTACAACAGTCTGTCATGTAGTAGAATGTCGTGTTTAATTTCCTAGCAAGAGCTAGATGGGAAGCTATCGAAAAATTTGGAGCGGGGGCGGCCGACCACCAGGGAAATAGCATCAAAAGCACACTAATCAAAATGCAGAGTATCCAACCTCGCAATGCTTAAAACGAACGTTTTGGGACAGAGGAAATCTTGTCAGCGATATTTTTGTTGCTTTATCACTTGGCACGTGAATGGTGGCGTATGATCAACCGTCCTTTGGCACCGTTCCGTGGAAAGAAGGAAAGTAAGATTGGTTGCAACAAAGTACCTACTCGTAATGACAAAGCGATCAGAACAAAATACACTAAAGTTAAGAGTTCCCCCACTGATGTTCTACTTTGATATCGGGCTGTAATTTAGGTACGAACTCTTAAAGTACATAACAAAATGCGCTAATGACATCAAAACAAAAGCATACAAACTGTTTAAACAACATAATTAACAAGGTTGTCATAATTCACCGTAATAACATAGGCATCCTTATATTACATTTAGCACTAGCTAACTTGGTGAATGATACGGAATCTATAATAACAAAATAGGAGTATTAAGTGAATTCTCTCAACATTCAAGATCCACCTAAGCAATCATCTAATTGGTCCACCTCAGCAACAAAAAATAAGTGCCATCCTTCCAACTCCCTTCTACTCAGCAATGGTCAAGATGACACTTATTTCTAGCAGGGAGTAATGGTCAAGATGACACCATTGTAAAATAAGTGCCATCCTTCCAGTACCTCGAGAGCCGCATGAGAGGCTACTTCAAAGGCGATCTGATCTTTGTCACCAAGGGTTCCGGGCAGACCTTCCTATCCTCTCGTAGTGGCTGGAGGGGACCGTCCGATGATGTACATAAACAAGGAGGCATCCCTTCTCACGCTCCTTCTTCCCCCTTGGGCACCTCTCAAGGTGCCTCCTCTAGTGGTGCGCCCAATTTGCGTTGGTCGTTAAATGTCCGCCACACTTTGGTCCAGTAGTCCAGCCATCCTCATACTAGTAGGGTGTGACACACACGTGCTCACAGTCAATTCCGATACCACAACCTAGTTTGACTACTGTACGCATGGTTCAGTCATGAACATGCCACCGTTCATATGCGCATGATGACGCCACTTGGATGACACACGCTATCGCTGCCACCAATTGCCAGAACCGAAATACTCCGGGGTGCTCTTCGCTTTCATGATCCACCATCTTCTGTGGCACCAAAGTAGGTGCGGCGGAGGCCTTTAGATGAGGTCCATGGCATCCTCCACCCACTTGTCAGTACTATCGCACATGTCAACTATGATGCGCTTACCGAAGTGTAAGAGCATCTCCAACAGGCGCGCTAAAACGCCCGCGCGGCATAAAAACTGCCGGTTTGCAGCGCGCGGGAGGAAACTCGGCCCCCCTGCAGGCGCTGCAAACTGCGCGGCGCTGTAAATATTTTAGGGCGTGGGCCGGATTGCGCTATCGCGAGCGGCATACTTTGTGCGCCGGCTACAGCGTGTGGCATCGCTCGTCCACGCGCGAGAAAACCCCCGCGCTGAAACTTCCCCTTCCGCGTCGCCGCCCGAGCGCCCAACCCCTCGTCTCCGCTCGGCCGCCGGCGCAATCCCGATGATGGATGGCTCCTCCGGCAACCCACCGACCCCTCCCTACTCCATTCCTCCCTCCGCAACCACCGCCGCTTCCGCAGCGCCGCCGCCCAATGCGGCAAACCCTAGCGGTGGCGCCGACGCCGGCAACACAACGGTTGCTGTGCGTGCGCTCTTCGTTCAGCCGCGCGGGGCTCTGCACACAGGCGCCGCCGCCGCGCAGATGGCAGCCGCGCAGGGTGCCGACAACGCGCGGGCGGCGCCGCCGAGGAGGAAGGCGCCGTCGACCAAACGGCCATACATCGGTGCCGCCTCCGTCGCGCCACTGAAGAAAGCGAAGGCTCCCGCCTCCCGCCGGCCGCAGCCTCCTCCTCCGCCGACGAACCAGATGCCCCCTCCTCCTCCGACGAGCCAGCCGGCGCCTCCATCCGGCAACCACGCGGGCTCACATACGGTGCATGATGAAATGCTCGAGAGGTAAAAAAACACTACTTTTCATCCAAATTGTATTTTAGATGCATACTTAGCCGGAGAATAATGATTTTCATTGCAATGTAGAGTCGATGATGATACATTCATGGAGACAATGAATGCTGTATCTTCGTTTATGCATGATGAAGCCGCCGATGGAGAGGAGGAATATGAGGATGTAGATGAGGAAGGAGAAGGGTTGATTGAACCTCGCAATCCTGGTCGGTCGGCCAACTACACCATAGCGGAGGACAAGTTGCTTTGCAAGACGTGGTTGACAATTGGAATGGATCCAACAACCGGTACCGATCAAACAAGAGAAACATATTGGATGAGGATGACGGAGTACTTCAACACACACAACACAAGTGGGAACGAGCAAACCATGCGCTCACTTCGGTCCCGTTGGTCCGGCATCAACACCGATTGCCAAAAATGGGCGGGCGTGCAAGCTAACATCGATGTTCTTAATCCAAGTGGCACAAATGAGAATGATAGGGTAAGTCATTCTACTACTATGTTGACCATATGGCTCATATGTGAAGAATACGGTTCTAGTTCATATAGCTAATTTATTTTTCTCATATGTGTAGAACTCTATGGCTCAAGGATTGTTTAGGGATGTGGGAAAGAAGAACAAGAAAGGCAACAAGATTCTTGGCAAGTGATGGCGTGTAAGACACACGTCCGTTGGGAACCCCAAGAGGAAGGTGTGATGTGTACAGCGACAAGTTTTCCCCAAGGTTATCGAACCAGTAGGAGTCAAGGAACACGTGAAGGTTGTTGGTGGCGGAGTGTAGTGCGGCGCAACACCAGGGATTCCGGCGCCAACGTGGAACCTGCACAACACAATCAAAGTACTTTGCCCCAACGTAACAGCTGAGGTTGTCAATCTCACCGGCTTGCTGAAAACAAAGGATTAGATGTATAGTGTGGAAGATGATGTTTGTTTGCGAAGAACAATGAAAGAACAAGTATTGCAGTAGATTGTATTTCAGATGTAAAGAATGGACCGGGGTCCACAGTTCACTAGTGGTGTCTCTCCCACAAGATAAATAGCATGTTGGGTGAACAAATTACAGTTGGGCAATTGACAAATAAAGAAGGTATAACAATGCACATACATATATCACGATGAGTACTATGAGATTTAATCAGGGCATTACGACAAAGTACATAGACCGCTATCCAGCATGCATCTATGCCTAAAAAGTCCACCTTCAGAGTTATCATCCGAACCCCTTCCAGTATTAAGTTGCAAACAACGGACAATTGCATTAAGTATGTGCGTAATGTAATCAACACAAATATCCTTAGACAAAGCATTGATGTTTTATCCCTAGTGGCAACGAGACATCCACAACCTTAGAACTTTCCGTCACTCGTCCCGCATTCAATGGAGGCATGAACCCACTATCGAGCATAAATACTTCCTCTTGGAGTCACAAATATCAACTTGGCCAGAGCCTCTACTAGCAACGGAGAGCATGCAAGAACATAAACAACATATATGATAGATTGATAATCAACTTGACATAGTATTCAATATTCATCGGATCCCAACAAACACAACATGTAGCATTAGAAATAGATGATCTTGATCATGATAGGCAGCTCACAAGATCTAACATGATAGCACAGTGAGGAGAAGACAACCATCTAGCTACTGCTATGGACCCATAGTCCAGGGGTGAACTACTCACAAATCGATCCGGAGGCGATCATGGTGATGAAGAGTCCTCCGGGAGATGATTCCCCTCTCCGCAGGGTGCCGGAGGCGATCTCCTGAATCCCCCGAGATGGGATTGGCGGCGGCGTCTCTGGAAGGTTTTCCGTATCGTGGCTCTCGGTACTGGGGTATTCGCGACAAAGACTTTAAGTAGGCGGAAGGGCGGAGTCGGAGGGCTGACGAGGGGCCCACACCATAGGGCGGCGCGGGCCCCCCTCTGGTCGCGCGGCCCTATGGGGTCGGTGCCCCGTCGCCCCACTTCGTTTCCCTTTCGGTCTTCTGGAATCTTCGTGGAAAAATAAGACCCTGGGCGTTGATTTCGTCCAATTCCGAGAATATTTCCTTTGTAGGATTTCTGAAACCAAAAACAGCAGAAAACAACAACTGGCTCTTTGGCATATCGTCAATAGGTTAGTGCCGGAAAATGCATAATAATGACATAAAGTGTGTATAAAACATGTGAGTATCATCATAAAAGTAGCATGGAACATAAGAAATTATAGATACGTTTGAAACGTATCAGCAAGCCATTCACCTTGCATCATTGCTATGAAGTTCTAGGGAATGAAGAAAAAGTGGAACACCCGCGGCAAGTTGGATGCGGCAACTATGGCGGCCAATGCTACCGGTGATGCAACAATCATCGATGATGATGATTCAAGTGATGAAGGCAAGATGAGAAGCTCCACTCCTCACTCGGTCAACAATGGGTGGAGGAATGTGCATGGTAGGAAGACCACCAAAGATATGAAGGGAAAGAAGGCCGGAGATGACGACATTGCAATGGCTATGGAAAGGATTGCAAATGCACGGTTCCAAGCAAATGAAGATAGGAAGATACAAAGAAACTTGGAGAAAGAGGCTATGGATGCTATTGAAGCTCGGAGAGTGATACGTCTCCAACGTACCTATAATTTCTGATGTTCCATGCTTGTTTTATGACAATACTTACATGTTTTGCTTGCACTTTATAATGTTTCTATGCATTTTCCGGAACTAACCTATTAACAAGATGCCACAGTGCCAGTTCCTGTTTTCTGTTGTTTTTGGTTCCAGAAAGGCTGTTCGGGCAATATTCTCGGAATTCGATGAAACGAAGACCAAACATCATAATTCACCGAGACGGACCAGGACACCGAAGGAGACCCGGAGGGGAGGCCTGGGGCCCCCACACCATAGGGCCGCGCGAGCCAGCCCCTGGCCGCGCCGGCCTATGGGGAGGGCACCCTGTTGCCCCTCCTGCGCCGCCTCTTCGCCTATATAACCCCTTTCGACCTAAAAACGTGATACCTTTTGATGAAACTCCAGAAAGACTCCAGGGGCGCCGCCACCATCGCGAAACTCCGTTTCGGGGGACAGAACTCTCTGTTCCGGCACCCTGCCGGGACGGGGAAGTGCCCCCGGAAGCCATCTCCATCGACGCCATCGCCTCCATCATGCTCCGTGAGTAGTTCCCCCATGGACTACGGGTTCTAGCTGTAGCTAGTTGGTATCATCTCTCCCATGTACTTTAATACAATGATCTCATGAGCTTCCTTACATGATTGAGATCCATCTGATGTAATCGGTGTTGTGTTTGTCGGGATCCGATGGATTGTTACGTTATGATTGTCTATCTACAAAGTTTATGAAGTTATTGTTGTTCCAATCTTGTTGTGTTTAATGCTTGTCACTAGGGCCCGAGTGGCACGATCTTAGATTTAAGCTCTATACTTATTGCTTAGATTGTATCTACAAGTTGTATGCACATGTCTATGTCCGGAACCAAAGGCCCCAAAGTGACGTAAATTGGGACAACCGGAGGGAAAGGCTTAGATATGAGGATCACATGTTTTCACGGAGTATTAATGCTTTGCTCCGGTACTCTATTAAAAGGAGTACCTTAATTTTCGGTAGATTCCCTAGAGGCCCGGCTGCCACCGGCTGGTAGGACAAAAGATGTTGTACAAGTTTCTCATTGCGAGCATGTATGACTATATATGGAAAACATGCCTACATGATTAATAATCTAGATGTTCTGTCTTAATGCTATTTCAATCCTATCAATTGCCCAACTGTAATTTGTTCACCCAACACTTGTTATTGGAGAGTTACCACTAGTGTAGATAGCTGGGAACCCCGGTCCATCTTTCATCATCATATACTCGTTCTACATGTCATTGGAAGTAGTATCAACTATTTTCCGGTGCCATTGCTCCTGTGTTATTACTACTGCTGATGTGTTACTGTTACTATTGCTCTCATACTACTGCTGCTTTCACATCACCCCTGTTATTAGTGCTTTTCCAGGTGCAGCTGAATTGACAACTCAGTTGTTAAGGCTTATAAGTATTCTTTACCTCCCCTTGTGTCGAATCAATAAATTTGGGTTTTACTTCCCTCGAAGACTGCCGCGATCCCCTATACTTGTGGGTCATCAAGACTGTTTTCTGGCGCCGTTGCCGGGGATGCATAGCTCTACTCATAAGTTCACCTAGGGAGTACACTCTACCTCTCTCTCTGTTCTTGTTTTATTTTACTTTGTTTTGCTTAGTTTACTTTTGCCTAGTTTATTTGTGCTTAGTTTATTTCAGTCTTGTATTATTTTGCTTAGTTTACTTTTGTTTTTGTTTTGCTTTACTTTTCTCATATACTCAAAAATCCATAAAAATTTGAAAAACCTAAAAATTAAAAATTGCTGTTATGGGAGAACCCATAACCTACTTGGAGCTTATAGAATATTATAATAATTATAGAGAATCAAGAGCGGGAAAAGTGATGAGTGCTGTGATAGAAAAATTGAATACAATTGCTAAAATCCTGCTTAAACGCCATGATATAAACTGTTGCTCTCAACAGGACACTAAACATCTTAAATTTCAATGTGGCTTTAGTGAGGAATTTTTAATTAAGAACTATAATCGGAATAGCTATATTCATTTTGGGTTTGAAGAGGTAGAACAATTTGTCATATTTATGGGAGCCTCTGAGATAGAATCCTTCATGGTTAAAAATTATGAAACTTGTGTTGTTTGTAAGGACCTTAAAGATTATGTCTCTTCTATCCTTAATTTTTGCAATGAAAGTTACACTGATAATCCTTATATCATTGATTATAAAGAGAGACTCCTTAATGCACAAGAATGCACTCACAATTTGCAGGAACCAGTGGAAGAAGAAATTGATGAACCTGAAAGCTCATTGGATGAAAAAGAGGAGGAAATTGATGAACCTGAAAGCTCATTGGATGGAAAAGAAGAGGAGAGTGATGAACAAAAAGAGGAAGAATGGATTAGCTACCCATGTCAACCTTCTAATGAGAATAACTCTTTATCTCTTACACTATTTGATTGTCCTCCATGCTTACCGAAAGAGGTTGAATGTTATGTTCCTGTGGATTCTCTTGAAATATTCCCTATGAGTAAAACTTGTGAGAATAATTATGCTACTGTTATTTATGATAATCCATGCTACTTTGATAAATCTTATGATAATGCTTTGTTTGTGTCTGATGTCGAAATGCATGGTACTAAAGAATTTTGCGTAGCAAATGTTTATGATAAAGCTCTTGATGATGGTCCTTTGTTACTTGATAATATTAATTGTACTACTAATGAAAATGGGATTGGATAGGTCTTGGCATTATCTATGAGTCCCATATCTCTTGAGATTGATCAACCATCTTGTTATATTATTGATAAAAATGTGTTTGAAAGTTTTAATCGCACTATTTTTGAGCTTGATAAAAATTATGTGTTTATGGATCATGAAAAGCATGCTATATGTGATAGTTATATTATTGAGTTTGTTCATGAAGCTACTGAAAATTATTATGAGAGAGGAAGATATAGTTGTAGAAATTTTCATGGTGCTAAAACACCTCTCTATACGCTTAAAATTTTGAAGTTAATCTTGTTTTACCTTCTTATGCTTGTCACTTTGTTCTTCATGAATTTATTTGTGTACAAGATTCCTATGCATAGGAAGTGGGTTAGATTTAAATGTGTTTTGAATTTGCTTCTTGATGCTCTCTTTTGCTTCAACTCTTATTTCTTGCGAGTGCATCATTAAAACTGCTGAGCCCATCTTAATGGCTATAAAGAAAGCACTTCTTGGGAGATAACCCATGTGTTTATTTTGCTACTGTTTTGTTGTGTTTTGGAAGTTGTTACTACTGTAGCAACCTCTCCTTATCTTTATTTTATTGCAATGTTGTGCCAAGTGAAGCCTCTAATCGAAGGTTGATACTAGATTTGGATTTCTGCGCAGAAACAGATTTCTATCTGTCACGAATCTGGGTTGTTATCTCTGTAGGTAACTCAGAAAATTATGCCAATTTATGTGCGTGTTCCTCAGATATGTACGCAACTTTCATTAGTTTTGAGTTTTCTGATTTGAGCAACAGAACTACCTCGTTAAAATTCGTCTTTACTGGCTGTTCTGTTTTGGCAGATTCTGTCTCTGTTTTTTGCATTGTCTCTTGCGGACATTAAGCAAGGCTTTCTACACGTGGAGAGCTGTAGCTAATGTTTTATTGAGTTCTTGCAATGTGTCACTACAGGACCAAGGTGGATTCAAGTTTTTTGAGTACTAACCCCTCTAATGAAGTTTATGAGAAGTTTGGTGTGAAGGAAGTTTTCAAGGGTCAAGAGAGGAGGATGATATATGATCAAGAAGAGTGAAAAGTCTAAGCTTGGGGATGCCCCCGTGGTTCATCCCTGCATATTTCAAGAAGACTCAAGCGTCTAAGCTTGGGGATGCCCAAGGCATCCCCTTCTTCATCAACTTATCAAGTTTCTTCTATTGAAACTATATTTTTATTCGGTCACATCTTATGTTCTTCACTTGGAGCGTCTGTGTGCTTTTATTTTTGTTTTTGTTTGAATAAGATCGGATCCTAGCAATCCTTGTGTGGGAGAGAGACACGCTCCGCTTTTTCATATGAACAATTGTTCTTCGTTTTACTTTTAATGTTCAATGATAAAAGTTGGAAGCTATCGCACTTGTTGTAATTTGGTTGGAAACAGAAAATGCCTCATATAGTCTTGAATAATTTGACACTTGGCAATTGTTTTGAGCTCTCAAGTAGATCATGATTAAGTTTTTTTCATGTAGTTTAAACCTATTAGTGGAGAACTACTGTAGAGCTTGTTGAAATTGGTTTGCATGATTGGTCTCTCTTAAGGTCTAGATATTTTCTGGTAAAAGTGTTTGAGCAACAAGGAAGACGAGTGTAGAGTATTATAATGCTTGCAATATGTTCTTATGTAAGTTTTGTCTGTACCGGTTCATACTTGTGTTTGCTTCAAATAACCTTGCTAGCCCAAAGCCTTGTACTGAGAGGGAATGCTTCTCGTGCATCCAAAACCTTGAGCCAAAACCTATGCCATTTGTGTCCACCATACCTACCTACTATGTGGTATTTCCTGCCATTCCAAGTAAATACTTCATGTGCTACCTTTAAACAATTCAAAACTTTATTACTCCTTATTTGTGTCAATGTTTTATAGCTCATGAGGAAGTATGTGGTGTTTTATCTTTCAATCTTGTTGGGCAGCTTTCACCAATGGACTAGTGGCTTCATCCGCTTATCCAATAATTTTGCAAAAAGAGCTGGCAGCGGGGTTCCCAGCCCCAATTAATCAACCTTCATTAATAATTCTCTTCACATGTTTTGCCTTGATTCATCAGTAAGCAACTTAATTTTGCAAATAGACACTCCTTCATGGTATGTGAATGTTGGAAGGCACCCGAGGATTCGGTTAGCCATGGCTTGTGTAAGCAAAAGGTTGGGAGGAGTGTCAACCATAAAATAAAAACTAAAGTACATGTGTAAACAAAAGAGAAGAGGGATGATCTACCTTGCTGGTAGAGATAACGTCCTTCATGGGAGCCGCTCTTTGAAAGTCTGTTTGATGAGGTAGTTAGAGTGCCCACTACCATTCGTTGACAACAACAAACACCTCTCAAAACTTTACTTTTATGCTCTCTATATGATTTCAAAACTTAAAAAGCTCTAGCACATGATTTAATCCTCGCTTCCCTCTGCGAAGGGCCATTCTTTTACTTTATGTTGAGTCAGTTTACCTACTTCCTTCCATCTTAGAAGCAAACACTTGTGTCAACTGTGCATTGATTCTTCCATACTTGCTTATTTGCATTCATTATATTACTTTATGTTGACAATTATCCATGAGATATGCATGTTGAAAGTTGAAGGCAACTGCTGAAACTTATATCTTCCTTTGTGTTGCTTCGATGCCTTTACTTTGAATCTATTGCTTTATGAGTTAGCTGTAATATCCCAGGTTTAGAGGTTAGAAAAATAGAGAACACGAGAGTGTGCATTGCATTCATGCATAGAAAATCTGGGGAATTTTCGCGCATTCATCTAAAACACAAAGTGATCGAGGTTTCTCTTGTGTCGATGGAATTGAGGTATGTCATCGACACAAGTACGATAAGTTTCGACATGACCTTTATTGATTTATTATGTTTCGAGGGAAATAGTTTGAATTAAAATTCAAATATGAAAGACATAATTCAAATAATAAATTGAATTGGAATTTGAAATTTAAACAAGTATATAAATATAATATGTACAAGTAAATACTTGATAGTTCTAAATATATAAATGTGTTAAACTTTATTACAAATAACATTGTTTAATAATTTACAAGTTAGGAAAGAAATGAAAAAAATTACAATAGAATAAAAGAATCCTAAATCTAAATCTTCTCACTTCTGATTTTCTTGTTTCCTGCCAAATAGACAACAAAGACTAAAGAAAATGTTTGTTAGGATTAAAATGTATGCATCTCTCATGGAGATGCAAATTAATGTAGGAGCTAGCACTTAAGAAACCCGGGAACTTGTCCAGATGTCTTAACCTCAATGGAATTGATCAAGTTTAGCAAATGGTTAAGCATCAGAAAGGCAACAAAGGGCAACTAGAGGAAAAGGAGGCACCAAGGAGATATCATTTTAGGAAACCACTCACCTTATCCTTATGTAACAGCAATAATGTATTCAAAGGTTAACCAAGTAAATTTAGGCAACAATTATATCAAGGGACCAAAACCAATTAGCACTAGCTCCATTCTTTTTTACAAGCTCACATTTAAAAAATAATTCACCATTGACAATAGTTAGTCCAGTTGAATCAATAGCCAGAAATATTGAGTAATAAGTCTCATCTTTTGTCTTAGCCATCAAATTAAATACATGTAACCTCACGACTAATCAAAGTAATACACTTGGCAGTATCAAAAATAAAGGCCCAACTAGGATAAGAGCAACATGACGTTGCTTGCACTAGGAGGAGAAGCAAACCAAATTGTCAACCTGCACAAGAGGAAGGGCCACTTGCTAGCAGCACTGTCACCACTTGCGTGCTATGTGCTATCATCAGCATAGACAACTCCCAGCAGTATAAAAGCACATCAGCAGCAGCCGGCCAAACCATTTTCACAAATAAGTCAAACCACAAGGAACCATCTAGCAATCCTTTACACCAGCAAGAATACCAGAATCAAATTATATGTCCGCCAAGAACACCTTGGAAGTATCATATCTTGTTCCACACAAATAAGAGCCAAACAACCACTAGATCTTAGGAAGCAGGTCAAGCAGCAAGGAGGTGCAGGCTAACCGCAAGAAGCAGGCTAGATCAACCTCCAGAAGATCAAGTTTCTCTACCATAGCAGGTTGAAACAGCAATCTCTAATAAAAGCATCAAAAATAGCTTGTCTGGGGTAGTTTTTAACATCATATGATCATAGCTATGATCAAAGCCTATCTAAATCACCACACAAATACCTGCAGTACCAAATCATGCTAAGCATATTGTTACTCTGTGCACACTCTTATGAGGCACCACAGAGAAACAAAGATCTAGCAGATGGCACAGGCATTTATGCAAGCCAAATAAATAGGAATCAATCATAAACTATAAAATCATCAGTTCAGGTTGTGAGATATATTTTTCTCTCGGAATGGCATAGAAGTGCTATGCCAATTTCATCACAGAGAAGAAAAGCCACAATAGTTTATACTCTTTTAAAAGTTGAGCCTCAGCCTTTGCATCATAGGTAGGGCCAAGATATCAAGCGTAAGATCTGTTCTTATCAATTAATAGCTAGTAAGAGAGAACCATCTATGAGGCAGCAAGGATTTGTTCTTCTCAGTATAATACCCAACACAGATCAATTACAAGGACTTGGCTGTATTCACTTTGCTCGCATGCACACACAAACATCCAGGACCATGTATAAACAAGATCAGGCAATCAATAGATTATCTAAAGCCAAGAACAAAGCCACAAGGTACATCATAGAATCATACCAATGCACATACATGATCAGGTAAGTACCTCTTCATCTCAAGTATGTAAACAAACCAGGGAAACTACATCAGTGCTTTGAACTAATATCATTATACACTAAAATGCCCAAGAAGCATAATAGTAATTCAATTTATAGCACAACAATCTTTTATACAAACCACAAGTGGGTTGATGTCCAGCTAAAGTATACCACCAACATATCTGTAACCATTTTTTGAAGTCCACCAAATTCTTGTATATAACAATTCCATCCATAATTGAAGCATCATACCACATATATCAATAACCTAAGTAGATACTGCAATTTGAACAAGCACACCCAAGCACATGCCATTGCTTCATATCCATAGAGTGAGGGAGAGAAGATGATTAGCTCACCTTGCAGACTTGCAGTAGTAACAATAGAAGTTGGCGCCGGGGTTGCGCCTACGGCACCATCCTGCCGGCGTCGAGGACGAAGTTGTCACCGCATCACCACACCACCAGTTCACTGTCATCGCAACAGCATGATGTCTACGGGAGCTTCTATTCTTGTAAACAGTGTTGGGCCTCCAAGAGCAGAGGTTTGTAGAACAGCAGCAAGTTTCCCTTAAGTGGATACCCAAGGTTTATCGAACTCAGGGAGGAAGAGGTCAAAGATATCCCTCTCATGCAACCCCGCAACCACAAAGCAAGAAGTCTCTTGTGTCCCCAACACACCTAATAGGTGCACTAGTTCGGCGAAGAGATAGTGAAATACGGGTAGTATGAATAAGCAGTAGCAACGGCAACGACACCCGAAGTGCTTTGCCCGAACGATAAACAAGCAGTAGTAATGCAGCAGTAGTAACACAGGTAAAACAATGAAACAAGCAGCGATAGCGAGTATTTAGGAACAAGGCCTAGGGAATAGACTTTCACTAGTGGACACTCTCAACATTGATCACATAACAGAATAGATAAATGCATACTCTACACTTTTGTTGGATGATGAACACATTGCGTAGGATTACACGAACCCTCAATGCCGGAGTTAACAAGCTCCACAATAATGCTCATGTTTTAGTAACCTTTAGTGTAAGATAGATCAACGAGACTAAACCAAGTACTAGCATAGCATGCACACTCGTCACCTTCATGCATATGTAGGAGGAATAGATCACATCAATATTATCATAGCAATAGTTAACTTCGCAATCTACAAGAGATCATGATCATAGCATAAACCAAGTACTAACACGGTGCACACACTCGTCACCTTTGCACACGTGCGAGGAGGAATAAAACTACTTTAATAACACATCACTAGAGTAGCACATAGATAAATTGTGATACAAACACATTGCAATCATAAAGAGATATAAATAAGCACCTCACTATGCTCTTCAATAGTGAATAAGTATTCTATGAAATATGGCCTAAGAGACCCACACGGTGCACACACTGTCACCTTTACACACGTGGGACGAGGAGTCTCCGGAGATCACATTAGTAAAACTCACTTGACTAGCATAATGACATCTAGATTACAAGCATCATCATATGAATCTCAATCATGTAAGGCAGCTCATGAGATTATTGTATTGAAGCACATAGGAGAGAGATGAACCACATAGCTACCGGTACAGCCCCGAGCCTCGATGGAGAACTACTCCCTCCTCATGGGAGCAGCAGCGATGATGAAGATGGCGGTGGAGATGGCAGCGGTGTCGATGGAGAAGCCTTCCGGGGGCACTTCCCCGCTCCGGCAGGGTGCCGGAACAGAGACTCCTGTCCCCCAGATCTTGGCTTCGCGATGGCGGCGGCTCTGGAAGGTTTTTGTGGTTTTTGTCGAACGCCCCGAGGTTTTTAGGTCAGGGGCTTTATATAGGCGGAGAGGCGGCGCAGGAGGGCTTCTGGGGGGCCCACACCCTAGGGGGCGCGCCCCTCCCCTTGGCCGCGCCGGGGTGTGGTGTGGTGGCCCTGCCCCCCTTCTCTGGCGGTTCTCGTGTGTTCTGGATGCTTCCGGGTAATATAGGAACCTGGGCGTTGATTTCGTCCGATTCCGAGAATATTTCGTTACTAGGATTTCTGAAACCAAAAACAGCAGTAAAACGAGAACTGGCACTTCGACATCTTGTTAATAGGTTAGTTCCAGAAAATGCATGAATATGACATAAAGTGTGCATATAACATGTAGATAACATCAATAATGTGGTATGGAACACAAGAAATTATCGAGACGTTGGAGACGTATCAGCATCCCCAAGCTTAGTTCTGCTCGTCCCGAGCAGGTAAAACGATAACAAAGATAATTTCTGGAGTGACATGCCATCATAAACTTGATCATACTATTTGTAAAGCATATGTAGTGAATGCAGCGATCAAAACAATGTGTATGACATGAGTAAACAACTGAATCATAAAGCAAAGACTTTTCATGAATAGCACTTCAAGACAAGCATCAATAAGTCTTGCATAAGAGTTAACTCATAAAGTAATAATTGAAAGTAAAGGTATTGAAGCAACACAAAAGAAGATTAAGTTTCAGCGGTTGCTTTCAACTTGTAACATGTATATCTCATGGATAATTGTCAATGCAAAGCAATATAACAAATGCAATATGCAAATATGTAAGAATCAATGCACAGTTCACACAAGTGTTTGCTTATTGAGATGGAGAGAAATAGGTGAACTGACTCAACAATGAAAGTAAAAGAATGGTCCTCCATAGAGGAAAAGCATCGATTGCTATATTTGTGCTAGAGCTTTGATTTTGAAACCATGAAACAATTTTGTCAACGGTAGTAATAAAGCATATGCATCATGTAAATTATATCTTATAAGTTGCAAGCCTCATGCATAGTGTACCAATAGTGCCCGCACCTTGTCCTAATTAGCTTGGACTACCTGGATTATCACCGCAATACATATGCTTTAACCAAGTTTCACAAAGGGGTACCTCTATGCCGCCTCGTACAAAGGTCTAAGGAGAAAGCTCGCATTTGGATTTCTCGCTTTTGATTATTCTCAACTTAGACATCCATACCGGGACAACATAGACAACGAGATAATGGACTCCTCTTTGAATGCTTTAAGCATTTGACAACAATTAATTCTTTTCTCATTAGAGATTTGAGGATATTTGTCCAAAACTGAAACTTCCACCATGAATCATGGCTTTAGTTAGCGGCCCAATGTTCTTCTCTCACAATATGCATGCTCAAACCATTCAACTCGGTGTAGATCGCCCTTACTTCGGACAAGACGAACATGCATAGCAAATCACATGAAATTCAACAATGAGTTGATGGCGTTCCCCGATGAACATGGTTATCGCACAACAAGCAACTTAATAAGAGATAAAGTGCATAATTACATATTCAATACCACAATAGTTTTTAAGCTATTTGTCCCATGAGCTATATATTGCAAAGGTGAATGATGGAATTTTAAAGGTAGCACTCAAGCAATTTACTTTGGAATGGCGGGAAAATACCATGTAGTATAGGTAGGTATGGTGGACACAAATGGCATAGTGGTTGGCTCAAGTATTTTGGATGCATGAGAAGTATTCCCTCTCGATACAAGGTTTAGGCTAGCAAGGCTTATTTGAAACAAACACAAGGATGAACCGGTGCAGCAAAACTCACATAAAAGACATATTGAAAACATTATAAGACTCTACACCGTCTTCCTTGTTGTTCAAAACCAATACTAGAAATTATCTAGACTTTAGAGAGACCAAATATGCAAACCAAATTTTAGCATGCTCTATGTATTTCTTCATTAATGGGTGCAAAGCATATGATGCAAGAGCTTAAACATGAGCACAACAATTGCCAAGTATCACATTACCCAAGACATTTATAGCAATTACTACATGTATCATTTTCCAATTCCAACCATATAACAATTTAACGAAGAGGAAACTTCGCCATGAATATTATGAGCTAAGAACACATGTGTTCATATGAACCAACGGAGCGTGTCTCTCTCCCACACAAGCATGATGTAATCCAATTTATTCAAACAAAAACAAAAACAAAAGCACACAGACGCTCCAAGTAAAGCACATAAGATGTGACCGAATAAAAATATAGTTTCAAGAGAAGGAACCCGATAATTTATCGATGAAGAAGGGGATGCCTTGGGCATCCCCAAGCTTAGACGCTTGAGTCTTCTTGATATATGCAGGGATGAACCACCGGGGCATCCCCAAGCTTAGACTTTTCACTCTTCTTGATCGTAGTATATCATCCTCCTCTCTTGACCCTTGAAAACTTCCTCCACACCAAACTCGAAACAACTCATTAGAGGGTTAGTGGACAATAAAAATTAACATGTTCAGAGGTGACACAATCATTCTTAACACTTCTGGACATTGCATAAAGCTACTTGGACATTAATGGATCAAAGAAATTCATCCAACATAGCAAAAGAGGCAATGCGAAATAAAAGACAGAATCTGTCAAAACAGAACAGTCCGTAAAGATGGATTTTATTAGGCCACCAGACTTGCTCAAACGAAAATGCTCAAATTGAATGAAAGTTGCGTACATATCTGAGGATCACTCACGTAAATTGGCATAATTTTCTGTTTTACCTACAGAGAATTAGACCCAGATTCGTGACAGCAAAGAAATCTATTTCTGCGCAGTAATCCAAATCTAGTACTTACTTTACTATCAAAGACTTTACTTGGCACAACTAAACTCAAAACTAAGATAAGGAGAGGTTGCTACAGTAGTAAACAACTTCCAAGACACAAATATAAAACAAAGTACTGTAGCAAAATAACACATGGGTTATCTCCCAAGAAGTTCTTTCTTTTTAGCCATTAAGATGGGCTCAGCAGTTTTAATGATGCACTCGCAAGAAATAGTATTTGAAGCAAAAGAGAGCATCAAGAGGCAAATTAAAAACACATTTAAGTCTAACATGCTTCCTATGCATAGGAATCTTGTAAATAAACAAGTTCATGAACAGCAAAGTAACAAGCATAGGAAGATAAAACAAGTGTAGCTTCAAAAATTTCAGCACATAGAGAGGCATTTTAGTAACATGAAAATTTCTACAACCATATTTTCCTCTCTCATAATAACTTTCAGTAGCAACATGAGCAAACTCAACAATATAACTATCACATAAAGCATTCTTATCATGAGTCTCATGCATAAAATTATTACTCTCCACATAAGCATAATCAATTTTATTAGTTGTAGTGGGAGCAAATTCAACAAAGTAGCTATCATTATTATTCTCATCAAGTGTAGGAGGCATAGTATAATCACAACAAAATTTACTCTCCATAGTAGGTTGTACCAAAAGACCACTATCATTATAATCATCAGAAATAGGAGGCAAAGTATCATCAAAGAAAATTTTCTCCTCAATGCTTGGGGGACTAAAGAGATCATGAAAACCAGCTTCCCCAAGCTTAGACCTTTCTATATCATTATCAACAATGGTGTTCAAAGCGTTCATAATAATATTACTACCAGCATGCAAATAAGATTTCATAGGTTTTTTAATTTTCGCATCAAACAATCCATGTCTTAAATCAGGAAATAGAATAAGAAGCTCATTGTTGTCCATTATGCCAAACTAGTGTAAACAAGAAACAAAAAGATGCAATTGCGGGATCTAAAGGAAATATCTTCGAGCACAAAAACACAATGGCGCCAGAAAAGTACTGTTACCTGGAACCGGAGTATGAGTGCCTTTTTACCTTTCCTCCCCGGCAACGGCGCCAGAAAAGTGCTTGATGTCTACGGGAGCTTCTATTCTTGTAGACAAGTGTTGGGCCTCCAAGAGCGAGAGGTTTGTAGAACAGCAGCAAGTTTCCCTTAAGTGGATACCCAAGGTTTATCGAACTCGGGGAGGAAGAGGTCAAAGATATCCCTCTCATGCAACCCCGCAACCACAAAGCAAGAAGTCTCTTGTGTCCCCAACACACCTAATAGGTGCACTAGTTCGGCGAAGAGATAGTGAAATACGGGTAGTATGAATAAGCGGTAGCAACGGCAACGACACCGAAGTGCTTTGCCCGAACGATAAACAAGATGCGAGCAGTAGTAACACGATAAAACGAGTAAACAAGCAGCGATTGCGGTATTTAGGAACAAGGCCTAGGGAATAGACTTTCACTAGTGGACACTCTCAACATTGATCACATAACAGAATAGATAAATGCATACTCTACACTTTTGTTGGATGATGAACACATTGCGTAGGATTACACGAACCCTCAATGCCGGAGTTAACAAGCTCCACAATAATGCTCATGTTTTAGTAACCTTTAGTGTAAGATAGATCAACGAGACTAAACCAAGTACTAGCATAGCATGCACACTGTCACCTTCATGCAAATGTAGGAGGAATAGATCACATCAATATTATCATAGCAATAGTTAACTTCGCAATCTACAAGAGATCATGATCATAGCGTAAACCAAGTACTAACACGGTGCACACACTTGTCACCTTTGCACACGTGCAGGAGGAATAAAACTACTTTAATAACACATCACTAGAGTAGCACATAGATAAATTGTGATACAAACACATTGCAATCATAAAGAGATATAAATAAGCACCTCACTATGCTCTTGAACAGTGAATAAGTATTCTGTGAAATATGGCCTAAGAGACCCACACGGTGCACACACTGTCACCTTTACATCCGTGGGACGAGGAGTCTCCGGAGATCACATAAGTAAAACTCACTTGACTAGCATAATGACATCTAGATTACAAGCATCATCATATGAATCTCAATCATGTAAGGCAGCTCATGAGATTATTGTATTGAAGCACATAGGAGAGAGATGAACCACATAGCTACCGGTACAGCCCCGAGCCTCGATGGAGAACTACTCCCTCCTCATGGGAGCAGCAGCGGTGATGAAGATGGCGGTGGAGATGGCAGCGGTGTCGATGGAGAAGCCTTCGGGGGCACTTCCCCGCTCCGGCAGGGTGCCGGAACGGAGACTCCTGTCCCCCGGATCTTGGCTTCGCGATGGCGGCGGCTCGGAAGGTTTTTGTGGTTTTTGTCGAACGCCCCGAGGTTTTTAGGTCGGGGGCTTTATATAGGCGGAGAGGCGGCGCGGGAGGGCTTACGGGGGCCCACACCCTAGGGGCCCCCCCCCTTGGCCGCGCCGGGGTGTGGTGTGGTGGCCCTGCCCCCCTTCTCTGGCGGTTCACGTGTGTTCTGGATTCTTCCGGGTAAAATAGGAACCTGGGCGTTGATTTCGTCCGATTCCGAGAATATTTCGTTACTAGGATTTCTGAAACCAAAAACAGCGAGAAAACGAGAGCGGCACTTCGGCATCTTGTTAATAGGTTAGTTCCAGAAAATGCACGAATATGACATAAAGTGTGCATATAACATGTAGATAACATCAATAATGTGGCATGGAACACAAGAAATTATCGATACGTTGGAGACGTATCACAGCACATGCAGCAATAATATCACACCACCAGCGTTGGAGTAGGCCGTGGCGAGCCCGGAGGGACGCCAGGATTGCAGCACCTGCTGTCGTCTCACCAGCGTCGAGCGGAAGCGGACCTCAAGGAGGCCAGAGTAGAAGTCGAGTAGGAGGCGTGCTCGATGTGAATTAGTCGAGGGCGCTGGTGCGCAAGACCGCGCTAGCGGCCGCGTCCAAAGCCTGGCTCAGGTTGCAGCGAGACGCGTACGCGGGAGCTGGCAGAGTTGAGGAGAAGGGGGCCAAAGGAGAAGTCCGTGGTGGCACTGTGACGGCCGGTGGCGGAGCCACGCCGGGGAGCACCAGCGGCGGAAAAGGCCAGCGGTGGCCGGAGACGCATGGGAGGGGAACTAGGGTTCCAGGTTGGGGACGGACGGGAGAGGCCCGGAGAATCAAATCGGTCGAAATAGGAGTTAGAACACAGCAAGGCGGTCCCGAATCCCATCTCACCGGCGCTAGAGCTGACCGGGAACGGCCGGGGAAGAAGCAAGACGCGGCGGAGCAGGGGAGGGCTCGGGCGTGCGTACTCGTGCGCGTATGTGAGAAGAGAACGAAAGAGAGAAGGGGGAGGATCGGGCTTGGGTCTTAACCCAACCAGACCAGGCCGACCCAGCGGGTTGGGCCAGGTCCAATTAGACCAGATCTGGTTAAGCCAATTTGGCTCAACCCAGTTTCTACCATTTCTCTATTTTATTTTTTTTCTTTCTTTCCTTTAGAAATAATCTTAAAAGGTAAATGAATACACAATTTAACCACACCATTTTTATTTTATTAAGTCCACTCTTAAACAGAAGTAAAAATAGAAAACAATACTTTCAAGTCCAAAGAAAAAAAACAATAATATGATGATTCTATAATTTTCGAAGATAAACTCTTATCTCTAAAATTATTAAGACAAAAACCCTAAAAAGATATTTACCCCAATTATCTTAAGTATGAAAATTAAAGAATACTCTTTAAATAAATATCAAACCATATATAAAACTTATTTCTTATATTCAACTTCACTTAACAAGTCATTATCCTAAAATTGCATGGTAAATAAGAAACCTTAATTCCACCATGAACTAAAGCCTAATTTCATAGTTTCATATGAAACCTTAATTTGCTTTCAACTCTAAAACCCTAGAAGCTTATAAGGATTAATCATATGAACTTAACCTTTACTCATAGCTCCATACTTAGCAAATACAAGCATGCTTAGATTCTCCTAAAATAGTACAAATCAAAATGCCAATGAAATGATCATTTCATATCTTGATTTTGAGTAGACCTTGTATGAACCATCAATGATAAAACCTAACATGTGGTTTATAAATCATTTACCCTAATCACCTTTATTTAGTATCAACCCAATTTGATCAACTCTAACAATAACCATGATTGATGATAGCCCTTACATATCCTACCCCACTAAACCCTACTAGTGATATATACTTATGAACCATCCTATTTAGAAACCAACCATTCCTTACTTAGTTAATCCAATAGTAAAACCTAAACCACCTCAACCCTAATTGATATACTTCTTATTACTTAAGAAGTATGTTCCTCAAAAGTTATTCTTTTGAAGTAAATAAGGAGTAGCCATTAACCTTGTTTAATAGGATTTATAAACCCTAGTCAGCTATACCAGTAAAATATAAACCACCTTGATAGCACCCATGTATAATTAAGGGATTAAGATACTTATACTTAAGTAAAACCATACAAGCCCTAGTAGCTGATGAATCCAACTCTGTTGTGATCCATCAATTCCTTACCCTAGAAACTAGTTGGAACCCATAGTAAACCCTAGAACTCTTCAAACCTAATTATCATACTTGTTCTTTATTAAATAACATGTTCTTCAAAAGTTATTCTTTTGAAGAATATAACAAGTAATCATCAACCCTACAATATAGGACTTAAAATTGACAAATGTCTTCTACTTATTATACAACTACCCTCCTTTAGTATGTATGATTGTTATTATGCATTCTACCACTTGTTTATGATTCTAAAACAACAAACCATAATAAGAACCTTGTTTGTGAATCACTCTAAAAGTGCAACACACCTTGAACTAATCATTAACACTCACTAATCCTAAATCATCGGGGTTAGGACACGCTTAGAACAATTGCATCTCATACTTATGCATTATTGCATCTTGCCAATCTTTTAAACATCGTCCTTACCGGACTATGATGCTATTTCAGAATTTGGAGTTATTGCGTATCGAAGACCTTGCCTACATAATCTTGCAGTCAAGAAAGGCAAGTTCATCGCTTGCTCATGTCATTTGAGTATTTTTACCAAATTACTTGCAAAGTACTATGTTTATCACTATTGCATAAAAAACAAAACCACTATTTTCATAACTATGAATATGACTATGTGGTGGGCAATGGAACCATGGGTTGTGTTGATATGGTGGAGGTTCCATTGCAAGGGTTTATATCCATCTAGGATTAAACAACAAATGTCGTCCAGATGATTCTTGTGCCGTAATACCCGTGTTAACCATAAGATCCGGAGTGGGACGGAGTAGTCAAAAGTGTTTCCACCTCTCGTTCATCAACGGATGCGCTTTACCGTAGACACTTGTATCCGTCGGCGGCAAGCGGTAGGCTGGGGAAGCCTTAAGTCCCCACGGCACAGTCCGTAGACACTTGTCATTCGAAGAACAAGCGGTAGGTTGGGGAAGCCTTAAGTCCCCACGGTATTGCGGTCTATGATGGGTTGCAACCACCGGCGTAGGAGTGTATGGTAGAGCCCAGCACTGTTGTCGTGGTCGGGGTCCACCTTGAAATCTACAGGAATAATGGGACCGACGTGGACCCAGGGTCGGCGCATGCAACAACGGGTGGGTGTTCGAGGTAGCGGAGGAACATGATTGGCTAGACCTTATACCGGGCCTCACACCATAGGAAGTGTGGACAAGAATGTACACCTGGTTGGCACCAAGGATAAGATCTCTTATGGGTAAAGCAACACACCTCTCGCGAGTGTAATGAATCGTGACCTGTCACTCCTCGTTCCGGGATATGGAACCGTGAACGCTGCCTGGAAAGGAGCTCCATGAAGTTCTAGTAAACCGGTGAAGGCTGACGGACATAGTTCTTCTGAATAAAAGCAACCTTTTGAAGAAATAGTTATGAAAACCTGCATTGGTATTAGACTTTCTGGTCTAATGCTGTAGTTAGTGCATTAAACACCTCTTTCCTATAATGAACTTGTTGAGTACGCTCGTACTCATCCCACTCTTAAATCCCCTGCTTAGATATGGAGGCCATGAAGGAGGATCTCCAGTACAACTCGAAGACCGAGGAGTCAACAACTACTTCAAGGGACAGAAATCTACCGGAAGAGTCATATACCACATCCACCATAGAGAAAACCTAGATTAAGCAGTAGAAGGGAACTAGCTTCCTAAACCTAGCTCCTATTTAGCTAGAATCTATTCATAGCCTCAGTAGCTAGTTAAATACTCTACAAATAGAGTTCATGTTAGGATTAGACTACGAGTCGTTCTTCTGGAGTTTATTTACAGATTTACCTCATTGTAAAGTAGGAGGCTGTGTGGATCTTTTGTAAGGAGTCAGTGTTGTAATTCTATAGACATGCCTTGGACCCGCATATGTTTCTGTTGTACCACTCTGAGCGATATAATACTAGTGGAACGGTGTTTCATTGGTGTTATATCGGACTTGCATACTACACCATGCGGTGGTATGCCGGGTCACCACAGCTCGGTATCGAGCAAATGCTTTGACCCTAGGATTAAAACCCTTTATAGGAGACCTATAGGATTGGTAGTGTCTATAGGAAGTGTCCTAGGTAAACCAAATACTTTTTATGACTTGAGATGGATATTCACTTGAGAATAATCCTGACACACTTGAGTCAACATTTCTTATCTAGCTTACCAAGATAAAATAAAGTTAGCTAGCTAATCTCAAGTATGTAGCATACTCTTAAGACCCTAAAATAATTATGAGTAGACCACAGTTGGTATACAATACATGGTAGTCCAAAGAGAGGATACAACCATAAGGAAGATATCCTATTGGAAGATGTGTACCAACAAATGTTATGGTTAAGTAAGAGTTATCCAGACCTGTAATAGGTGTAATACAAGGTGATGAAGATAATAATGATATCCTAATAGAAGATGTAGACCAAGTTAAGCAATGAGTAAGTAAAATTATCTAGACATATGAAACAATTGATAGTAAGTGATAATTATGAGTTATATGAGGTAGTATAGACCATGATGAGTCAGTCATGGGAGGTAAGGAAGAGAGATAGAAATAAAATGTGTCTACTTACATGGTAGAATTGTTAATCATAGATGATTCATTTGAGAGTCATTATGTGATGGACTAAAACATCATAATAATTAAAATAAGTACAATAAGAAGCCAGTTGTTCAACAATAGTGCTAGAACTGTGTACCAAAAATATGGAAGTGTGCCAAGCACATCATGACCATATGTTTATAATAGAAACACTTGGAAGTATAGGAGTTATAACCTAATAGATAGGTATTCAGAGTAGACATGGTAGAACTAATTATATCTTAGGAAGTAGTCCTCAATAGCACGAATATATGGTATACTATTTTGCCAGTACTTCCAAAGAAAACTAGATTAATTTCAACTATTCCAGGCCACTTTGTTTCAAGTTTATCTCGTTGCAAATGTGCAATTAAGATAAATGTTGATACAAGTAATAGAAATCCACCCATTTGTGCTAAGTATCACGATATAAACCTATCTTATGTGGTGTTTTATACTACACATCTCAGCCTGATGCTTAGAGATGTCATACTCAACTATTTTATTCAGGCTTATGATGGTGTGTATTATATGCACAAAGCTGAATCTTCTTGGATTTTATTGGATTTTCATTGTTTGACTAGATCCATACATGAAGTTAGACTTTGATATGCAAATGCATGTTGCAATATCAAGTCCTTACTTGATGCTATAGATCTAGAGGGAAATGGTATTCGTGTGAGGAAGTGACGAATTCTGTATATTTTGAAGACAAGATGAAGGTTCATCAGATAAAGGAAACAAAGTTGTGGGAAGTAACCACAATACTCTGAAGGAAGTACCAATCAACATTCATGCTTTACCTCAACAGAGGAGTACTTTAGTACATGAGAAGCATGAAGGTAAGAAATATGGTGATTATGGTGAAGGCTGAGGCAGATCCATAGTCAACATAGAAGAGGGAATGCATGGGAATCACTTAGGATACTATAATCATAGTGTCGGCTAGTGGTTTTCTTGCAAAATAAACCCTGAATGAAGGAAGGTGATATATGAAAACATAGCAGACATAAGAAGACCATAGTCGATATCAGAAGACCACAATTGGTATAGGATCAATACTGCGAGATAAAGTAGAAGATGACTTGTCCAGTTGATCAGAACCTATAATAGAAACCATTTTTAGATATCAAATAGCCACAGTTGGTATAATAACCACAGCTGGTATCAGTTGGTAATACAAATAGTCCATGATTTAATTATTTGTAACAAAAGTTTGTGAACAAATAAAAGTCTTGTCAGCCAAATAGCTAGATCTATAATCATTTAGTTGAAGGATTCACATTGGATGTCCACAATTGAGTGGATACACCACAAAGATCCTTCGCAAAACCTTAGAGGAATATAAACCATAAGCTAGACCGAGACCAATATTCTAACCATAAGTCCAATGGTTGGGAGAAAAGGAGTTGAAGACCATAAGAAAACTCTAAGGGGTAGAGTAATGATTGAGTTGAATGTACAATGACTCAATACTTTGAGCAAAATAAAAGAAGAAGGTCTGAACTGAGAGGAAGTTCGATCTTATTTTCATAAGATTGTTGAACAATACCTTCAGAAGGAGTTCAGACCAGAACCCGAGGTTCATACCTCGAGGACGTAAGAAGTGGATTATAACTTGAGTAAGTGAGTAATATCTACTCAGAAGTAGTTAAGCTCAAGTAAGTCAAAGATAAATAGGTTGGATGAAGAAAATACCGGAGACCAATTATAGCTCAAGAAGGTCACAGACTGAAGGAGTTTAACAGTAATAAAATTAAAGTCTAATAGAATGATTCCTTTCATGGAACCTAAAGAACCCAAAATAGATATAGGTATCAATTATAAACCATGATTGGATGGACTAAATGAGTCTAATCCATTCTTAGAGGAATAAACCATCACGACCATTTCCATGGTAAGTATCTTACCGAGTACCATTATTGCAGTTTTGGTAGTAAGGGAAAACAAAGACCTATTTCCAAATAGGAGAATGTTATCCAATTAGTCCTCAATTAAGACTGCCAGGACAGGAAGAAGTCCCAATCATTGAATCTTCAATAAGAAAGAAAACAAGCTTATAGAGTTGGAAGAAATCAAAGAATCAAAGTAAGAACCATGGTTCAGAGACAAACCCTAATGGATTCCAGGAAGAATCTGGACAAGGGATATATTCAATTATATCTAGTGAGATCAATATGGAGTTCGAGAAAAGTGGCAGTCAATACAAGTCAGATCCCCACTTCGGAAACGTGAGAGAGTTCAAACTTCGAGGACGAAGTTTAGTTTAAGGGGTAGAGGCTGTAACATCCCAGGTTTAGAGGTTAGAAAAATAGAGAACACGAGAGTGTGCATTGCATTCATGCATAGAAAATCTGGGGAATTTTCGCGCATTCATCTAAAACACAAAGTGATCGAGGTTTCTCTTGTGTCGATGGAATTGAGGTATGTCATCGACACAAGTACGATAAGTTTCGACATGACCTTTATTGATTTATTATGTTTCGAGGGAAATAGTTTGAATTCAAATTCAAATATGAAAGACATAATTCAAATAATAAATTGAATTGGAATTTGAAATTTAAACAAGTATATAAATATAATATGTACAAGTAAATACTTGATAGTTCTAAATATATAAATGTGTTAAACTTTATTACAAATAACATTGTTTAATAATTTACAAGTTAGGAAAGAAATGAAAAAAATTACAATAGAATAAAAGAATCCTAAATCTAAATCTTCTCACTTCTGATTTTCTTGTTCCCTGCCAAATAGACAACAAAGACTAAAGAAAATGTTTGTTAGGATTAAAATGTATGCATCTCTCAGGGAGATGCAAATTAATGTAGGAGCTAGCACTTAAGAAACCCGGGAACTTGTCCAGATGTCTTAACCTCAATGGAATTGATCAAGTTTAGC
This sequence comes from Lolium rigidum, assembly GCF_022539505.1. Taxonomy (NCBI): domain Eukaryota; kingdom Viridiplantae; phylum Streptophyta; class Magnoliopsida; order Poales; family Poaceae; genus Lolium; species Lolium rigidum. The sequence continues at coordinate 301,655,899 of NC_061510.1, read as the reverse complement.
AAATGGTTAAGCATCAGAAAGGCAACAAAGGGCAACTAGAGGAAAAGGAGGCACCAAGGAGATATTATTTTAGGAAACCACTCACCTTATCCTTATGTAACAGCAATAATGTATTCAAAGGTTAACCAAGTAAATTCAGGCAACAATTATATCAAGGGACCAAAACCAATTAGCACTAGCTCCATTCTTTTTTACAAGCTCACATTTAAAAAATAATTCACCATTGACAATAGTTAGTCCAGTTGAATCAATAGCCAGAAATATTGAGTAATAAGTCTCATCTTTTGTCTTAGCCATCAAATTAAATACATGTAACCTCACAGCTAATCAAAGTAATACACTTGGCAGTATCAAAAATAAAGGCCCAACTAGGATAAGAGCAACATGACTTTGCTTGCACTAGGAGGAGAAGCAAACCAAATTGTCAACTCTGCACAAGAGGAAGGGCCACTTGCTAGCAACGCTTGTCACCACTTGCGTGCTATGTGCTTGTCATCGAGCATAGACAACTCCCAGCAGTATAAAAGCACATCAGCAGCAGCCGGCCAAACCATTTTCACAAATCAGTCAAACCACAAGGAACCATCTAGCAATCCTTTACACCAGCAAGAATACCAGAATCAAATTATATGTCCGCCAAGAACACCTTGGAAGTATCATATCTTGTTCCACACAAATAAGAGCCAAACAACCACTAGATCTTAGGAAGCAGGTCAAGCAGCAAGGAGGTGCAGGCTAACCGCAAGAAGCGAGCTAGATCAACCTCCGGAAGATCAAGTTTCTCTACCATAGCAAGGTTGAAACAGCAATCTCTAATAAAAGCATCAAAAATAGCTTGTCCGGGGTAGTTTTTAACATCATATGATCATAGCTATGATCAAAGCCTATCTAAATCACCACACAAATACCTGCAAGTACCAAATCATGCTAAGCATATTGTTACTCTGTGCACACTCTTATGAGGCACCACAGAGAAACAAAGATCTAGCAGATGGCACAGGCATTTATGCAAGCCAAATAAATAGGAATCAATCATAAACTATAAAATCATCAGTTCAATTGTGAGATATATTTTTCTCTCAGAATGGCATAGAAGTGCTATGCCAATTTCATCACAGAGAAGAAAAGCCACAATAGTTTATAGTCTTTTAAAAGTTGAGCCTCAGCCTTTGCATCATAGGTAGGGCCAAGATATCAAGCGTAAGATCTGTTCTTATCAATTAATAGCTAGTAAGAGAGAACCATCTATGAGGCAGCAAGGATCTGTTCTTCTCAGTATAATACCCAACACAGATCAATTACAAGGACTTAGCTGTATTCACTTTGCTCGCATGCACACACAAACATCCAGGACCATGTATAAACAAGATCAGGCAATCAATAGATTATCTAAAGCCAAGAACAAAGCCACAAGGTACATCATAGAATCATACCAATGCACATACATGATCGAGTAAGTACCTCTTCATCTCAAGTATGTAAACAAACCAGGGAAACTACATCAGTGCTTCGAACTAATATCATTATACACTAAAATGCCCAAGAAGCATAATAGTAATTCAATTTATAGCACAACAATCTTTTATACAAACCACAAGTGAGTTGATGTCCAGCTAAAGTATACCACCAACATATCTGTAACCATTTTTTGAAGTCCACCAAACTCTTGTATATAACAATTCCATCCATAATTGAAGCATCATACCACATATATCAATAACCTAAGTAGATACTGCAATTTGAACAAGCACACCCAAGCACATGCCATTGCTTCATATCCATAGAGTGAGGGAGAGAAGATGATTAGCTCACCTTGCAGACTTGCAGTAGTAACGATAGAAGTTGGCGCCGAGGTTGCGCCTACGGCACCATCCTGCCGGCGTCGAGGACGAAGTTGTCACCGCATCACCACACCACCAGTTCACTGTCATCGCAGCAGCACATGCAGCAATAATATCACACCACCAGCGTTGGAGTAGGCCGTGGCGAGCCCGGAGGGACGCCAGGATTGCAGCACCTGCTGTCGTCTCACCAGCGTCGAGCGGAAGCGGACCTCAAGGAGGCCAGAGTAGAAGTCGAGTAGGAGGCGTGCTCGATGTGAATTAGTCGAGGGCGCTGGTGCGCAAGACCGCGCTAGCGGTCGCGTCCAAAGCCTGGCTCAGGTTGCAGCGAGACGCGTACGCGGGAGCTGGCAGAGTTGAGGAGAAGGGGGCCAAAGGAGAAGTCCGTGGTGGCACCGTGACGGCCGGTGGCGGAGCCACGCCGGGGAGCACCAGCAGCGGAAAAGGCCGGCGGTGGCCGGAGACGCATGGGAGGGGAACTAGGGTTCCAGGTTGGGGACGGACGGGAGAGGCCCGGAGAATCAAATCGGTCGAAATAGGAGTTAGAACACAGCAAGGCGGTCCCGAATCCCATCTCACCGGCGCTAGAGCTGACCCGGAACGGCCGGGGAAGAAGCAAGACGCGGCGGAGCAGGGGAGGGCTCGGGCGTGCGTACTCGTGCGCGTATGTGAGAAGAGAACGAAAGAGAGAAGGGGGAGGATCGGGCTTGGGTCTTAACCCAACTAGACCAGGCCGACCCAGCGGGTTGGGCCGGGTCCAATTAGACTCGGATCCGGTTAAGCCAATTTGGCTCAACCCGAGTTTCTACCATTTCTCTATTTTATTTTTTTTCTTTCTTTCCTTCAGAAATAATCTTAAAAGGTAAATGAATACACAATTTAACCACACCATTTTTATTTTATTAAGTCCACTCTTAAACAGAAGTAAAAATAGAAAACAATACTTTCAAGTCCAAAGAAAAAAAACAATAATATGATGATTCTATAATTTTCGAAGATAAACTCTTATCTCTAAAATTATTAAGACAAAAACCCTAAAAAGATATTTACCCCAATTATCTTAAGTATGAAAATTAAAGAATACTCTTTAAATAAATATCAAACCATATATAAAAATTATTTCTTATATTCAACTTCACTTAACAAGTCATTATCCTAAAATTGCATGGTAAATAAGAAACCTTAATTCCACCATGAACTAAAGCCTAATTTCATAGTTTCATATGAAACCTTAATTTGCTTTCAACTCTAAAACCCTAGAAGCTTATAAGGATTAATCAGATGAACTTAACCTTTACTCATAGCTCCATACTTAGCAAATACAAGCATGCTTAGATTCTCCTAAAATAGTACAAATCAAAATGCCAATGAAATGATCATTTCATATCTTGATTTTGAGTAGACATTGTATGAACCATCAATGATAAAACCTAACATGTGGTTTATAAATCATTTAGCCTAATCACCTTTATTTAGTATCATCCCAATTTGATCAACTCTAATAATAACCATGATTGATGATAGCCCTTACGTATCCTACCCCACTAAACCCTACTAGTGATATATACTTATGAACCATCCTATTTAGAAACCAACCATTCCTTACTTAGTTAATCCAATAGTAAAACCTAAACCACCTCAACCCTAATTGATATACTTCTTATTACTTAAGAAGTATGTTCCTCAAAAGTTATTCTTTTGAAGTAAATAAGGAGTAGCCATTAACCTTGTTTAATAGGATTTATAAACCCTAGTCAGCTATACCAGTAAAATATAAACCACCTTGATAGCACCCATGTATAATTAAGGGATTAAGATACTTATACTTAAGTAAAACCATACAAGCCCTAGTAGGCTGATGAATCCAACTCTGTTGTGATCCATCAATTCCTTACCCTAGAAACTAGTTGGAACCCATAGTAAACCCTAGAACTCTTCAAACCTAATTATCATACTTGTTCTTTATTAAATAACATGTTCTTCAAAAGTTATTCTTTTGAAGAATATAACAAGTAATCATCAACCCTACAATATAGGACTTAAAATTGACAAATGTCTTCTACTTATTATACAACTACCCTCCTTTAGTATGTATGATTGTTATTATGCATTCTACCACTTGTTTATGATTCTAAAACAACAAAACCATAATAAGAACCTTGTTTGTGAATCACTCTAAAAGTGCAACACACCTTGAACTAATCATTACCACTCACTAATCCTAAATCATCGGGGTTAGGACACGCTTAGAACAATTGCATCTCATACTTATGCATTATTGCATCTTGCCAATCTTTTAAACATCGTCCTTACCGACGATGATGCTATTTCAGAATTTGGAGTTATTGCGTATCGAAGACCTTGCCTACATAATCTTGCAGTCAAGAAAGGCAAGTTCATCGCTTGCTCATGTCATTTGAGTATTTTTACCAAATTACTTGCAAAGTACTATGTTTATCACTATTGCATAAAAAACAAAACCACTATTTTCATAACTATGAATATGACTATGTGGTGGGCAATGGAACCATGGATTGTGTTGATATGGTGGAGGTTCCATTGCAAGGGTTTATATCCATCTAGGATTAAACAACAAATGTCGTCCAGTGATTCTTGTGCCGTAATACCCGTGTTAACCATAAGATCCGGAGTGGGACGGAGTAGTCAAAAGTGTTTCCACCTCTCGTTCATCAACGGATGCGCTTTAGCGTAGACACTTGTATCTGTCGGCGGCAAGCGGTAGGCTGGGGAAGCCTTAAGTCCCCACGGCACAGTCCGTAGACACTTGTTGTTCGAAGAACAAGCGGTAGGTTGGGGAAGCCTTAAGTCCCCACGGTATTGCGGTCTATGATGGGTTGCAGCCACCGGCGTAGGAGTGTATGGTAGAGCCCAGCACTGTTGTCGTGGTCGGGGTCCACCTTGAAATCTACAGGAATAATGGGACCGACGTGGACCCAGGTTCGGCGCATGCAACAACGGGTGGGTGTTCGAGGTAGCGGAGGAACATGATTGGCTAGACCTTATACCGGGCCTCACACCATAGGAAGTGTGGACAGGAATGTACACCTGGTTGGCACCAAGGATAAGATCTCTTATGGGTAAAGCAACACACCTCTGCAGAGTGTAATGAATCGTGACCTGTCACTCCCTGTTCCGGGATATGGAACTGTGAACGCTGCCGGAAAGGAGCTCCATGAAGTTCTAGTAAACCGGTGAAGGCTGACGGACATAGTTCTTCTGAATAAAAGCAACCTTTTGAAGAAATAGTTATGAAAACCTGCATTGGTATTAGACTTTCTGGTCTAATGCCGTAGCTAGTGCATTAAACACCTCTTTCCTATAATGAACTTGTTGAGTACGCTCGTACTCATCCCACTCTTAAATCCCCTGCTTAGATATGGAGGCCATGAAGGAGGATCTACAGTACAACTCGAAGACCGAGGAGTCAACAACTACTTCAAGGGACAGAAATCTACCGGAAGAGTCATATACCACATCCACCATAGAGAAAACCTAGATTAAGCAGTAGAAGGGAACTAGCTTCCTAAACCTAGCTCATATTTAGCTAGAATCTATTCATAGCCTCAGTAGCTAGTTAAATACTCTACAAATAGAGTTCGTGTTAGGATTAGACTACGAGTCGTTCTTCTGGAGTTTATTTACAGATTTACCTCATTGTAAAGTAGGAGGCTGTGTGGATCTTTTGTAAGGAGTCAGTGTTGTAATTCTATAGACATGCCTTGGACCCGCATATGTTTCTGTTGTACCACTCTGAGCGATATAATACTAGTGAAACGGTGTTTCATTGGTGTTATATCAGACTTGCATACTACACCATGCAGTGGTATGCCGGGTCACCACATTAACTCTTGTGCAAGACTTTTGATGCTTGTCTTGAAAGTACTCTTCATGAAAAGTTTTGCTATATGTTATCTATTTGTTAGCAACTATAGATTATTGCCTTGAGTCACTTCATTCATCTCATGTGCTTTGTAATAGTATGATCAAGGTTATGTAAGTAGCATGTCACTACAAAAATTATTCTTTTTATCGTTTACCTACTCGAGGACGAGCGGGAACTAAGCTTGGGGATGCCGATACGTCTCCAACGTACCTATAATTTCTGATGTTCCATGCTTGTTTTATGACAATAGTTACATGTTTTGCTTGCACTTTATAATGTTTTTATGCATTTTCCGGAACTAACCTATTAACAAGATGCCACAGTGCCAATTCTTGTTTTCTGTTGTTTTTGGTTCCAGAAAGGCTGTTCCGGCAATATTCTCGGAATTCGACGAAACGAAGACCAAACATCATAATTCACCGAGATGGACCAGGACACCGAAGGAGACCCGGAGGGGAGGCCTGGGGCCCCCACACCATAGGGCCGCGCGGGCCAGACCCTGGCCGCGCCGGCCTATGGGGAGGGCACCCTGTTGCCCCTTGATACGTCTCCAACGTATCTATAATTTCTGATGTTCCATGCTTGTTTTATGACAATACCAACATGTTTTGTTCACACTTTATATCATTTTTATGCGTTTTTCGGAACTAACCTATTGACGAGATGCCGAAAGGCCGATTCTGTTGTTCTCGCTGTTTTTGGTTTCAGAAATCCTAGTAAAGAAATATTTTCGGAATCGGATGAAATCAAGACCGAAGGCCTTATAATTCCGGAAGCTTCGGAGCACCGGAGAAGAGTCGAGAGGGTGCAGGGAAGGCCCGGGGCCTCCCTCCCCATAGGGGGCGCGGCGAGCACCCCCGGGCGCGCCGCGGTGGGGGCCCACCTCGGGGAGTCCACCGGCAGCTCCCCGGCGCCTATATATTCCCCTTCGTCGCGATAACCCTAGAATAAGAAGTCCGCATATGCCACGAAAGAAGAGTTCCCAGGTATGACGTGGGTATTACCCTTCGGATAGCCGAGCATGGCCCCATCCCCGTATTTGTCTAGTTGGGGCCACATAGGGCGCTTGGAGGCGAGATGGGCCAACGTGGATGGCGCGCCGGAAGGAATTCGCTTGGCGAGGCAAGACAAAGACGAAGCAGCTGAACAAGGGAATGATTTAGAGCTAGGACTCCTGTAAACCTGAAGTCGTACTCGGTTAGACCTCTTGAGGCACTGGCCTCCTATGTAAAGGCCGGGAGAGGGGCTGCCTGAGGGACACGAGTCCAATCTTAGTAGCCTTAGCCGCCACCAGAAGTCCCGAGCTAGGTCGCCGCAGCGCTTAGCCTCTCGACGAGATCTCAGCGGAAGTCTTCGGCACCCCAGTGTAACCTATTATCTTCATAATCAAGAAAGCCGGAGTTGGCGGGCGTAGAGTTTTACCTCATCGAGGGCCCCGAACCTGGAGTAGCCATCCAGCTCTCCCGGCTTGTATACGTGAACCGATGTCTAAACGTGATACGACACGGATTCCATCAGCCACAAGCCCCGATGGGAGGGGCATTGCTCGAGGAGTACCCTCGACAATTGGCGGCGAAACACGGCCGGGAACCCCAGCCGGCGCACAAGATCGGTCATCAGGCCGAGCCTATCGATGATGTCATCGAGCCGGCTTCATCCAGCACCTGAGTCATCGCCAAAGGCTAGGAAGGCCAGGTCGCCGTGCTCTATGAATTCACCCCGCTTACGGCGGCTCGACTCCTTATCGCTCGACCTTCTCCGATCTGCAAGGCAACATGGAGATGACCTTCGGGAGCGTCCACTACAACGTCAACTCGGAAGGAGTCCTATCGGCTGCTGGAGGCCAGCCCGCCTCCGAGTCGCAGCGAGTCCGGGCGCGTCATCATCGACTGCGGCCTTTCGGCTGGTGCTGATAGGACTCGGCGAGCTTCGCCTGCGCCTCGAGCCCTCGTTCGGCGTCTTCCATGTCGGTCGGATCCGAGCAATCCCGCATCTTCGGAGTTGACCTCGTACTACTGCTTGAAGCTGCGCGACACCAGGCACGGGCTGGGGGATCGAGCGACACCTTTGTTCATGCGCAGCGCCCGAGTATTCATCGGGAGAG
>NC_061510.1:301571360-301647950 GCF_022539505.1 Lolium rigidum | reverse complement strand
CGTTCTACAAACCTCTGCTCTTGGAGGCCCAACACTGTCTACAAGAATAGAAGCTCCCGTAGACATCACCCCTCCTGCGCCGCCTCTTCGCCTATATAAGCCCTTTCGACCTAAAAACGCGATACCTTTTGACGAAACTCCAGAAAGACTCCAGGGGCGCCGCCACCATCGCGAAACTCCGTTTCGGGGGACAGAACTCTCTGTTCCGGCACTCCTGCCGGGACGGGGAAGTGCCCCGGAAGCCATCTCCATCGACGCCATCGCCTCCATCATGCTCCGTGAGTAGTTCCCCCATGGACTACGGGTTCTAGCTGTAGCTAGTTGGTATCATCTCTCCCATGTACTTCAATACAATGATCTCATGAGCTGCATTACATGATTGAGATCCATCTGATGTAATCGGTGTTGTGTTTGTCGGGATCCGATGGATTGTTACGTTATGATTGTCTATCTACAAAGTTTATGAAGTTATTGTTGCTGCAATCTTGTTGTGTTTAATGCTTGTCACTAGGGCCTGAGTGGCATGATCTTAGATTTAAGCTCTATACTTATTGCTTAGATTGTATCTACAAGTTGTATGCACATGTCTATGTCCGGAACCAAAGGCCCAAAGTGACAGAAAATGGGACAACTGGAGGGAAAGGCTTAGATATGAGGATCACATGTTTTCACGGAGTGTTAATGCTTTGCTCCGGTACTCTATTAAAAGGAGTACCTTAATTTTCAGTAGATTCCCTAGAGGCCCGGCTGCCACCGGCTGGTAGGACAAAAGATGTTGTACAAGTTTCTCATTGCGAGCATGTATGACTATATATGGAAAACATGCCTACATGATTAATAATCTAGATGTTCTGTCTTAATGCTATTTCAATCCTATCAATTGCCCAACTGTAATTTGTTCATCCAACACTTGTTATTGGAGAGTTACTACTAGTGTAGATAGCTGGGAACCCCGGTCCATCTTTCATCATCATATACTCGTTCTACATGTCATTGGAAGTAGTATCAACTATTTTTCGGTACCATTGCTCTTGTGTTATTACTACTGCTGCTGTGTTACTGTTACTATTGCTCTCATACTACTGCTGCTTTCACATCACCCCTGTTATTAGTGCTTTTCCAGGTGCAGCTGAATTGACAACTCAGTTGTTAAGGCTTATAAGTATTCTTTACCTCTCCTTGTGTCGAATCAATAAATTTGGGTTTTACTTCCCTCGAAGACTGCCGCGATCCCCTATACTTGTGGGTTATCTGAGAGCCGCTTTGGAGGAGAGGATTGCCGCCAACGAGGAGAGAAAGTTGGCTTTGGAGGAGAAGAGGCAAGCCACCGAGGAGCATCTACGCCTAGCGGAGGAGGAGAGGAAGCTTTTCTTGATGGATACTTCCCAAATGGATGAGAGGAAAAATGAGTACATCAACCTTTTTCGCGATGAAGTGTTGGCCAAGAAGAAATTGTCGGTAGCCAACATGAACACTTCCATGGCCGGAATGTTTGGAGGAGGCATGGGAGGCATGACCGACATGGGAAGCATGCCCATGCCCGCCATGGGAGGCATGGCCGGCATGGGAGGCTATGGAGGCATGGCCGGCATGGGAGGACCAAGCTATGGAGGAGTGTTTGGAGGGACTATGGGAGGCTCGGTGAGTGGTGTGTATGGGACTATGGGAGCACCACCGGGAGGCTTCGTGTCTTCCATGAATTCTACTATTCCTCCTTCAACCCAAGATGACGAGGAAGAAGAAGAAGGTGTTGACTTGGAAAATGCGCAAGTGTGATATGCACTTGTCATATGCAAATTGTGTGTTCCACTTTGTCCATTTAAACCATATGTCGTGTGTCGATGTTGAACTATGTCATATTGTGTGTCGTTCTTGAACTATGTGATGTGTGTTGCACTTTGTGTCCATTTATTCATGATTTATATGCGCGTGTTTGATCTTGTGAGATGCATAGTAGCGTAGAAAGCTGTTTTCCGCGCACGCGCGTGCTGTATTTTGGCGCGCCCGGCGGAGGTCCATTTTTACCGCTCGCGCAGGCGCTGCATTTTAGCACGTCCGGCGGGGCAAAATCCGGCCCAGCGCGCGCCATGCGTTTACCGCGTAGCGAAACGGAGATTTAGCGCGCCGGTTTTTTGCGCGCCTGTTGGAGATGCTCTAAAGTGGGGGAACTTCAAGGCAGGTCAAAGAGTTAGGCAAGGCTCTAGAGGAGAAACGCCATCAATGGGGGAGCTCCCTATTCATTAGCATGGCCTTGGATCACGTGGCAATGGCCACATCATAATCGTGCGCCTATGCGGCTACCCCAGGGTAATTTCACAATGCATACGGAGAAGATGACGTATCACTCGGACATAATGTTTTTTTTGGCGGGCAACGGTCAAAACCATGGTTGTGGCAACTGTAAGCTAGAAAATTGGTGCTTTACAATAGTGTCCTCAGCAAGTGGGGTGAAAAGAAAAGATGACTTTGTTTTGGTGGTACTTTTTGAGTACCAACTATCGAGTTCAAGGGTGAAAACCTAGATTTGACTTTTTTGGTTGTACCAAGAAATAACAAACCTGTAATGGTTTCCTTGATAAACATGTTTTGTGGAGATTGCTCGGATTTTTCTCGAGGTGAAAACCCCTGATCCGACATTGGTTAGAGGGTGACGACGCCGCTTAAAGCACACGGGGTGTTGCCAATGGTGATAGTTGTTCCTGCTATTGTGAGTCGCTTTTCACTATGGCGAGCTCTTTTTTTCCGGTTGTATGTGTGTCCTTGATGTGTGGACTAGCTTTTGATATTCTGTTGTTGCAAAGTCTAGATGTAATTGATAATTGTTTAGTATTAATATATTTTTATTGTCGAAAAATTGTAAACTTCATATAACATGGACATGTGTGTCTAAAATTAGGTGGATCTATCCTCACGAAATCGATACACAGCTAGTTTACAAAACAAATAGCATAGCAGAATCTAGAAGTTTGCAATATACCTACGCCACCAATATATTTTGATAACTATTTCGTGGACGGAATTCATTTTTGTATGTAATATAAAGCAAAGCTTCACTTAGCCTTTGCATAAGATGCAAAATATATGTTCTCGCGAAATAATTAAATAAGAGCTCAATTTGTTGTCAAAAACAGCCCAATTAAATTAAATATATATGCATGCTGCCCTTCCGTCTAGCTTTGCTTTAGCAGGAACTGAAAGTACCCCTAATCTATACCATCAACTTGTGCATGGTGCATTGAACTGGATCTAAAATAATGTTTTTGAAGCTTGGTCTAATATAAGGTTACAGAGAGAATAAGAATCAAGCAACTGTTGTATGTTTGATCTCGTTCTGCTCGCTTATACACTGAACTAGTGAGGAGGCAATGTGATGATTAAAGCTTCCATCAGTGGGCTGCTATGCATGTTTTGGAGTTTTGCAGAGAACATGAAACGAGTTCTGTTTTTGAGCAAAAAAGAGGGGACATTGGAAGGAAGATAGTCAGTGCATTTGATTCCTATAACATGCTACCACTCTCATTGTGTCTCAAGGTTTTCTCAAGCGCAACTTGCCCATGTATGATAAACTTAACGAGCTGGAACCCATCCATACAAGGCAATTCAGTTATAATAAACGGAATTAGTTATGTTTGTTTGCGCAACTTGCATTCATTTCTTTAGCAAAGCAAACAAACATAATGCATTTTTTTAGGGGAACAAACATAACACATGATCCACCACAATTATGCATAATTTGCAGCTCACTCCTGAATCCGGTACAAATGTCTTGAGGGAGGTTGACTATATTCTAGGCCTAAATGGGCCAGCCCAGTGAGAATCCAACCCTATGTTGTCAGATTTTTTGTGTTGGCCCGAGACTACTGTAATCCCTACCCTAGTGGCAGAGCTGTAGCAAGAATTGTGGGCGGGCCAGGCTGCACAGAAGCCCTTAATTTTCAGAAACAAAACCTTTCTTGGGCCAGCCCAACAAATATAACGAAGGATTGTCCAAATTCTTGGCGGGCCATGGCCCAGGTCGGTCCAACGTAGCTCCGCCCCTGCCCTACCCCTCGAAGCTTTAATGTTTCTAAACAGGCTGGCCTAGTAGGATCCTAGGTGCCAGGTTTTTGGGTTTCGAGAAGGTTCTAGAACCTCTTGGTCGAGTTTTCTCAGGTTTTCTAGATTATGGCCAGATTTCTATGGTTTTTTACATTTTTCCTTTTCCTTTTTCTTTTCTTTTTTCTCATTCTCATTCTCTTTCTCTTTGTCTTTTTATTTTTATTTTTTCTTTTTCTTTTTCAAATTACAAACAATTTTAAAATGTTGAACATATAAAAAAATTGAATAATTCAAATTGAACATTATCTAATCTATTTTTAAATGTGAAATTTTCAAATTAATTTTTTAAAATTTGAATATTTAAGAATCTCATTTTTTTAAACATGTGTTTTTTTAAATCTGAACATTTTTTAATTCCTAGAATTTCTCAATTTTGAACATTTTTTAAATCTCAAAAATCCTAATACTTTTCAAATATTAACAACTTTCAACATCAAAATTTTCAAAATTAATAAAGAAAAACTCGACTATTGTTTCCTATAGGAATGCCTTCAAGCGACGAAAAAACTCGCCACAAACACATGAGTGAGCAATGTCCAAGACAACATGGGGACGTCCCGTGGTCGAGGTGCCACAACGACATGTGTGCCTCGTTGCTTCCAGCAGGGTATTCATCGACTCACAAAGCAATGGTGGAGGCTCAACGTCTTTTCCAGCGTCCATCTCAGCGACACTGGAGTTGGGTGGCGGCCGTAGGCTACGATGGTTACATGGAACTTTAGGGATCGTTTTGTATTTCTCTATCTTTTATGATTTAATCCGCAAATTCTAGATAATTATTTTATCCATGTTTACCATTTGGTTTTCGCCGTTTGTTTTGTGTAACTAGATTTTCGATTAATAAAATAGGCGGTTCCTCTAAAAAAAACTCGCATAGCCCAAGAGGAGTGCTCTTCCAAGCGTCCAACCCGTAGCTGGCGCTACATGCGTCACATAAACCCTATACGCCGCTCAACATAGCGCGGTTCGGCTGCGTTGCTAACGTCGTTAGCTTCAAGGGCTGGCATGTTTGTTCCTTTTTCGCTGTCAAGCACAGGCAACAAATGATCGGTTTTTTCTCCCGTTTTGGTTTTCCGTGCGGTGTTGCGTGTTCTCCATTTTCCGTTACCTACCATTTTGTTGTGCTTTTATTTTTTTCTTTTTCAAAATATTTAAATTTAAAATGTTTAGATTTGTAAATTGGTTTTCAAATATTTAAAAATGTTTTATTAACCTAATTTTAAAAAATCAGATCTCAAAATTTTAAATTACAAATTTCAGATTATGAAAGTATTTAAATTTGAAATTGTTCGCATTCCAAAAATATTCAAGTTTAAAACATTTATTTTTGAAAAATATTTAGATTTAAAATTTGTTAAAATTTTAAATATATTCACTTTTTTAAAAAAATTAAAAATATTCGGACATTTTTCAGAAGTGAAATATAGACGAAAACCTATGGAAGGAGAACCAGAAAAAAAAAACCTGTGGAATACAGGTAGGGAGACAGCGAACAAAGCAATATGGGCCCGACCCATCTTGGTTTCGCTAGATACAGCGCGGGCAAGTGGTGCCGCTTCAAGCGGGGTATGGGACGTCAACTAGGGGCACCTGGGTAAATCCTATACGTCGCCCGTTGCGAGGCCGAAGCCCTGCGCCGCCTAGCCCCTTATGCATGCTGGACGCTGATGGGCCTGGCCCAGTTTAACTCGCTCTGTTTTCGCTTGTTTTTTCTTGCGGTTTTCAGTTCTGTTTCCTGTTTCGGTTTTATCTTTTTGCCAGTTTTTTTCTGTCTGGATTTTTAAATTGTGTTCAAATTTCAAAAATATTGATTTGAAAACTTTTATGTTTGAAAATTCTTCAAATTTTGAAAGTTATTCAGATTTCAAAATTTTCCAAGGTTTAAAAATGTTTAGATGTTAAAAAAGTTTAAATTTGGAAAAATCCAAATATGAAAATGTAATATTTAAGTTCAGATTTTCATATTTATTAAAATTTAAAAATATTGATGTATAAAAATAATTAGATATTGAATTTTTTTTAGATTTAAATATATTCAGATTTTGAAAATAAACAGCCAGGAAACAACTTAACGCGAACCGGCGAAGAAATTGACGAAGCCGTCTAATGGGTTGGCCCATATGAGGCGATTTGCGGGCCCCGCTTGGAGCGGCTTATACGAGCTCCCGACACCGCCGATGCAACGAATCGCACAGGTCTACAACAAAACGCATCGGGCGGATCTTTCGCTTTGCCGAAGGGTCGACATGGTCTCGGATTGGTCCGAAAACTATTATAAAGCGCAATCAAGACTTAAAGAATAAATGAAGGAAAAAAAAACTGAGCTCCAACAATGCTTTGGTACGTTGGACGGTGGAAGAGCACTGTAGTGGGGAAAGGTCATAGAGGGAGAAGGGCCATCGCCTTGCTTCTCATGGTCATCGTGTGGAAGCCATGGAGTAAAAGAAACACTGTTTTCCCAAGGAAGGACAAACCGATATAATGCATCGCTTTGTCCGGGGTAACGCTGTTCTTCTAACTCAGCCATAGGAAATTTACACTAATGAAAAAAATATTTTATATTATAGTACTTCAATCTCAGCCCATAACACAATGAATCAATGATAATACATGAACAGGTAAAGGATCACAGCAATTGCAAACAAAAAGCAGCTGCGTGCACTGATCACCAGACTAACTAAGAATAACAAGAAGAAAAATGGGAATCGCCAAGCGGCATTAAATCTTGCAATGGAGCCTCGTCAGTTGCACTGCGGGCTAGTGGAGAAATGGTCGAGCGAGAAGGACTTGGACACCGACCCGGCGTGCATCCTGAGCTCGCCGCCGTCGAGGTCGACTTCCCGGATGTTGATCCACGCGAAGAGGATCTTCACCTTGACGCCCTCCAGCCCGCTGATGGACCCGTTCTGGATGTTCCCGGCCATCCGGCTGCTGTAGTTCACCTTGTACTGCTTGGACACGCGGAAGCTGCAGTCGCTGGGGAAGTTCACCTGGAAGGACCCGTCCAGGCCCAGATCATAGCTCTCCGCGCCCGCCGGGAGGATGCCCGGCGGGAAGCCGTAGCGCTCTAGCATTTCGTACGCCGTCGGCTTGGCGGTTGAGTTCGCCGGGTCCACCGTGGGCGCGGGGGC
This sequence comes from Lolium rigidum, assembly GCF_022539505.1. NCBI lineage: Eukaryota > Viridiplantae > Streptophyta > Magnoliopsida > Poales > Poaceae > Lolium > Lolium rigidum. The sequence goes on along the minus strand of NC_061510.1, from coordinate 301,640,721 downwards.
GAGGTCGTCGGCCGTGGCGGTGACAAGGATGGCTGACACCGCCACCGCCACCGCCATGATGAGTGGGAGAAAATGCTTCGCCATTGCTGGTGCTTGCTTGGTGTAGGATGTCAAGTGTTGGACACTTTTCTCGCAAAAAAAAAAGTGTTGGACACTTTGTGGATGGCCTCAAGCTCTGGAGATATTACTATATTTTTTCGTAGATGCATACCATATATATACTGTGAGCTAGAGCCATAAAATAATATATTTTGGAGTACAATTAATTCGTACATACAAAGTTGGTAGGAAATTATTTCGGAAACAAGGAAAATAGCAGTAAATAATCCAAATTTTAGTTCTATATAAAGTTGAAAAAATATAAATAGACATGGTCATTGCTTATCCAAATCAGGTCTATTTTTTTTATTATTGTGATGATGAGACTATCGATATACGTGCCAATATGTCCTAAATTAGACCTTGATGATGTTAGAAAAAAGAATGGACCATGCTACACGGTGCCCAGGCACCGGATAGTCTTCCGGGGTGCTCCCCCTATCCGAAGGTTATTTTTACCAAAAAAGGAAGTGGCCCCATGGACAGAAAGCGACACTTCACAAAAACAGAAAGAACCGTGATCACGTGGTCTGAAAGCGACAGCTTAGCAGAGAGTAATATAGGCGGTCACAGTTGCACGAACCGCTCGAGTAGTTTCTCAACATTGTTGCCCCTCTCGGTTGTTCCGTCGTCTACGCAATCTAGTACAAGATGTATTTACCTTCGTATCACCTTTTTACCATGAACACTTACAGTGAAAATTAGGGTTCATATATCTACATGTAAAACTAAGTTACAAACTAGATAAAAATTACATGCAACTAAATAAAAAGGAGATACCGTGTGCACAAATATTACATCCAATAATACAAATTAGGCACAAAAAGTTGCATACCGTGTGAAAATTACATCTAGTTAATACATATTAACGAAAAATTACACCCAATTAACGGCAGTAGATTAGTCACAAATTACATAACCTGTGCAAAATTTCCATTCAATTAAAAGTCTGGATGTAGAAAAGTGACAAATGTTACATACAGATGTATAAGTCTCATTTCCAATTGGGGAAAAAAATACAACCTTGAGGATTTTATCATTTTGATGTAAAAAAGTTCGATAAGTACATCCATTTGCAAAAGAATTATAGCCAGAATTGTGGGGAAATTACTATTCTTACATCCTTGGATTGGCAGCTCAACCACCAGATCGGCCACGGCCGCTGCCTTCCGCCTCGGGAGCACGGCGCTGTGCGGTTCGCCCCCACCCACACCACCACCACCAGTCCACCACGACCGCCACCATCCGCCTCAAGAGAGATTCCCTCTCGCGTGGACGAGCACGAGAGGATTGGCAGAATTCCTCAAGGTCGAGGACGAGCATGCGGCGAAGCGGCCGGACTGGCGGAGAGAGGGCTGGCGGAGGTCCTCAATGTCGAGGACGAACACGTGACGGAGCGAGAGGGGCGAGGCCAGACTGGCAGAGGTCAACGAGGTCCGGGCAACCATGGCACCCTTGCCCTAGTCGAGGCCGGAACTCGCGGAGGTTGGGAAAGCAGATGAGGGGCGACGGAAGAATTCAGGAGAGAGACCGGCGTGAGCATGCCCATCCGACAGGGCGGCGCTGGGCCTAGGCGGAGAGGAGGTGAACCGGGGAAGGAAGAGATGGCGATGTCGCTCGGGTCTCTCTCCCGCAGTTCGCCAGTTCGTGGTGGTTTGGCTGGGTGGGGTGATGATAAGAATCCTGTGGAGGAAAGAAGAGCCACGTGCGGGTTACACTTTTGGACCGGACGATCTGAATCTTACGGGAGAGACAGGTGAGCACTGCCGACGACAAAACATGTAGGATAACGTTGCATAGAAAACAAAAATTTTCCTACCGCGAACACGCAATCCAAGCCAAGATGCAATCTAGAAGACGGTAGCAACGAGTGGGTATCGAGCCTCACCCTTGAAGAGATTCCAAAGCCTACAAGATGAGGGCTCTTGTTGCTGCGGTAGACGTTCACTTGCCGCTTGCAAAAGCGCGTAGAAGATCTTGATCACGATCGGTTCCGGCGCCACGAACGGGCGGCACCTCCGTACTCGGTCACACGTTCGGTTGTTGATGAAGACGACGTCCACCTCCCCGTTCCAGCGGGTAGCGGAAGTAGTAGCTCCTCTTGAATCCGACAGCACGACGGCGTGGTGTCGGTGGTGGTGGAGAAATCCGGCGGAGCTTCGCTTAAGCGTGCGGGATGTGGTGGAGGAGAGAGACCGCTAGGGTTTGGGGAGAGGGGCGCCGGCTAGGGCACCCTTGAGGGGTGTGGCCATGGTGGTGGCTTGAGTGGCCGGCCAGCCCCTCTCTCCCCTCTTTATATAGGTGGAGGCCCCAAGGTTTAGGTCAAAGAGTCCGAATAAGACCCCAACAAAAACCTTCCAAGTGTCCAAACCTAGGGGGAGTGGGACTCCCCCCTTTCCTTGGTGGGGTGGCCGGCCACCATGGTGGGGAGTCCACTTGGGACTCCTCCTCCCTTAGGTTGGCCGGCCAAGGTGGGTGGAGTCCCTCTGGGACTCCACCTTCCATCCTTATTTCTTCCGGACTTTTCTAGAACCTTCTAGAACCTTCCGTAGAACCTTCCGGATCATTTTAATTCACATAAAATGACATCCTATATATGAATCTTATTCTCCGGACCATTCGGAACTCCTCGTGATGTCCGGGATCTCATCCGGGACTCCGAACAAATATTCGAACTCCATTCCATATTCAAGTACTACCATTTCAACATCCAACTTTAAGTGTGTCACCCTACGGTTCGTGAACTATGCGGACATGGTTGAGTACTCACTCCGACCAATAACCAATAGCGGGATCTGGAGATCCATAATGGTTCCCACATATTCAACGATGACTTTAGTGATCGAATGAACCATTCACATACGATACCAATTCCCTTTGTCACGCGATATTTTACTTGTCCGAGGTTTGATCTTCGGTATCACTCTATACCTTGTTCAACCTCGTCTCCTGACAAGTACTCTTTACTCGTACCGTGGTATGTGGTCTCTTATGAACTTATTCATATGCTTGCAAGACATTAGACGACATTCCACCGAGAGGGCCCAGAGTATATCTATCCGTCATCGGGATGGACAAATCCCACTATTGATCCATATGCCTCAACTCATACTTTCCGGATACTTAATCCCACCTTTATAACCACCCATTTACGCCGTGGCGTTTGATGTAATCAAAGTACCTTTCCGGTATAAGTGATTTACATGATCTCATGGTCATAAGGACTAGGTAACTATGTATCGAAAGCTTATAGCAAATAACTTAATGACGAGATCTTATGCTACGCTTAATTGGGTGTGTCCATTACATCATTCATATAATGATATAACCTTGTTATTAATAACATCCAATGTTCATGATTATGAAACTAATCATCCATTAATCAACAAGCTAGTTTAAGAGGCATACTAGGGACTTCTTGTTGTCTACATATCACACATGTACTAATGTTTCGGTTAATACAATTATAGCATGATATATAAACATTTATCATAAAGATATAAATAACCACTTTATTATTGCCTCTAGGGCATATCTCCTTCAGTCTCCCACTTGCACTAGAGTCAATAATCTAGTTTACATTTGTAAAGATATAACACCTTGGCCTTCTGGTGCTTTATCATGTATTGCTCACGGGAGAGGTTTTTAGTCATCGGATCCGACACGCTCGGAAACGTATGTATTTTGTAATTCATTTGCGTCTCAACGCATCACTCATTTCCAAATGAGTTGGCATTAAATATGTTTGATCTTCGGTGGAACCTTAATTCCGCTTGTCCGAAATATGTCACTAATATTGTCACACACAACATAGCTTCAAAGTTCGACTCGTCGGAACTACACCAAGTTCTCAAAGAACCTCTTGACTTAACATCCTTTGTCATTGCCAAAATAATGACATACTCTGCCTTCTTTTGTAGAATCCATCACAATATTTAGAACTCTTCTAAATCTAGCATAGACAACTTCTAGCTCATTGTGCTACCTTTTAAACAACACTTAGTGTAATTTGAGATTGAAATTATATTTTATATGTGACAAAACCAATATCGGTGTAACACCTTACAGCGATTTGTTTGTTATTTCTTCATACAAAAAAAATATATATATATCCTTAGTTCTTCTAAAGTACTCAAGGATATTCTTACTGTCGTCCAATGATCATCATATGAATCATTCTGATATATGCTCATAACACTTTATAGCACATGATATTTGATTGTGTACATATTATTCGTGATCTATAATCACTCATGTGTTTTTACTCATTGAGTGTCAGATACACTCAAGTCTTGTTAAACCTTCACATGACAAGAACATTTTCTTAATATTTCTATATTGAACTACTTCAATATCCATCATATGTACTTTGACTTAAACTTATTTATGTGTTTCAATCTATCTTCATAGATCTTGACACTAAATTTGTTTCAGTCCATATCCTTTCATTGAAGTTAATTCTCAATGAAACCTTTTTAATCAAGTATATAATTACATCATTTATAACCAACTATATGTCACCTACATAAAGTATTATAAATGTGTCTTAGCGCTTCCACTTAATTTCTTGCAAATGCAAGCCTCTTCATCGTCTCTGATGAAATCAAAAACTCTTTGACTATTTCATATGGTGAAGATTCCAACTCCGCTATACTTACTTCATCAAATTGAAGTTTGTATACCTATCTAGTATTCCATGGACCAGCAAAACTCTTGGTTGTATCTTGTATACACCTTTTAATACATACTTCTGATAAGTAATGTATTTTGCCATCCTACTAGCATATCTCATAAAATAAATATGTAGTGATTACTAGAATAATCCACATAGACTATAAGCATTCCTACGGAAGATCTAATCTTATCGTAGTCAACTCTTTGAACTTTGTCGTAAACAATTTTTCGACAAGTCGAGCTTCTTTAAGGATATTCTATCCAAGTCCATAAATTTTATAGATCCATTTACTTTCAAAAAGTATTTATCTATCTTGGATTTCATGGAATATATCCATTTTAACGGAGTCAGGGCCCATCATAACTTTTTTGTTTGTAGTTGGTTTATCATTGTTCAAAATCAATCCTTTGTTCACAAATCATTTATTTGATCACAAAGTAAACCATACCTACAAGGTTCAATATGTACTTCGATCTCCATGACTAAAACACTTTTGTAGTCATGGGAGCCATGATCGTTGTGGCCGCTTCCGAAACCAATTCCGATGCTGCGCTACTCTGATCATTATGCTCAGGTTCACAAACCTTATCAAAATATATTGTCCTCCCACTCAAATACTTCACTAGAAACAATTTCTCGGAAATAAGAAACATTGACAAACACTTTTGTCTTTGTCTTGTGGGAAGAATTCCCAATTAAATCTACTGGGATAACCAACAAAGACATTCATCCGTTTTTGGTTTGTAAACTCTTAGACCAAAATTTAAAGAAAGGACTATTAGGATTTATACCCATGCCATAACTTGTATGGTGTCATTTCAACGGATCATGATGATGCTCTATTTAGTGTAAAAGCGGTAGTCACTAAAGCATAATCCACAAAAATATAATGGCATCATAATATTTTATCTCATCATTAATCCAACAAGGTTTGGATACATCTCTCGGATACTATATCATCATTGTGATACTCCAAGAAATGTGAGTTGTAGAACAATTTCATGACTCTCTTAGATGTTCGCTAAAACTCGTAATTCAAATATTTTCACCATGATCCAATCATAGATATTTGACTTTTCTATTACGATGATTTCCACTTCATGCTGAAATTTATTTGAATCCATTCAAATGTTTCAAACTTCTTCCTTATTGAATATATCCACATATATACTCAATTTATTGTTGAAAGTTTTCATGAAGTATAAGAATCTCCCGCACACAACTATGCCCAGTGAACCATATACATCATCATGTATTTTTCTACTAAGTTAGTTGCCCGTTCAACTCTTGGCCTATGAACGGTATTTTAATCATTATCTTTAGAAAAGATTTGCAAGCGCCAAATGATTCAAAAATCAAATGACTCCAAAAATCCATTTACATGGAGTTCCTTCATGCGTTTCTTTCTAACAAGACCTAAATGGCGGTTCCACAAATAAGTGGAATTCAAATCATTTGCCTTATGGCATTTTAGCGTCAGTGTTATGTATGTGTGTTTCACCATTAAGATTTATAATAACTTATCCATCGTACATGGAGTAATGTCATAATTTGAACAACTCATTGTTTTCATTTGACCGAGCAAAATAACAATTATTAAGTTCTTTATTATAAATTCTAAGGGCTAGATAGAATGCCAACGACGAACATAATAACACTTTATTTTGTTCCGGACGTGCATTCCTATCATATTCCTTGTCGATCACTTAGGCCATCGTATTCTTGTATTGCGTTGTTTTGTATGACACTTCATACCAACCAATATAGTACTAATACCCAAGAATTTCATAGTGTGACTTAACTAGGAATACAACCATAACATGTATATCATTTATATACACTCGAGCTAGACTTTCTAGTCTTTTCTTTTCTTTTTGCCAAAATATCTTTTGCAGTTTCTCTTTTAGCTTTCCTCATTATTCAGAAAACACTTCAACATCATTAACTTCTAGGTTTGTTGGTCAAATACCAATAATCTTGAGGTTCTTACTTTGAAGTTGATCATCATATGATAAGTGTTCCGGATTTCACTATTAGTAACCTTGTAATATGATGAACAATTTCACTCATAATTTTATCCATTGTATCATGATGACTTTCTGAGACCATGTCTATACATGCTAGGCTCATAAAGTTTTAACCTTGGTATTCGCGTGTGCAAATCTGGCTTGCACCCGTTGTATGCACACGTAGAATCTATCACACCCGATCATCACGTGATGCTTCGATACGACGAGTCTTAGCAACGGTGCATACTAAGGATGATAACTTCATGGATATGTGAATATCGTTAGTGCCCCAATAGTTGGAGGATTGTGACGCCTGGCGTCTTCAACCTTCATACATTCCCATAAAACTTATGAGTTTATGTAGTCTCACCATATAATATTCTATCATCTTGCAATAAGGTCTTAGATATCTCATATATCTCATACCTTGATTATTTCTGAAAACTAAATTTTCAGCTCCTTACTTTTCAAACAAATTTGAACTTCAAGTTTGACGGAGACAAGATAACTTTAGGTACTAATTGAAAACATAGCTCTTTGAATCAACAATTTGAGGTTTACTAAAAGTTTGCAATAGGACTTAATCAATTCTTGATTCTTTAACAATACGGTACCAATCCGTAAAGTTTCTTGTCAGATTTTAACAGTATTTCTATCTCAATTACAAGACTAGCGCATAGTACTAAACGGATGCCAATACTACAAAATTAATTCAAAATACTACTCAGACTATGTTTATGATAATTAGTTCATGTTCTAATCTTATTACTAATGAACTCCCACTTAATACAACATCCCTCATAGTTTTTAAGTGGTACACGATCCAAATCCACTACACCAAAACCGATCATCACGTGAGATGATGTAGCTTCAATGGTGAACATCAACATGTTGATCATATCATCCATATGACTCGTGTTCAACCTTTCGGTTTCCGTTGTCCCGAGGCCATGTCTGTACATGCTAGGCTCGTCAAGCAAACCCAAGTATTCTGCGTGTGCAACATGGCTTACACCCGTTGTATATGAACGTTGAATCTATCACATCCGATCATCACGAGATGCTTCGAAACGACGAACTTTGGCAACGGTGCATACGAGGGGAGAACACTTTATTATCTTGATATTAATGTGAGGGATCATCTTATAATGCTACCGTCGCGATTTAAGCAAAATAAGATGCATAAAGGATTAACATCACATGCAATTCATATGTGATATGATATGGCCCTTTAGTCTTTGCGCCTTCGATCTTCATCTCCAAAGCACGGACATGATCTCCATCATCAACGGGCATGATCTCCATCATCGTCGGCATAGCGTCAAGGTTCATGGCGCCGTCTTCATGGTTGTTCACCTCATGTAGCAACTATTACAACTACTTTGAAAAACTACTCAACATGAAATTTAAAGACGACCATAAGGCTCCTGCCGGTTGCCACAATACAATAATGATCATCTCATACATATTCATCATCACATCATGGCCATATCACATCACCAAACCCTGCAAAAACAAGTTAGACGTCTCTAATTTGGTTTGCATATTTTACGTGGTTTAGGGTTTTCGAGAGAGATCTAATCTACCTACGAACATGAACCACAACGATGATACTAGTGTTGTCAATAGAAGAGTAAATTGAATCTTCACTATAGTAGGAGAGACAGACACCCGCAAAGCCTCTTATGCAATACAAGTTGCATGTCGAATGAGGAACAAGTCTCATGAACGCGGTCATGTAAAGTTAGTCCGGGCCGTTTCATCCCACTATGCCACAAAGATGCAAAGTACTCAAACTAAAGATAACAAGAGCATCAACGCCCACAAAACCATTGTGTTCTACTCGTGCAACCATCTATGCATAGACACGGCTCTGATACCACTGTAGGATAACGTTGCATAGAAAACAAAAATTTTCCTACCGCGAACACGCAATCCAAGCCAAGATGCAATCTAGAAGACGGTAGCAACGAGGGGGTATCGAGTCTCACCCTTGAAGAGATTCCAAAGCCTACAAGATGAGGGCTCTTGTTGCTGCGGTAGACGTTCACTTGCCGCTTGCAAAAGCGCGTAGAAGATCTTGATCACGATCGGTTCCGGCGCCACGAACGGGCAGCACCTCCGTACTCGGTCACACGTTCGGTTGTTGATGAAGACGACGTCCACCTCCCCGTTCCAGCGGGTAGCGGAAGTAGTAGCTCCTCTTGAATCCGACAGCACGACGGCGTGGTGTCGGTGGTGGTGGAGAAATCCGGCGGAGCTTCGCTTAAGCGTGCGGTATGTGGTGGAGGAGAGAGACCGCTAGGGTTTGGGGAGAGGGGCGCCGGCTAGGGCACCCTTGAGGGGTGCGGCCATGGTGGTGGCTTGAGTGGCCGGCCAGCCCCTCTCTCCCCCTCTTTATATAGGTGGAGGCCCCAAGGTTTAGGTCAAAGAGTCTGAATAAGACCCCAACAAAAACCTTCCAAGTGTCCAAACCTAGGGGGAGTGGGACTCCCCCCCTTTCCTTGGTGGGGTGGCCGGCCACCATGGTGGGGAGTCCACTTGGGACTCCTCCTCCCTTAGGTTGGCCGGCCAAGGTGGGTGGAGTCCCTCTGGGACTCCACCTTCCATCCTTATTTCTTCCGGACTTTTCTAGAACCTTCTAGAACCTTCCGTAGAACCTTCCGGATCATTTTAATTCACATAAAATGACATCCTATATATGAATCTTATTCTCCGGACCATTCCGGAACTCCTCATGATGTCCGGGATCTCATCCGGGACTCCGAACAAATATTCGAACTCCATTCCATATTCAAGTACTACCATTTCAACATCCAACTTTAAGTGTGTCACCCTACGGTTCGTGAACTATGCGGACATGGTTGAGTACTCACTCCGACCAATAACCAATAGCGGGATCTGGAGATCCATAATGGTTCCCACATATTCAACGATGACTTTAGTGATCGAATGAACCATTCACATACGATACCAATTCCCTTTGTCACGCGATATTTTACTTGTCCGAGGTTTGATCTTCGGTATCACTCTATACCTTGTTCAACCTCGTCTCCTGACAAGTACTCTTTACTCGTACCGTGGTATGTGGTCTCTTATGAACTTATTCATATGCTTGCAAGACATTAGACGATATTCCACCGAGAGGGCCCGGAGTATATCTATCCGTCATCGGGATGGACAAATCCCACTATTGATCCATATGCCTCAACTCATACTTTCCGGATACTTAATCCCACCTTTATAACCACCCATTTACGCGAGTGGCGTTTGATGTAATCAAAGTACCTTTCCGGTATAAGTGATTTACATGATCTCATGGTCATAAGGACTAGGTAACTATGTATCGAAAGCTTATAGCAAATAACTTAATGACGAGATCTTATGCTACGCTTAATTGGGTGTGTCCATTACATCATTCATATAATGATATAACCTTGTTATTAATAACATCCAATGTTCATGTTTATGGAACTAATCATCCATTAATCAACAAGCTAGTTTAAGAGGCATACTAGAGACTTCTTGTTGTCTACATATCACACATGTACTAATGTTTCGGTTAATACAATTATAGCATGATATATAAACATTTATCATAAAGATATAAATAACCACTTTATTATTGCCTCTAGGGCATATCTCCTTCAAAACAGTGCCCCCGCACGAATTAGAAATTGGGAAAAAGAATTAGCCCGTATGCCCCAAGGCCTTAAGGCCCATTAGTACTTTCAGGGCCATATTTCTTAGTGTAACTCGATGACAAGTTTTAATAAGATTGAATACGTGTCTTGTATTTTTTTATATAACTAATTAACCTCATGATTCTTTTTTTAGTGCCTATATTTTCATATCCGAAAGGATATACTCCCTCCATTTTAGTTTACTAGTCATAGACATGAACCTAGGTCGTTAATTTGATCTATATATAATATTACCAATTAAAAGTATAAAAATAAAAGTTTTTAATGGTATATTTTTGGTATATATCTTATTTTAAGTTGGTCAAATTGACGACCTATAGGTACACGTAGGACGAGTAAACTGAAATAGAGGGAGTATTATAAATGAGAGTGGAGTTTGTACTTACACATATGGGTGTGAGCGTTTTCACCACCGTTCTTTATTTCTCGAGATTCATGCTCACCATGGTAGTTGAAAAAGATTCCTTTCTTTGTTCTCTTTTTATCTAAATCTGAAAGCACAATAGATGGTGACGGAAACATCTACACCCATACCCATGCATGTAAATACATAAGTATTTCTCTAGTTGTAAAATTGACTGATAATTATCGTCAAGAGATATAATGCACCATTGTGACACAAAACTTTTACACATTATTTATTGCATATTGTATTTGTATATCTCCCTTTTATATCAGGGTTATGTTGAGAGCAAAGAGATATTTCTTTTCTAACTCCATCCTAAACATAAGGCTTATATTATTTTTAGAAAGTCAAACTATGTCCAGTTTGACTTACCTTTTACCAAAAATCATTAACATGCAAAATAAAAAATTAATATCATTAAATAAATAATGAAATTTATTTTTGTATAGTCTACAAAATATTATATTTATTGGTCGGTTGTTCTATAATTTTAGTTAAACTTTACTTTGTTTGACTTTTTTAAAAAAGGCTTAAGGTTTGGGATGGAGGTAGTATAATACATTTCTCCATCACACAACACATCTTCGAAAGCATGTCGTTACTTTTAATCTCCAAAATGAATTTTGCAATCTAATGGAATTCGTTTTCCGATATAGCATTTAATCTCGGTTCATCGTACTACAATGGAAGTACATGCACGAACTGGTAGCATAGGAGCAAAGCAATCGCAAACGATCAGCACCGTGTGCATCAGGAGAGACCAATAATGAAGAAGCTAAAAAAGTGAAAGAACAGAAGGAAATATCAGGCTCAGGAAACCAACAATGCGCGTGGCATATTCTCGGCTCAGTTGCACTGCGGGCTAACGGAGAAGTCGTCGACGGGGAAGGACTGGGATATCAGCCCGGCCTTAAGCTTGAGCTTGTCGCCGTCGCGGCCGACCTCCCCGATTCCGACCCACGCAAAAAGGATCTTCACCTTGACGCCCTCGAGGCCGCTGATGGAGTCGTTCTGGATCTTCCCTGCGACACGGCTGCTGTAGCGAACGCTGTACTGGTTGGCGACACGGAGATGGCAGTCGTCGGGGAAGTTCACCTGGAAAGAGCCGTCCTGCTGGATCTTGTAGCTCTCCGCTCCTTTCGGGAGGACGCCTGGTGGGAAGTCGTATCGACTTAGCATTTCGTACGCCGTCAGCGTTGTGGTTGAGTTGCTGCCTCCGGCTTCGGGTGCCGGGGCGGGAGCCGGGGCTTGAGCTGTCACGGTGGCGGTTAGAACTATGGCTGCCACTGCCACGAGGAGGGGGAGCGGATGCTTCGCCATTGTTGGTGTCTTTTTGGGCTATTGAGGTAAGTGAATTGGACACCACTGCAAAGTTTGTGTATGCACTCCCAATATTCGTAAGCACACAATATATAGTGAGATGATAGATCAAGAAAATCTTTGGAGTACAATAAATCAGAATATATAGGAAATCTACTAGATTATATTTTCTTGTAAACTGGATATACGCTAGATATATATGGTCATTTATTCTACAAATCACATGCACAAACTGAATCTTTATATTTATATTAGTACGACTTTTTTGAAGAAATTTGTAATAATTGAGGTAGAAGTGATTTGCTCCTAGGACTACTTTGGACACATCATATATTGACTCGTTATGTTTTGAAAACCTTGAGCCCCGTTAGTAACTCCTTTGGCAATGCCTCGCTTGATCCAAGGTGAAAGATATGTACATGACTAATAGGAAAAATTAAAGATACATGTAACCATTTGTTGTCTAAATAATAGATAAAATCATTAATATACTCCCTCCATACCTGTTTATAGGGCAATTACGTATTTCAAGAAAGAACTTTAATTACTAATTTTATCAGTAAATATAAGATATATATCACAAAAATTATACTATTGAAAACTTCTTTTGAATAGGAATCCAATGGTATATATTTTTTTTGTCATATATCTTATATTTTATTGACCAAATTTGTGGTCAATTTTTTTTCTGGAAATACGTAGTTACCATGTAAACCGGTATGGATGTAGTATTTATGGATTTCCTAGAATCATGATTATTTATAGATTTCCTAGAATCATGATTACAACTAGTTTTTAACCTGTTTGCCACAACTAACGAAAAAACGACGAGAGGCGTAATTAGAGGAAGGAGATGTGTCCGAAGCCCGTCGTCGAGTGGTGCTCCCACTCGATGGGGGGGGGAGAAGGACGCGGTGCTAGGGTTGCCTCCGTCCATCTCCGTCGTCGCGCGTCGTCAGGGACGGAGCATCATCGCACGCATCGCGCCTGCCGGAGGAAGATGTTTGAGGTTCTTGACCTTGATAGCTGTGACGAGGAAGGCTCGTGCTCGAAGATGGAAGTGGTGATGTCTCCGGGTCCAAAGGCAGTGAAGCTAGGATGTTTCATGGCGTAGGCGTTTGGATCTGGGACTGTCGCGCCGATGAGCCATGCGGTGGTGACCGATGGGGGCCATCGTTGGTTGCCTCGCCTTGCCTTCCCTCTGATGTGACGTCGGTGCATCCGGCTCCGGCTTGCGCAAAGCGGAGTTCCCTCCACTTCCCTCTCGGCCGTCAGCGGATGCGGGTGCGGCGACTCGTACCCCTATTGTCAATGGCTGGGAGGCCTCGATATCTGTGATCTTGGTCGTAGTTATGCTGATCTTACTTCATACGCCGCTGGTATGGAGTGGGGTGAGGCAGCTAGGTTAAGGGCAGATGCCTTCGGTGGCTGGTGTGGGTCTAGTGGTTTGCGGGCCGGTTGGGGCATGTGGGCTAGTGTCTGGAGGGGCCAGTTCACGTACCTATCCATTGGTGGAGCCGATGCTATACACGTGTCTAGGGGCATTTTTCTGTGGACGAGATCACTTCTTAGTCTTCCGTCCTGAGGTGTGATGGTCGTACCCTCAGATTGTCTCGCGGTGGGCAGACGCCAATGGTACTTAAGAAGTGGGTGTGGCTTCCTCCAGGAACACTAGATCTTTCACGAAAAGGCAACAAGTACAGATCAAAGGCGAAGTGACTGATACAGGAGAGCCACCCAAGCTACAGTGCTCTCTATGCACGTCTGGTTAGCATGGAGCGAGGCTAGCATGAGGCCAACTAAGGGAAGCGACCCTATGAGGAGGTCTCGGGCGGTGATATGAGGCACCACAAGCAGTATCTGCGTCAACGCCTCGGCCATGAGCAGTAAGAGCACGACAACAACAGTGGGACAAGGCCAACTCCTCGAAGTGGCGGCTGGAGGACACTAGGACGGACATCGAGCTCCTGCCCCTCCTCCCCCGCACCAGAACACGCGAGGGCGCAAATGTGGTCAGGGTGTAGGGACACACATGCCAAAGCCTACAAGGGTGGCCCCGTCCTCCTCAACGCCGGTGGTGGCTACAGAGGGGACGATAGAGGACATTGCTCAAGAGGCGGCCCGAATAATATATTACAAATGTGGGCAACCTGGCCATGTGTAAGATGAGTGTGCATCTATTATGTGATGTGTGAACTGCAACAAGGAAGGCCACCTATCGTGACAAGGTCGTGCATGCCAAACATTAGTCTCATCAAAACACTAGTGTATACATGGTTAACAATATTATCAAATTATGCAAAGAGAAACGAAACACGCCTCAACATTCATAGTCTTCCATCAAAGGTTCCATACTTAGAAAGTATAACTTCATTGGACTCAAATACCAACTTAAACCCGTCTTCCATAAGGCGGGAACCGCTAACTAGGTTCTTCTTGATAGAAGAGGCATGCTTAATGTTCTTCAACTACATGATATTTCCTAACTGAACTTCAGGTTTGTCGTGTCAACACCAAGAACAATAGCATGCAACTCATTACACATCATGACAGCTGAACCTCTGGCTTGTTAAGAGGTAAACATGAAGATGTCAGCACACACATGAACATTAGCACATGTATCAATCCGCCATTTTTTGGGCTGAAACACCCAGAGACCAATAGGGACATACCCTAAAGTTCTTTCCTCTGTGTTGCCAATGATCATGTTGATAGAATTGAAATTATGCCCTGCTCGACCCTTCTTCCCCTTGCGTTGAGGACAATGAGCCCAATGACCCTTCTCGTTGTTAACCCAACAAGGTTCTTCCTTCTTTGTTTCCTCTTCTTCTTAAATTTGGTAGTATGAGCTATTTTGTTGTTTTCCTTTGGACTTGTGGGTGTTTTTTATGTACATGTTGGCAACAGAACATCCCTCGACTCCACTAATGTGTTTTTCTTTGCCCCTTTCATTCTCTTAAACATCTAGAGCCCTATGATGTTCTCGATGGAGAACTCATGCCTCTGATGATTTAGGGAAGTGGCAAAGGTCCTCCACAAAGGGGAAGCTTAGTGTCAATGCATCATGCGATAAACTTTTCTGTAGCATATACCTGAAGAGCTCAAATTCATTTTCCATGTTCTACATCTCATGAGCTTATTCTGTAGTCACAAAAGTTCTTAGTAGCATATAGTTCACCTCCAGCATCGGCAGCACCGAACTTAGCGCCAACGCATCCCGCGGTTCCTTCCCATCTCGGACGTGCAAATAAGCATCCACCAAATTGTCTCCAAGCACTCAAGATGGCACCCACAAAGAGAACGGTGGCATCTACAATCCGGTGCACACCTATAGCAGTGAGGCACAAGTAGGTTCTTGTCGGCCATTGTTTGAAATGAGAACCCGTAAATGGGCTCGGTTTAAGCGCACCCGCAAACCATACAGTGAAAGTTTTCTAAATATATATGGTTTTTGGATTATTAGATTGTTAGCAAATTTCTATGTGATTTTAATTTTCAAAAGCATCATCACACAAGCACTAGCCGACTTAACCACATGCATGAGACCGATTACATGTAGCAGAGCTGCATATGAACTAGAACTAGTGCAAAGTAAGAGGGGAAGATCATGCACATGCCGATCGGTAACGTTGCCACACCATCATCATTGTTGATGTCGCCCATAGTTTTGTCGGGGTCACCGAATACATGGAGGTTGGCGAGGAAGCAGCAAGCCGGCTAGATCGAAGTAAGCCGGCGATGAAGAACTCAAGCTAGGTAGTCACGGCGAGACACTTCCCAAAACTCTTATCGTCTGCCTCCTGGTATAGGATAGCGGGCAGGCTTACACACCTGAAAGGCAGATATGCTTTGCCGATTTTAGACCAAATCTGTTACAACTAATTTGGAACGGAGGAAATTACTTTTTTTGCGGGAAATACGTCGTCCGTTATTCAGCTAGAATAAACCTGCTGCCGAGCCGGTGGAACAAGCCGGGCACCGCCGAGGGTCGACGGTAGAAGAAGGCTTTTGTTTTGACAGGAAAGCATTGTCCGTATTTGGAGTCATACAAGGTCACCGCTGAGGCACGCGGACGCGGGAACGAAAAACACTGCAAAAAGACCCATATTTGGTGTTCGCGGACGCTGACTCCATGCTATTTTAGCTGCACGACATATCATACTCTAACCACAGCGCCTCACTTCCTTATCGCATCTAAATCTGACGTGTGTGATGTAGACACGCAAAATTGTCCGAGGCTAATTAAAGATCAGGTCGAGGAAAGGATCAAGTTAGGTGCCAAGTCCCAGGCTCCCAGCAGGCCACCGTGTGAATTTGCACAGGGAAATCATGGAGCCCCTGCGGCTCGTCTTCCTCCTACTCTGCTTCTTCCCCGCTCTCCATCCTTTCTGCTCCGCCGAGGCGGCTCCGACGCTAGTCACCAGCCTTCCGGGCTTCGACGGCGCCCTCCCGTTCCGCCTCGAGACCGGGTAGCCATTATTCCTCAAGGCTGTCTGAACCAGTGAGTGATACGTCGATGGCAAGTGCGTTTGCTTACCAGCTCCCTTTTGCAGGTACGTGACCGTGGACGAGGAGAACGGCGCCGAGCTCTTCTACTACTTCATCGAGTCCGAGGGCGATCCGCGGCGCGACCCGGTCCTCCTCTGGCTCACCGGCGGCGACCGCTGCTCCGTGCTCAGCGCGCTCTTCTTCGAGATAGGTCAGCAACTTCACCTCTGGCTCTGATCAGACATTCAGACGCCACTGAAAACCTCTGTTTCCTTCTCTAGGGTTCAGTATGCAGTACTAAGTACTAACGCAATTGCTTATGCAGGCCCGTTGAAATTCATCATAGAGCCATACAATCAGAATGGAACCGTCCCACGCCTGAGGTACCATCCCTACTCTTGGACCAAGGTCGCGAGTGTCTTGTTCATTGACTCGCCGGTCGGCGCCGGCTTTTCCTTCTCCCGGAACCCCAAGGGCTATGACGTTGGAGATGTCTCTTCTTCGCTGCAGCTCAAAACGTTTCTCACCAAGGTATGCAAAGGAAAAAGGTTTCTCATGGAAGTCCATCAAGCTTCCCTATGCTGCCGCTGCTGCAATTCTTCTGCAAGAGCAAATAGTTTTGATTTGTTCGCTAGTAGTTACTACTTTTTTGTGTACATCTTTTCGATCAGTGGTTCACTGAGCACCCGGATTACCTCGAAAATCCTTTCTACCTCGGAGGAGACTCGCGCGGTGGGTTGTTCGTTCCATTCCTCGCACAGAAGATCTCAGAAGGTAGTACATTACTAGCGTGACTCGTTTATGGTTCTTTGGAAAGGTAAATATAGTGAAATACTGGCTCGTTGCATACTTCAACACTATGATGTTTTGATTCAGATATTGAAGCTGGATTGAGCCCGATAATTAATCTGAAGGTACTCGAACAATCACACAGTATCCATTCCAGCTGTACCTATAGGCAGCAACTTCCACTGGCTGACAACACTTATTTGTGCTATGGTTAGGGGTATCTGGTAGGCAACCCGGGTACAGGCGAAAGCATTGATAGTGAATCAAGAGTGCCATTTCTTCACGGAATGGGGATCATTTCAGACCAGCTGTACGAGGTGATCAATTATTCACAACCTTCCAACTCATCTTGCTCAATCACCTATTGACCTGCAGCTAACTACTGTACTAAAGATTCCTCACTATGAGGTTGCTTAATTCCATGTCCATGTTCTCACATTGCTTGCGTATGATCGATCTTCAGACGATAAAGGAGCACTGCCAACCAGGATATTATCTCACCCCCAAGAATATGCTTTGCGCTCAAGCTATGGACAGATTCAACACAGTAAGGATAAAACTTCTTTGACATCCCCCGTCTCGGTTTGTGTATAAATTCAGTGAAAAATGAGGGATACTTTGTTTCCTATCCCTACCATGACATTCACCAGTTTTTCACTTGCATGATAAACTTATTATGTGATTTTGTTTCACACCTTAGTTTTTCATCTAGCTATTCTTGCAAAAACTAATTGATGTTTCCGGCTGTAAAGTTGCTTACCTTGATCGAGAGAGGAGAAAGCGTAAGTGTCGCTCCGGCAACTCATATCATTTTTATTTTCTGTGAAACCAAGCGGCATCATTCTCTCAGACATTTCATCGAGCACCTCATGTGCATGGGAAAGAAAAGCAAACAAGCACACAACCCTCACACCTTCCACCAAGAAAAAATAGAGAGAGGGCTGGTTGGGGTGAGCTGAATTTATAGCCAACCACGTGCCCCGCGACAAACCTTTAGCACCGGTTCGTGACATGAACCGGTGCTAAAGATCTCGTACGAACCGGTGCTAAAGCTCTGCTAGTCCCCTGCGACGCCCTGACCGCACGAAACGGTGCTAATGCAACCTTTAATTTTGGTTCGTAGAACAGCCGGTGCTAATGCTCTTTGGAGCACAAAATCAAAGCCTTGTTTTCTACTACTGCTTGTTTCCTATCCTGACCATGACATTCACCAGTTTTTCACTTGCATGATAAACTTATTATGTGATTTTGTTTCACACCTTAATTTTTCATCTAGCTATTCTTGCAAAAACTAATTGATGTTTCCCCTGCAGTTGTATGATGAAATCTCCCATTCACACGTTTTGTATAAGAAGTGCTTTTATGTGTCTCCCCGCCCAAACGATCCTACCATAGAAAGAAAGATCTTGAAGGAGGAAGTCAGAGTACTAAAAACCCCACCACCTCGTCCTCCAATGGATTGCCAAGTAAGCTCACCGTGATTTACTTCATTGGATTGTGTGCATCTTTATTATGCAGAGACCGGGTATAACTCGTTCCGTCGTATCGCCTCGATGCATACTATTGATTTAACAAAAAACTATATTTATCGAAAAAATTTAAGTCATCTTATGATTAGGACCTGATCAAGCAAAACCAAGAAAAAAGGAGTAGGGATTTCTGGCTCCTGAGCTCGATTGATCCCTTTAATTTTAATAAGTCAAAATCATGTTCACAATTTTAAAAAATATAACTAGAGATGTATGCTACAAACTTGAAGAGTCTAAATTCGAAGTACATTGTATTCTAAGCTACACGATCATAATAAAAAGTATGAATTAATGAATAGTGAAAAAATTATATAGTATGCTCCATGAACACAACATAAATGCCCATCCATAGATGCTGAAGATGATAAAGATAAACAAAATGCTCCAGAGAAGGAAATATGCCTAAAATATGCATTCGGTGATATTCTTATCCTAGTCGTGGTTGGAATCGAAATGCTAGAATTATTTAGAGGCATGCAATAATTTTCTATTATATAGTTGTAGACCAGAAATAAATTTTTGGGAGCATATATTAGGAAATCTTCTAGGGACGAGCACTTTTGACATCTAGTTAATTCCCTCTCCTCGCTCTAGATTGGTGAGTATGCTATGCAAGTCTTTCTTAAGATTGAGATGAATAATAGATATTTTACACAAAATAGATTACAAGGTATGATCTTAGGTCAAAAAATCGGTGACCAAAACACAATATTTAATAGTTCATTATACTTAGTTTTAGTTTTGAATGTCTATCAGTTGTTGTTCACTAACACAAAGACAACCCACCTAAGCTTGGTGCGTTATGCTTTCGGAGAATTCCTAGCATTTCTCTTTCTTCTACCATGTCTACTTTTTCCAAAATATCTAAATATTTTTGCTTTGAGAAATCCCAAATACAAAAGGAATCACATTAATATGTTTCTTCACTTTTAAACCTGTTTTTGAATAATGTTAAAACTTTTCATTATCTACAGAATTATGGTAACTACTTGTCGTATTTCTGGGCCAACAACAACATCACTAGGGAAACTCTTGGGATTAGGAAGGTAAAATAGTAGATTTCTGCCCAAAGGAGAAAATTAATCCTACTATATATATACCCTAAATTAACCCTTATAGCTGTCTCTGCACCAATCACTTAGGGGAGCAAGGACGAATGGGTGAGATGCCATGATGGAGATCTACCGTATTCTTCAGACATCAAGAGCAGCATAAAGTACCACCGTAATATAACGACAAAAGGTTATCGTGCCTTGGTTTACAGGTAAATACTAGTAATATTAAAACAATATGGCGAATTTTTAATTTTATGGTTGGAAGGATGCTATATCAACTGTTCAAGAGATAATTGTTCAAAGTTGATTATCCTACATACAACCATACAATAGGAGATGCTTCAATATCCATATGCAAATATGACTTGTCATATTTTCATTTTGCCAACCTCTCAACTCTCTTCCTGGTACAGTGGAGACCATGATGCTGTTGTACCATTTCTGGGTACACAGTCTTGGGTGAGATCACTCAATTTCCCCATCGTGGATGAATGGAGAGCTTGGCATCTTGATGGACAATCCGCTGGGTAATAGAAGAAACCACAAAACATGTTCATTAAATATTGTGATTACTCGCTTCTATATTACTCATAAGCTGCTTTTTACGGCGTCCCTTATGTTTTTAAATATAATATATTTGCAGATTCACGATAACATACACGAATAACCTGACGTTCGCTACCATAAAGGTAATATGCTATCTATATCCACCCTCCTATATGACACCACTGAGATTCGAAATACAAAAATTGTCTTCTTATTACATTCACTATGATCGGACCATTCAATTGGGCAATTGACATTGCATATTCAAAAACATAAGAGTTGCATATCTAACGGACTTCATAATTTCGAGTAGATTATGTATTAATCATATTGTATATTTCTGAAAAATAGGGTGGTGGACACACTGCGCCGGAGTTCCAACCAGAGAGATGCCTCTCTATGTTCAGCCGTTGGATTTATGGTGGACCCCTTTGATTAATGTTTTTGATTAATGTGTGTGATCTAGAAATACATAATGTTTGGATGGAAAGAAATATTATGTGAGGATGTGGGTCTATTTCATGGATAACTTATTTTCATATTTTGCATACTAGATTTGTATTTGCTAATTTTTATGTTTATTTCACTTGTTATTACTACTAGCTTTTGAACTTTTTCTTATAAAGGGTGTTTTCACTAGTGCGGAGTAGCCTGTTGGTGGCATGTCAGAAATAGTGTTAGTGACAAGCTTCGGTATGAACTTGATCTTTTGCTTCATTGATTATATACGCTCAAAAGAACTTTCTTTCACTGGTTTCAGACCAATTCAACGTAGTTCGACACTTTCTGCCATACTGATGATGGCTATTAAGAACACCAAAATATCTTGATACGTTGGGACTCCAAGTACAGAGTATTGTATCAGCAGATTATTTTTTCCACAAGGGTGACTCGAGGGTTTATATCGAACTCTCGGGAAACTGAACAAAGAGTATACTCTTCTCCCTTCTTCTAGCAATCTTGCAAGTAAAATAAATGCCTTGTGTCCCCAACTCCTCGGGTTGTCAAACACAAGGTTTCGTGTAAGTAAATAAACACAAGTAGAAATAAAGCAAATAAAACTAGACAAGATAAAATAACTAAGTAAAAACTGTAAAGAGGTTGATTGTTTTGTGTGTTTTGGATGCATATAAGAAAAGTAAATATTTTTGTATTTTTTCATTAAAATAGTGCAGCAAATAGAAAACAAGTAAAAGCAATATAAATGTGTTTCTTATAATAAAAAGTGGAACGGAGTTCATGGGTTCACTTGACTATTCTCTCTTTAAGTTGTGGTGGACAAATAACAATTCATCAATGGGATATGAAGGTGCAAATAATAGTATGTGTAAGATCAGAATTAATATGGGCATCGCATCCTAAGATAGAGATGATGCAACACATCTCTCTTATACTTCACAAGAAAGAAATTTCATCAATCTTGTATTAAGAATTAATAGAGCATAGCCATAATTACTTTGATATGAAGTTTGAATATAAAATATGCTACCTTGTACAAACAAGATCATTACTACTGTCACGTGATGAACATAGCACATGCATTAACTTTATCCCTAGTGAGGTAGCAAAATAAAAGGCAAAGCCATAATAGATATTGAACATATTGTCACTATCCAATCAATAAAACCATGCTACTCCATCTAATACACACATCACCCCACACACACCCTTGCATAGATGCTGGATCAGAACAAATATTTAAGAACGGGTACATAATATGCATCTATCAATACATCCTACACATAATATGATCATATCTCATAGCACAATATCATAGAATAAGGATCCACCACATAGGTATTACAAATATGGCCATAATCATGTTAGGCAGCTGATATGGCACTAAGAACTATGAAGAACATGACAGAAATGGATCAAGCTACTGCCACAAACCCGTAGTCCAGAGGTGGACTACTCTCCCTTGATCATGGTGATGATGATGAAGACGTTGGAGAAGGTGGAGATCCCTTTGGCGGTGATCCCGATGGAGTTTCCCCCTCCAATCTTCTCTGCAGCAACCTCCGTTTTTTGTTTTTGTGTGTATGTGCGGCGCTCCCTTCCCGAGAACTGTTCGGGGCCACATATATATGTAGTGATTTTTAGGGAAAAATACGTCGGTGGGCGAAAAAATCAGGGCAAACGAATGATCGACGACTAAAAGAGCCTGGGTGGCGTGCCCTCCCTTGCTGGGTGCGCCACCTGGCCTCTTTCGGCCATCAGGGCTCTCCAGGTGAGCTTCCAAGGCCTAGGGTACTTCTCCCGGTGAAAAATGATGCTCCAAAAATCCCACGTCAATTTGACTCCATATAGGTCTTTAAAAGTGAAAAATACGCAAAACAGGGTTGTCCTGTTCTGCAGAGTTATAACCCAAATAAAGGGAATCATTGGTAAATCCCCATAAATCAATGTAAAACATTATATTATCATCGTATATATTGCAAATATGTGGTAATTCAATATGATAAAGGACAAAGTTCATGTATGCATTTTACATGCATCACATACAAAGTTTCAAAAGGTGTCATGCCCAAGCTAGGTTGGAAGCTGTTGTTACAAGTGAACTTGTCAAATGGAAGACACTTTTCCCAATATTTACTGAAGGGTATAACAGAACCTCTGAGAATGTGTTCAATAATTTGATTCACTCTTTCAGTTTGTCCACCGATTTAAGGATGATAGGCTGTACTAAAAGAAAGATGTGTCCCCGTAGCTTGATGAAGACTCTCCCAAAATCTGGGGGTAAAAAACTCGCACAAGCAAAGATAGTCTTCTTAGGAAAACAATGGTGAGTGACTACTCGGGATATGTATAGATCTGCCAATTAGTTAGCATGAATATTCTCCCGAACAGGAAGGAAATGATCAACCTTGGATAGACGATCAACGACTACCCATATAGCATATTTTCTATTTTTAGTTTTAAGAAGATCGGTAATGAAATCCACCAAGTTCATCCCACTTCTACTGAGGAATAGATGGTGGTTAAGAGTACCAGCATGTCTTTGATGTTAAGTTTTACGCAATGAAAAATGTCGCATTCATCAATAACTTAGCGATTTCTTGCTTCATCACTTACCACTGAAACCTTTAAATAATATCCCTATATATTTTGGTACTACCAGGATGGATGGAAAAAAAGCCAATTCATGATCTTCTTTAAGGGATTATCTCTTTCGGATCCGGTTTCTACAGTATAACTAGACGCTTAACTAAATAAATAGTACCTTGATCATCAATAGAGAGATATTTAGCAACTCCACTAGCAAGGTTCTGCTTGATCTCGGTGATGCGAGAATCTTGCTTCTAAGCTACATTGATATAGTCTTCAAGAGAGGTCTTTACCTCTAAATTAGCAAGCAAACCACGAGGAACAATTTGAAGATTAGGTCATGCAAATTCCTCGTAGAGAAAAGGTTGAGCTTGCTCAATCATCAGATTGCTGCAATAGGAATTACAACCTAGCACATCAACAACGACATTGGCTCTGTCGGTTTGATAGTTTGGACCCATGTCATAATCTTTGATGAGTTCCAAACATCATCTATGTCGTAGATTCAGATATGGCTAGGTAAAGAGATACTTCGGACTTTGATGATCCGAATACAACTCGCAACGATTATCGAATAGGTTAGGTCAACAACGATCATGTACCACAACTGCAAGCTCAAGATCATGAGTAGGATAATTAGGCTCATGTTGTTTCCATTGTCGAGAGGCATAAGCCACCACATGGCCATCTTGCATTAACACACATCTCAATCCTTGGAGGAAAGCATCATAGAAGATAATGAAGTCCTTGCTTGTGTCTGGAATAAAAAGTTTAAGAGCAGTAGTCAACTTGCTTTTCAAAACCCGGAAGCTTTCTCAAGCCTTTCCTGATCACTCGAACTTATTATCTTTCTTTAGAAGATCATTCATTGGCTTGGCGAATTTATTATCTTTCTTGAGAAGATCAGTCATTGGCTTGGGGATCTTGGGAATGTAAACTAATTAAATAAATTTATCGAATTTCTTTGACATTGTGAAATTTCTTAAAAAACAAAAAATATGACTTGTTTAAACTTTTCTCGATCTTAATATATTACAAAAGAGTGGATTAAAATGAATATCGCAAACCATAAATCTTGGTTGGGAAATTTTGGACAAATGCAACCGTTTTATTAGAGTTAACTTAAGCAAATTGGATTTGAGTGTCATTTAAATATTTTACAAAATTATTTAACATAATAGATTTTTGCAGGAAATATTATATTTCAAGCTTAGTTACATTTTGTGGATTTTAATATATTTAATTTATGTCCAAAAAAGAAGAGGAGACCAGGGCGTCATATCAAATTGGTTTATATGTATCACATGCCTATTTAGGATTTTCCAAAATAAAAAATATATTTAATAAACCCTACAAATTCCTTTTGTGGACTTATTAAAATTCTATATGGTTGTTTTTCAGACTAAACTTGGGTGGAAATTTCTGACTGTCCAAACTACTAGTTAGTTACCGCCTGGAAGAGTGGCTACTTCACCATTGATATATTGGGATGAAGCCCGGTGATTGATACGTCTCCGACGTATCGATAATTTCTTGTGTTCCATGCCACATTATTGATGTTATCTACATGTTTTATGCACACTTTATGTCATATTCGTGCATTTTCTGGAACTAACCTATTAACAAGATGCCGAAGTGCCGATTCGTTGTTTTCGCTGTTTTTGGTTTCAGAAATCCTAGTAAAGAAATATTCTCGGAATTGGACGAAATAAAAGCCCGAGAGGCCTATTTTTACACGAAGCTTCCAGAAGACCGAAGACGAGACGAAGAGGGGCCACGGGGTGGCCAAACCCTAGGGCGGCGCGGCCCCACCCCTGGCCGCGCCGGCCTATGGTGCGGGCCCCCGTGCCGCCTCTTGACTTGCCCTTCCGCCTACTTAAAGCCTCCGTCGCGAAACCCCTGATACCGAGAACCACGATACGGAAAACCTTCCAGAGACGCCGCCACCGCCGATCCCATCTCGGGGGATCCAGGAGATCGCCTCCGGCACCCTGCCGGAGAGGGGAATCATCTCCCGGAGGACTCTACGCCGCCATGATCGCCTCCGGAGTGATGAGTGAGTAGTCTACCCCTGGACTATGGGTCCATAGCAGTAGCTAGATGGTTGTCTTCTCCCCATTGTGCTATCATTGTCGGATCTTGTGAGCTGCCTATCATGATCAAGATCATCTATATGTAATTCTATATGTTGCGTTTGTTGGGATCCGATGAATAGAGAATACTTGTTATGTTGATTATCAAAGTTATGCTTATGTGTTGTTTATGATCTTGCATGCTTTCCGTTATTAGTAGATGCTCCGGCCAAGTAGATGCTTTTAACTCCAAGAGGGAGTACTTATGCTCGATAGTGGGTTCATGCCCGCATTGACACCTGGGACGAGTGACGAAAGTTCTAAGGTTGTGTTGTGCTTGTTGCCACTAGGGATAAAACATTGATGCTATGTCTAAGGATGTAGTTGTTGATTACATTACGCACCATACTTAATGCAATTGTCTCGTTGCTTGCAACTTAATACTCGGAGGGGTTCGGATGATAACCTCGAAGGTGGACTTTTTAGGCATAGATGCGGTTGGATGGCGGTCTATGTACTTTGTCGTAATGCCCAATTAAATCTCACTATACTCATCATGATATGTATGTGCATTGTCATGCTCTCTTTATTTGTCAATTGCCCAAGCTGTAATTTGTTCACCCAACATGCTGTTCGTCTTATGGGAGAGACACCTCTAGTGAGCTGTGGACCCCGGTCCAATTCTCTTTCTTGAAATACAATCTACTGCAATACTTGTTTTTACTCGTTTTCTCTGCAAACAATCATCTTCCACACAATACGGTTAATCCTTTGTTACAGCAAGCCGGTGAGATTGACAACCTCACTTGTTTCGTTGGGGCAAAGTACTTTGGTTGTGTTGTGCAGGTTCCACGTTGGCGCCGGAATCCCTGGTGTTGCGCCGCACTACATCCCGCCGCCATCAACCTTCAACGTGCTTCTTGGCTCCTCCTGGTTCGATAAACCTTGGTTTCTTTCTGAGGGAAAACTTGCTGCTGTGCGCATCATACCTTCCTCTTGGGGTTGCCCAACGAACGTGTGAAATACATTTTCTGGCGCCGTTGCCGGGGAGATCAAGACACGCTGCAAGGGGAGTCTCCACTTCTCAATCTCTTTACTTTGTTTTTGTCTTGCTTAGTTTTATTTACTACTTTGTTTGCTGCATTATATCAAAATACAAAAAAATTAGTTGCTAGTTTTACTTTATTTGCTATCTTGTTTGCTATATCGAAAACACAAAAAAATTAGTTTACTTGCATTTACTCTATCTAGTTTGCTTTAATTACTGCTGCTAAAATGGCCAACCCTGAAAATACTAAGTTGTGTGACTTCACTAGCACAAATAATAATGATTTCCTATGCACACCTATTGCTCCACCTGCTACTACAGCAGAATTCTTTGAAATTAAACCTGCTTTACTTAATCTTGTTATGAAAGATCAATTTTCTGGAATTAGTTCTGATGATGCTGCTGCCCATCTTAATAATTTTGTTGAACTATGTGAAATGCAAAAATATAAAGATGTAGATGGTGACATTATAAAATTAAAATTGTTTCCTTTTTCATTAAGAGGAAGAGCTAAAGATTGGTTGCTATCTCTACCTAAGAATAGTATTGATTCCTGGACTAAATGCAAGGATGCTTTTATTGGTAGATATTATCCCCCTGCTAAAATTATATCTTTGAGGAGTAGCATAATGAATTTTAAACAATTAGATACTGAACATGTTGCTCAACCTTGGGAAAGAATGAAATCTCTGGTTAAAAATTGCCCAACCCATGGATCGACTACTTGGATGATCATCCAAACCTTCTAAGCGAGGACTAAATTTTTCTTCACGGAATTTATTGGATTCAGCTGCTGGAGGTACCTTTATGTCCATCACTCTTGGTGAAGCAACAAGGCTTCTTGATAATATGATGATCAACTACTCTGAATGGCACACGGAAAGAGCTCCACAAGGTAAGAAGGTAAATTCTGTTGAGGAATCCTCTTCCTTGAATGATAAGGTTGATGCTATTATGTCTATGCTTGTGAATGATAGGACTAATATTGATCCTAATAATGTTCCGTTAGCTTCATTGGTTGCACAAGAAGAACATGTTGATGTAAACTTCATTAAAAATAATAATTTCAACAACAATGCTTACCGGAACAATTCTAGTAACAACTATAGGCCATATCCTTATAATAATGGCAACGGCTATGGTAATTCTTATGGAAATTCTTACAACAATAATAGGAATTCACCCCCTGGACTTGAAGCCATGCTTAAAGAATTTATTAGTACACAAACTGCTTTTAACAAATCTGTTGAAGAAAAGCTTGGTAAAATTGATATTCTTGTTTCTAGAGTTGATAGTCTTGCCTCGATGTTGATCTTTTGAAATCAAAAGTTTTGCCTAATGAGAATTATCATAATAAAATTACTACTACAGCAAATGCCATTCAAGTTAGAATTAATGAGAATATAAGATTAATGGCTGAACTGCGTGCTAGGTGGGATAGAGAAGAAAATGAAAAACTAGCTAAAGAGAAGAATATAGCTAAAGTTTGGACTATTACCACCACTAGTAATGCTAATGCTACACATGTTGCTGCACCTCCTACTCATACTAATAAAAGAATTGGTGTTAGCAATGTTTCCACTTCTAATGCAAAGCGCGAAAACTCGCTGAAACTCGCTAAAACTGCTGAAACTGCCTGTGATAAAGTCTGCTGAAATTTTTTTCAACATTGGGGATGATGATCCCATTGCTTTAGATTATAATGGTTTGAATTTTGATGATTTCCACATCTCTGAAGTTATAAAGTTCTTGCAAAAACTTGCTAAAAGTCCTAATGCTAGTGCTATAAATTTGGCTTTCACGCATCATATTACAAATGCTCTCATAAAAGCTAGAGAAGAGAAACTAGAGCGCGAAGCCTCTATTCCTAAAAAGCTAGAAGATGGTTGGGAGCCCATCATTAAGATGAAGGTTAAAGATTTTGATTGTAATGCTTTATGTGATCTTGGTGCAAGTATTTCTGTTATGCCTAAGAAAATTTATAATATGCTTGACTTGCCACCGCTGAAAAATTGTTATTTGGATGTTAATCTTGCTGATCATTCTACAAAGAAACCTTTGGGTAAAGTTGATAATGTTCGCATTACCGTTAACAATAATCTTGTTCCCGTTGATTTTGTTGTCTTGGATATTGAATGCAATGCATCTTGTCCAATTATATTGGGAAGACCTTTTCTTCGAACTTGTTGGTGCTATTATTGATATGAGGGAAGGTAATATAAAATATCAATTTCCTCTCAAGAAAGGTATGGAACACTTCCCTAGAAAGAGAATAAAGGTACCTTATGATTCTATTATTAGAACAAATTATGATGTTGATGCTTCATCTCTTGATGTTACTTGATATACACTTTCTGCGCCTAGCTGAAAGGCGTTAAGAAAGCGCTTATGGGAGACAACCCATGTTTTTACCTACAGTACTTTGTTTTTATTTTTGTGTTTTGGAAGTTGTTTACTACTGTAGCAACCTCTCCTTATCTTAGTTTTGAGTTTTGTTGTGCCAAGTTAAGCCGTTGATAGAAAAGTAAGTACTAGATTTGGATTACTGCGCAGTTCTAGATTTCTTTGCTGTCACGAATCTGGGTCCACCTCCCTGTAGGTAGCTCAGAAAATTACGCCAATTTACGAGCATGATCCTCAGATATGTACGCAACTTTCATTCAATTTGAGCATTTTCGTTTGAGCAAGTCTGGTGCCATTTTAAAATTCGTCAATACGAACTGTTCTGTTTTGACAGATTCTGCCTTTTATTTCGCATTGCCTCTTTTGCTATGTTGGATGAATTTCTTTGATCCACTAATGTCCAGTAGCATTATGCAATGTCCAGAAGTGTTAAGAATGATTGTGTCACCTCTGAATATGTCAATTTATATTGTGCACTAACCCTCTAATGAGTTGTTTCGAGTTTGGTGTGGAGGAAGTTTTCAAGGGTCAAGAGAGGAGTATGATACAACGTGATCAAGGAGAGTGAAAGCTCTAAGCTTGGGGATGCACCCCGTGGTTCACCCCTGCATATATCAAGAAGACTCAAGCGTCTAAGCTTGGGGATGCCCAAGGCATCCCCTTCTTCATCGACAAATTATCGGGTTCCTCCCCTGAAACTACATTTTTATTCGGCCACATCTTATGTGCTTTTTCTTGGAGCGTCGGTTTGTTTTTGTTTTTGTTTTGTTTGAATAAAATGGATCCTAGCATTCACTTTATGGGAGAGATACACACTCCGCTGTAGCATATGGACAAATATGTCCTTGGTTTCTACTCATAGTATTCATGGCGAAGTTTCTCCTTCGTTAAATTGTTATATGGTTGGAATTGGAAAATGATACATGTAGTAATTGCTAAAAATGTCTTGGGTAATGTGATACTTGGCAATTGTTGTGCTCATGTTTAAGCTCTTGCATCATATGCTTTGCACCCATTAATGAAGAAATACATAGAGCATGCTAAAATTTGGTTTGCATATTTGGTTTCTCTAAGGTCTAGATAATTTCTAGTATTGAGTTTGAACAACAAGGAAGACGGTGTAGAGTCTTATAGTGTTTTCAATATGTCTTTTATGTGAGTTTTGCTGCACTGGTTCATCCTTGTGTTTGTTTCAAATAACCTTGCTAGCCTAAACCTTGTATCGAGAGGGAATACTTCTCATGCATCCAAAATACTTGAGCCAACCACTATGCCATTTGTGTCCACCATACCTACCTACTACATGGTATTTTCCCGCCATTCCAAAGTAAATTGCTTGAGTGCTACCTTTAAAACTCCATCATTCACCTTTGCAATATATAGCTCATGGGACAAATAGCTTAAAAACTATTGTGGTATTGAATATGTAATTATGCACTTTATCTCTTATTAAGTTGCTTGTTGTGCGATAACCATGTTTATCGGGGAACGCCATCAACTCATTGTTGAATTTCATGTGAGTTGCTATGCATGTTCGTCTTGTCTGAAGTAAGGGCGATCTACACTGAGTTGAATGGTTTGAGCATGCATATTGTGAGAGAAGAACATTGGGCCGCTAACTAAAGCCATGATCCATGGTGGAAGTTTCAGTTTTGGACAAACATCCTCAAATCTCTAATGAGAAAAGAATTAATTGTTGTCAAATGCTTAAAGCATTTAAAGAGGAGTCCATTATCTGTTGTCTATGTTGTCCCGGTATGGATGTCTAAGTTGAGAATAATCAAAAGCGAGAAATCCAAATGCGAGCTTTCTCCTTAGACCTTTGTACAGGGCGGCATAGAGGTACCCCTTTGTGAAACTTGGTTAAAGCATATGTATTGCGGTGATAATCCGGGTAGTCCAAGCTAATTAGGACAAGGTGCGAGCACTATTAGTACACTATGCATGAGGCTTGCAACTTATAAGATATAATTTACATGATGCATATGCTTTATTACTACCATTGACAAAATTGTTTCATGTTTTCAAAATCAAAGCTCTAGCACAAATATAGCAATCGATGCTTTTCCTCTATGAGGACCATTCTTTTACTTTCAATGTTGAGTCAGTTCACCTATTTCTATCCACCTCAAGAAGCAAACACTTGTGTGAACTGTGCATTGATTCCTACATACTTGCCTATTGCACTTATTATATTACTCTATGTTGACAATATCCATGAGATATACATGTTACAAGTTGAAAGCAACCGCTGAAACTTAATCTTCTTTTGTGTTGCTTCAATACCTTTACTTTGAATTATTGCTTTATGAGTTAACTCTTATGCAAGACTTATTGATGCTTGTCTTGAAGTGCTATTCATGAAAAGTCTTTGCTTTATGATTCACTTGTTTACTCATGTCATATACATATTGTTTTGATCGCTGCATTCACTACATATGCTTTACAAATAGTATGATCAAGATTATGATGGCATGTCACTCCAGAAATTATCTTTATTATCGTTTTACCTGCTCGGGACGAGCAGAACTAAGCTTGGGGATGCTGATACGTCTCCGACGTATCGATAATTTCTTGTGTTCCATGCCACATTATTGATGTTATCTACATGTTTTATGCACACTTTATGTCATATTCGTGCATTTTCCGGAACTAACCTATTAACAAGATGCCGAAGTGCCGATTCTTGTTTTCTCGCTGTTTTTGGTTTCAGAAATCCTAGTAAAGAAATATTCTCGGAATTGGACGAAATAAAAGCCCAGAGGCCTATTTTTACACGAAGCTTCCAGAAGACCGAAGACGAGACGAAGAGGGGCCACGGGGTGGCCAAACCCTAGGGCGGCGCGGCCCCACCCCTGGCCGCGCCGGCCTATGGTGCGGGCCCCCCGTGCCGCCTCTTGACTTGCCCTTCCGCCTACTTAAAGCCTCCGTGACGAAACCCCCAGTACCGAGAACCACGATACGGAAAACCTTCCAGAGACGCCGCCACCGCCGATCCCATCTCGGGGGATCCAGGAGATCGCCTCCGGCACCCTGCCGGAGAGGGGAATCATCTCCCGGAGGACTCTACGCCGCCATGGTCGCCTCCGGAGTGATGAGTGAGTAGTCTACCCCTGGACTATGGGTCCATAGCAGTAGCTAGATGGTTGTCTTCTCCCCATTGTGCTATCATTGTCGGATCTTGTGAGCTGCCTATCATGATCAAGATCATCTATATGTAATTCTATATGTTGCGTTTGTTGGGATCCGATGAATAGAGAATACTTGTTATGTTGATTATCAAAGTTATGCTTATGTGTTGTTTATGATCTTGCATGCTTTCCGTTATTAGTAGATGCTCTGGCCAAGTAGATGCTTTTAACTCCAAGAGGGAGTACTTATGCTCGATAGTGGGTTCATGCCTGCATTGACACCTGGGACAGTGATGAGAAAGTTCTAAGGTTGTGTTGTCTCTGTTGCCACTAGGGATAAAACATTGATGCTATGTCTAAGGATGTAGTTGTTGATTACATTACGCACCATACTTAATGCAATTGTCTGTTGCTTGCAACTTAATACTGGAGGGGGTTCGGATGATAACCTTAAGGTGGACTTTTTAGGCATAGATGCAGTTGGATGGCGGTCTATGTACTTTGTTTTTTTTTTTGAAACTCGTCTATGTACTTTGTCGTAATGCCCAATTAAATCTCACTATACTCATCATGATATGTATGTGCATTGTCATGCTCTATTTATTTGTCAATTTCCCAACTGTAATTTGTTCACCCAACATGCTGTTCGTCTTATGGGAGAGACACCTCTAGTGAACTGTGGACCCCGGTCCAATTCTCTTTACTGAAATACAATCTACTGCAATACTTGTTTTTACTGTTTTCTCTGCAAACAATCATCTTCCACACAATACGGTTAATCCTTTGTTACAGCAAGCCGGTGAGATTTACAACCTCACTGTTTCGTTGGGGCAAAGTACTTTGGTTGTGTTGTGCAGGTTCCACGTTGGCACCGGAATCCCTGGTGTTGCGCCGCACTACATCCCGCCGCCATCAACCTTCAACGTGCTTCTTGGCTCCTCCTGGTTCGATAAACCTTGGTTTCTTTCTGAGGGAAAACTTGCTGCTGTGCGCATCATACCTTCCTCTTGGGGTTGCCCAACGAACGTGTGAAATACACGCCATCAGTGATCAGGGGATACGTGAGCACCCCTTCTCTTCTCGACACGTGTCTAACGAAATTAGCACTGTACACGCTTTGATGTGGTCCAGCGCGTCGAGTGGAAGGACGGAGAGACGCGGGGAAGGTGCACGACGACGCGTTTGGCCGGGGAGACACTGACGCAACCTCAAATGCGCGAGGTGGAGGTGGAGGCCGCCGAGGTAGTGACTGTTAGTGAGTGGCCGTTAGTGAGTAGCAGAATCCAACGGTGGTGAACCAAATCCAACGGTGATAACCGGGTGCTCACGTATTCCCCTGATCACCAAATCCATTCTCTTGATATATTTCTTGCAAACCGGACTTGAACCAAACAATTTGGAAGTTTTCAAAAAATAACTTTCACCCAAAATTATACTCCCTCTGTTCCATTCTATAGTGCCTATTGTTTTTTGGCACGGAAATTAGCGCAAGAGTATTTTGTACACAAGACCCCTAGCTAAACGATTTGAGATCAATGTAAAATTTGAGAAATCCATATCTTCCTAACTTACCATAACAATTTTGGGAGCTAAACGATTTGGGAGTTGAACGGGGAGGGGGTAATTGAAAAAAAGCTAAGCTAAAACCTTATATTCTGAAACAAATGTTAAAAATCTATAGGCACTATAGAAAGGAACGGAGGGAGTATAAAATTTCATTAAAATATGTAATTAATGTAGCGAGTAAATATGAAAATTAATAACTGTTTTAGCCCGTCATTTTCTCTTCTTTAAGACGCTGAAAATTTGGCCAATAATTGTTCAAATTTAAAGATTATCAGAAAATTTAAAAATAATCCTGCTGATCTCTCCGACGATGAACTTGCACTAAGTTTTTTAAAATTTTCCATTTTTGAAAACTTCAATTTTGACGAAATGTTACAAAATCATGAAAACTTAAAGAAGGCTAGGAAAATCGAGCTCAAAATTTCCCTTTATTCATGAATATAGTCTGAGTTACTAAATTTTTAAAATTTCTTCTACTAAAGTTTGAATTTTCAAAAAACTTTGCATAAAACCTACAAAAATATGAAGAGAGTGGATTTGTTGCCACCGGTTGGCACTGCCCCCCCCCCGGCTGCCATCGGATGGTGCGTTTGAGATTGGTGCTGGCAGCTCCGGCCTGGGACGCGATGCATTTAACACTAGCCAAAAGCTGCTGAACATTACTCAAATCCCTAATTAGGCGCCGACGTGTAAATGGTCTGCAGAACGATGCAGCGTGAGATTCGCCGCATGTACCAGCCTTTTGCAAGTTAACTGTTGTGGCATTTGTTTTCATCCACAGCATTGAGTGCGAAGCAGTCCAAACACTATTTTCTGCATGCATTGCACATTTCAAGTACTACCACTGCGCGTACGTATCTATATCCATTCCACTAGCTAAGCTGCATGCACATCGTTCTGTTCTCTTCTCTACTACTCGGCCAAACTAGTCCATTCATGTAGTCTACTAGCACTAACACAACGGTCTGGCCACGCACAAAACTCGACCAAACTGATCCATGCACGTAGCCTGCTAATACTACCACTTGACAAAAATTAGCAATACGGTGCATGCATACACTAAATATTGATTGTGGAAACTTACTGCACATTGATGGCTGACAATCTGTCCACGGCACGCTGCGTACTCTCCCAACCAGCAGTGTTCCTGTTCACTCGCGCAGGCATCGTGGCGATTTACACAATAATAACCCAAAAGTGGAAGAAAAGCACAGACTGACCCTCCGGCGAAACTATTTCACTAATCTAACCCTTTTGTGTGGCGCCCCTCCCACGGGCGCCACACATGCCCATGTGGCTCCCCTCCTGCCGGCGCCACACACCCAGCCGACGTGGCGCCATCGACGCTGAGCTGGTGCGCCCATCCGACGTGGCAGCATGTGTGGCGCCCCTCCCAACGGCGCCACATATGCACTTGTAATCCCCCAAAACATACCGTGAGACAATTCCTCTGGGACTTAGCCGTTTTGCGAGGCTCGATGTGTGGCGCCGATGCCACGGGCGCCACACTAGCCTGTGTGGCGCCGATGCCACGGGCGCCACACATAGAGGCTCGCGAAAACGGCTAAGGACTTATCGTCCGGAGCCCCCGGATGTTTTCGACCCAATAGTTCATATAAGTTGGCATGTGTGGCGCCGATGCCACGGGCGCCACACTAGCACTTGTGGCGCCGGTGGGAAGGGCGCCACACATGGACTTGTGTTGAAAACATGAAAAATCCTACCAAACTCCAACAGTTACGAGTACAACATTGGACACAACAAGTAGCAATTTCATGAAATACACATATAACACTTCATAGGTCACATTGTAGCACGTAGATTCAAACAACAAGTAGCATTACAGACCATGGTTCGAAATGACATATGGTTCACAAATCGATACTTATGAATATAGAGTTCAGAACAACACGTAGCACATCCTAGTAGCGTCCTCGACGTGCCGTCCTCGTGGGCTGCTTTCGGACGGCCATCCTCTTCGTCCGCTGCCTTGGCTGTTGTTGCTGCTGCTCCTGCTGCTCCTGCTGCTCCTCCTGCTGCTCCTGCTGCTCCTCCTCCTCCTCCTCCTCCTCCTCCTCCTCATCTGAAGAGAACGGCTCGTCGTTCTTCATCCTCGACATAGCTGATCTCCGCGGCCGCCCGTCATCCTCCTCAGTGACAACCTTCTTTCCTCGGTTGACATAATCTTCCGGAGTGTACCGGTTTGGAGCCTTGCCCCTTGGCTTCAAGCTGGTAAGCTGACCGTTGCTTGGAGGTACGCTTCGGAAGTATGCCTTGACTCAGAATTAGGTCGTCCTCAGGAGGAATCTTCACAAACATGAACACATGAGATTACAAAAGTTGAAATTAGTAAGAACATGTTTCACAGCAACAAAATAGTCCATACATGTTCTTCAGAAGAGGAGGATGTAGGGATTTCGCCTTCGCGGCAACCTAGCAAGTTCGCTAACCGCCGCATCTTTCGTGCAGTGTTCTGCGTCATGGAACTCACGGTTACAAAGCCACCATAACATAATTGCGTACATTCAAAGTTGGTGATCATACCTTAATGAAATTCCGCAACGGTCCGACAGGCTTTTCATCTTTGTGGCTCTGCTCCCACACAACCTCGCACTCCTCAGCTGTTTTCTGGATCTCCTCCCGCTGTGACAAACATAGCATACACAATTTAAGCGAGCACATGGCAATCTAGATGATGTACTAGTTAGTGAGAGAATCCATTACCACGAAGTTCAGCTCGGAAGCAATAGAAGTCGATCTCCCTCTGCGAGCAAAAGTGTTGTGCTGGCTTTGCCCAACCTCATCGAACTGGATGGGGTCGTCCAAGATCTCTTCACGATACGCGCGCTTCACTAACTCGATACGCGTGTTCTGATGGAACCACTCGAGGTAGTTGTTGAAAGCGGTGAAGTCGTGAGGCACAATCTGCTCGGGGCCAGCATTCCGTGCCGCTTCCAAGCAGTGTTGGAACGCTGCGATGTGGCCGCTATGATGGATCGGCCAATTTGTGATCTTCCTCTGCCGCTGCCTATCAAGCCTGCAAGAATCAACAAGTTAGTTTGTACCTCTTCTATCAAGAATCTTCCATCGCATGATTCCAGAAGTTTACCGTGAAGCGCCTTGTCCGTGTCTTGCCACATTGGTGGGCACTCCTGATACAGCCCAAACTGTCTCATAACTCTTTGCGGCTGGTGGTGTTCAACAAGCCACATGCATATGAGTGGGCAGCGCATACGCCAGAACCGCGCCTCCTCCGTGCACTTGGGGTTTAGGTCAGCCATCGCCGCGCCAATACGGTAGTAGCTACCATATGGCTGCCATTCCACCTGCAGCATACAATTATTTAGTAGATGCCAGTAGAATCAATCAAAACTAGGATTGCAACTCCGCAGTGATCGGTTACCTGCTCAGCGGTAAGAGTGTCCAACTCCGCAGTGTACTGCCTGTACATGACCATTGGATCGCTCGTCATCTCCGAGACATTGTCCCAAAGGTATGCCCAAGTGGGCTCCCGATCGGGAAAGTGAGGGAAATGAGGCCATGGCGTCTCGTTGAGTACCCCGGGACGCCCAACCGATAGGCGATCCCAGCTCCATACGGAAAGTAGGAGCATGCATCCACCAATACCGCCGCTCCCGAGTCTTGCTCCCGAGTCCCGCGACAAGCTTCGTCCAACTGCGTACATAAGATATTTGGTTACTACTTTGTGTAGCGCACTACTATAGGAAAATAGTACATCGAACAAATCATCACCTGCCGGTAGAGGTAGGCAAGTGCCGCTGTTCCCCAACTCCACCGGTCGTCCAACACCGTAAGCGCCTTCAGCCAACACCAATGGGCCAGCTTACCCCCACTGTCGGGAAAGAGAGTCCTGGAAATCATGTACCATAAGTACACGCGGGCGTACGTCCTCCGAGTGTCCTCGTCGGCCTCTATGGGGCATTCTGCAAAGTTAGTTCTGATCCAAGAGAAAGACGCGCCGGCGGGAACTCTCTCCTTTGGATTTGCTGGCGCCGGAGGAGCCCTGCCAATAAGGTCCTCCATCTGTCCGCGCCACCCATCAGAAGCTGTGTTCATACACAGTGGCTCGCCCCTGAATAGGTAGTGCAAGGATCATGGAAACATCCTGCAGAGTAGGGGCCATCTCGTCGGCCCTCAAGTGGAAGCTGTGAGTCTCCGGCCTCCACCGGTCGACAAGGGCGGTGAGTGCCGAGGGGTTCATGTGTGGCCCCCCACGGCTTACAAGGGATATGAACGGCATAAGACCGGTAGGCCGGATGAACTCCGTGTACCTCTCGTCATAAGGTATATCCGGTGTGCCATGGTAACGAATCTTCAAAGGGTGAAGATCCGTTCCCCTCTCCGTCATATGAACAGCCCGGTGCTCCCTGTCGTACTCTTCATCCAGAAGCCACACCATCCTACATGTTTACACAACCATGTTATGAGTCATTCCACTAACAAAAATCAGCAACACATACATGAGAATATCCAAATACATGAGAGTTCATATCCAAATACATCACACATATGAATTTCGTAAGACATACCATTCCTAGGCACATAATAGACATATGTTAGACAATAGAATAGGCATTTGCTAAGCTCCAATTTTGCCTTTCACCACATACATACACACATTTGAGTGCAACAAGTTTGAATAGGCATTTGCTAGGCATATGTAACAAATTTGAATGCATCAATGGTTCATATCCAAATCCACCAACATAAATTTCCATATCTAGGGTTCATACCCAAATCTACCAAATCCACCAATACTAGTGGATGAATCGGAGGGAATCGAAGGGGAATACCTTGAGGAATGGAGGAGGAAGGAGTTGGCCGGACAGATCTGACGATTTCTTGCTCGATTTGGTGGGGGGGGGGGAGGGGGGGGCGGGGGGCGGCGGCGGTTCCGTGGGAGGAGAGAAGAAAGAAGAGAAGAACTGGCTGGGTCGGGCTGGGGCGGGCTCGGGCGCCACACTTAAGTGGATGTGTGGCGCCCGTGGCATCGGCGCCACACATAGAGCCTCGCAAAAACGGCTAAGTCCCAGACGTCCGGAGCCCCTGGATGTTTTCGACCGAAAACTTGATATAAGTTGGCATGTGTGGCGCCGATGGGAGGGGCGCCACACATGCTGCCACGTCGGATGGGCGCACCAGCTCAGCGTCGATGGCGCCACGTCGGCTGGGTGTGTGGCGCCGGCAGGAGGGGAGCCACATGGGCATGTGTGGCGCCCGTGGGAGGGCCGCCACACAAAACGGTTAGATTGGTGAAATGGTTTCGCCGGAGGGTTAGTCTGTGCTTTTCTTCCACTTTTAGGTTATTTTTGTGTAAATCGCCAGGCATCGTCAGGGATGAGAATTTGACTAAGCAATCCACACTCGGGAAACCTGCCATTGCCACTGACGTAGCCTACAGAATCTGACTAAATTCAGCATGCGCCCCGCTGTGTACTGCAGGTGATTTGCAGGTCTGGTCCTGATTAGTGCAT
The DNA here is from genome assembly GCF_022539505.1 of Lolium rigidum. Classification (NCBI taxonomy): domain Eukaryota; kingdom Viridiplantae; phylum Streptophyta; class Magnoliopsida; order Poales; family Poaceae; genus Lolium; species Lolium rigidum. The sequence continues at coordinate 301,601,338 of NC_061510.1, read as the reverse complement.
GGTCTTGATTCCATCTCATGTTGTCAGCACGAATCGCAAAGCGTGAGCTGACGGCATCGGGAGGGGGGTAGTGCCACCGGGTGGCAACACCTTATTTTGCAAATATGAAAACTTAAAATGTCTAGGCAAAATGAGCTCAGTATTTCATAGGATACTCCGTACATGTAGTTTGACATACAAGAATGATTTAAGGTTTTTGTAACTTTTTTTGAAACTCAAAAAAATTATTTGCTTAACCGAAAGTGAACTATAATATCAAAACTTATAAGCTTGTGTTTAAGTCAAGCCGGTTGTAGGGTGGACCGGCCACTATGCCATGTGGCACCTTACTAGTTGGGCCTAGCTGTCAAGTATTCAGTCAAAATATCTCAATCGTGAGGTTTGAGATTCATGAAACAACTGAATTAGCCTGGTAACAAAAATCCACTTTGTTCCAATTGTGAGAAAACACACTTTACATATTCTGTGCGCACACAAAATTTTCGGTTTCCCAGATGACTTTTCTTCGGAAATTATTTTGCGTCGAAATTACATATGTTTCTTTACAAAATGTACAATGCAAAAGATACAAACATGTAGTACAATTATCAAAGAATGAAATTATTTTAGCCATTCTAAAATACATTCTCCGTAATCAGAGCAGCTATTCACATGAACCAAAACACCGTCTGCCCCCAATAGTTATTGTTTTCTGATAAATGGAACGGTTCAGTTGTGGTTCTATGAAACCCTAGTCTCAACATTTGTGCTTTATTTATTTTTGAGTATAACGCTTAGGAGGTCATGAACTTGCCACGAATGAGCGTATTGGTCATCAACTGAAAATATGCTAACTATCGGTCACCAAATTGCACGTAAGTGCCACATTGGTCACTCCGTCAAGTGGGCGTCAAATCCGCTAGGTATGTCTTTTTTGCAAAATACTCCTAAATCTTATAGTTCTTTTAATTACTAATCCTCTTTTCTTCATACACGTGGCTGGCTTAAGGAGCATGCTATGTAATATGTATAGGTGAAAAGCGTTGGACAAGTTCGTCCTTCCCCTTTCTCCTAGCCTTAGGTCATCTCCAACGGGGCGACCCAAAACGAAGGTTTCAAATTGACCGCGCGCCCGTTTGCGTCGGCTCAAATGGTCGAAATCAACCGCGCATGCCCATTTGATAACCAAGCGGTCACCCGTCGCGTCCGTGCAACATCCGCCCAGACGCATCCGATGCGTATATTTGGTCCGCGTTTGCGTATTCGTGTACAACCCGATCACTGTGCGTCGGGCCACTGGGCTAGGGTGCATGCACTTTTTTCGATCGCGCGTCGCAAACGGACACGCGTTGCCACATTGGAGATGTCCTTTCTTCTCCTTTCTCCCCTCCCGGCTTTGACCTTTCCCGACGATAGAGGCATGGGCACGCCTAGGGAACATGATGGTGTGGCCAGCATGCTCGTCGACGCTTGCGTATGTCGGTGCATGCAGCTACGTCGAGCACGCCTGAACATGTTGAGCTGTGCCGTTTCTCGCCACACGCCATTGATTTCTGTCTGCCAACGCCACTCCTGACCTTGCTGCCCTTTGCCGCCACCGCCACCCGTAGCCAGCCTCCCAGCCCGACTCACATGGTCCCATCGCCGCAAGGAGGACGTCAACCTCGCTAGGTCGAGGCAGAGAATAGGTAATAATAGAAAATAAAAGACAAAAATGTGGGGGCTATTTTGTTAAAGAAGTAACATCCACACATTAGCAACTTAACGTCCGCTCTTGACGGAGTGACCAATGTGTCACTAACGTACAACTTAGTGACCGATAGTTAGCATTTTCCCAGTTGATGACCAATGCGCTCATTTGCGACAAATTCATGACCTTCCAGGCGTTTTACTCTTTGTTTTTTAATATTTGCTCTCATGGAAAGTACATAGTGTCGTGGTATGATTTTTCACCGTTGCTTTGCATATATATATATTCTTAACCGTACAATTGGGCATAAATTTGTTTCTTCATTGCATCAGTATTGGGTATGGGTGTTGCAATTTATCTTGCTTTGTTATGCTAGCTTCTACTCTTATCCCTCTTGTCATCAAACAGGATAACACTTTTTTATTGTAGTACATTTTCTTTTGCCGGAAATATGTCGTCCGATATTCAGCTTGAATCAACGGACATGGCCAAATTTCAGCACAGATACACACACGCAGTGGAACAAGCCGGGCGTGTTGGAGCCTTGGAGGTAGAAGAAGGTGCGTGGTGTTGCTCCGCATTTGTTTTGTCAGGACAAGTTTGTGATCTGTCCTTATTTGGAGTCATACAAGTTCACACGTTAGCGCGCGTGCCCCACGCGGGAACGGCAAACACTGGAAAAAGACCCATTTGCGGTTCGCGCGCGGGCGCTGACTTTGCGCTGGCGATCGAGGCTAGCTATTTTTAGTTTGTCCAAGATGAACGCACATGCTACACGAGAGCCCAAGCTCCAACTGACAGCGCCTCACTTGTTTATCTGCGTGATGTGATGTAGCGGAGCTGAGCAAGTTAAATCCCAACAGGGGAGAGGCGAGGCTATTCTCATCGGGAAACTAAGCATGGAGGCGCAAGTGCCAGGGGCGACCCTGCGGCTCGTCTTCGTCTTACTCTTCTTCTTCCCCGCTCTAATACCTTTCTTCCCCGCCGAGGCGGCTCCGACGCTGGTCACCACCCTTCCGGGCTTCGACGGGGACCTCCCGTTCCGGCTTGAGACCGGGTATCCCGCGCGCACGTTCTAAGCTTGCATGCATGGATCGCAACTCTATTCGCTTACAAGCTAGCTCCTTGCTACCCTCCCCTTTTGGCAGGTACGTGACCGTGGACGAGGAGAACGGCGCCGAGCTCTTCTACTACTTCATCGAGTCCGACGGCGACCCGCGGCGCGACCCCGTCGTCCTCTGGCTCACCGGCGGCGACCGCTGCTCCGTGCTCAGCGGGCTCTTCTTCGAGATAGGTGGGTCAGCAACTCCACGTCTGATGACAGCATAGCTAGCTCCCTCATGATCGACCTGAAAACCTCGGTTTCCTTCTCTCGGGCTCAATATCCGTAATTTCTGTTGCAGGCCCGTTGAAATTCATCATAGAGCCATACGATCAGAATGGGACCGTGCCACGCCTGCAATACCACCCCTACTCATGGACCAAGGTCGCCAGCATCCTGTTCGTTGACTCGCCGGTCGGTGCCGGCTTTTCCTTCTCCCGGAACCCCAACGGTTATGACGTTGGAGATGTCTCTTCTTCACTGCAGCTCAAAACGTTTATCACCAAGGTATGCAAATTAAGGAAAATGAGCTTCTCATGGAAGTCCATCAAGCTTGCCTGCGGCTACTGCAATCTTCTGAAAGAGCGAAGCAAATAGTTTTGATTTGTTCGCTTGTAGTTACCATTTTTGTGTTCATCTTTTCGATCAGTGGTTCACTGAGCATCCCGATTACCTCGCAAATCCTTTCTACGTCGGAGGAGACTCGCTCGGTGGAAAGCTTGTTCCCTTCCTCGCACAGAAGATCTCAGAAGGTACTAGCTTTCTAAATATGCTTATATTTGGAAACGGTGGAAGTACATCATGAAGGCGACTCGTGTTAGCTGTTAGGTGCTTTGAAGGGGTGGATAATCTCTATTCATACCTCAATACTGCTGTTTTGTTTCAGATATTGAAGCTGGCTCGAGCCCAGTAATTAATCTTAAGGTAATTTAACATCCACACAACGTCCTTTCAGTTATACTGATAGGCAGCAACTTCATAGCTGCCATGATCTAAATTTCACAAAACTTTGTGACATGGTCAGGGCTATCTGGTAGGCAACCCGGCTACAGGAGAAAGCATTGATGGTGAATCGAGAGTGCCATTTCTTCATGGAATGGGAATCATTTCAGACCAGCTGTATGAGGTATTTAATTATATACACATGACCTGCAGCTAACTACTGTACTAAAGATTCCCCACTATGAGGTTGTTTAATTCCATGTCCACGTGCTTGCATATGATCGATCCTAAGACGATAAACGAGCACTGCCAGGCAGGAAAATATCTCACACCCAAGAACATGCTTTGCGCTCAAGCTATGGAAAAATTCGACATTGTAAGGATAAAACTTCTTTGACTTCCCATCTCTCCATTTGTGTATAAATTCTGTGAAAAATGAAGGATACTTGTTTCCTATCTCGACCATGAGATTCACCAGTTTTTCACTTTGCATGATAAACTTATAATGTGATTCTTTTTTTTTGGAAACGAGTTATAATGTGATTCTGTCCCACACCTTGATTTGTCTTCTACCTATTCTTGATAAACTAATTGATGTTTCCCTGCAGTTGTACGATGAAATCTCTCATCCACACGTTTTGTATAAGAAGTGCTTTTATGTTTCTCCCCGCCCAAACAGTGCTACTATAGAAAGAAAGATCCTGAAGGAGGAAGCCGGAGTACTAAAAAGTCCACCACCTCGTCCTCCAATGGATTGCCAAGTAAGTTCACCTTTGATTTACTCGATTGAGCTCTGTGCATCTTTGTTTGGTTGTATCTTCCTTGATGCGTACTATTGAGCTAATAAAAACCGTCTTTATCGAAAAAACTAATGTCATCTTATGATAAAGGAACCGGTCAAGTAAAACCAAGAAAAAGAAGGAGTAGGGATTTCTCGCTCCTGAGTTCGAGTGATCCCTTTATTTTTAATAAGTCAAAATCATGTTCCCAAGTTTTTTAAAATGAATATCTAGAGATGTATGCTACAAAGTTACAGATTCTAAATTTGAAGTACTTGGTTTTCTCAGCTACACCATATGCGTATGAGTATAATGAATAGTGAAAAAAGAGTCTACTATGCTCCATGAACACAATATAAAGGCACATGCATAGATGCTGAAGATGATAAAGATAAAGAAAAGGATGTTCAGAAAGAAATATGCCTACATTTGCATTCAGTGATATTGTTATCCTAGTCATGGTTGGAATCGAAATGTTAGGATTATTTAGAGGCATGAAGTAATTTTATATTTAATAGTTATAGACCAAAAATAAAATTTAGGTAGCATATATTAGGAAAGCTTCTAGAGATGAGAACTTTTGACTACCAAAAAATTCCCTCTCCTCGCCCTAGATTGATGAGTATTCTATGTAAGTCTTTGTCAAGATTGAGATGAACAATAGATATTTTACAGAAAATAGATTACAAGATATGAACTTAGGTCGAACAATCAGTGACCAAAACACGATATTTAATTGTTCATTATGTTTAGGTTTAGTTTTGAAGGTCTACCAATTGTTGTTCACTAACACAAAGAGATCCCACCTAAGCTTGGTGTGCAATGCTTTCTGAGAGTTCCTAGCATTTTTTTCTACCATGTTTATTGTTATTCAAAATATCTAAATATTTTTGCTTAAAGGAAGCTCATTAAGACGGTTTCTTCACTTGGAAAAGTGTTTTTGAATCATGTTCAAACTTTTCTCTATCTACAGAACTACGGTAATTACCTGTCGTATTTCTGGGCAAACAACAACATCACTAGGGAAACCCTTGGGATAAGGAAGGTAAAATGGTAGTTTTCTGCCCAAAGGAGAAAATTAATCCTCCTATATATATATATATATATATATATATATATATATATATATATATATATATATATGTCTATACTCTAATCACTTAGGGGACCAAGGATGAATGGGTCAGGTGCCACGATGGAGATCTACCGTATTCTTCAGACATCATGAGCAGCATAAAGTACCACCGTAATATGACGACAAGAGGTTATCGTGCCTTGGTATATAGGTAAATACTAGTAATATTCAAACAATATGTCTAATTTTAAATTTATGGTTGGACGGATGCTATGTCAACTATTCAAGAAACAATTATTTAAAATTGGTTATACTAAATGCAACAATACAATGGAGAAGGCTTCAATGTCCATATTCAAATATAAAGTTGTACTATTTTTATTTTGCCAACCTCTCAACTATATTCCTTGTACAGTGGAGACCATGATGCTGTTATACCATTTCTGGGTACACAGTCTTGGGTGAGATCACTCAACTTCCCCATCGTGGATGAATGGCGAGCCTGGCATCTTGATGGACAGTCCGCGGGGTAATAAAAAAGTTCCACAAAAAATGTTGATTAACTAGAGTCATTACTGGTTTCTGTATTACTCATACAGTGCTTTGTACAATTTCTCTTATCTTTTGAAATATAATCTATTTGCAGATTCACGGTAACATACACAAATAACCTGACGTTTGCTACCATAAAGGTAATATGATATCTATCTCCGCCCTCCTTTGTGACACCATTGTGATTTGAAATACAAAAAATCAATCATGATTACATTCACAAGCATCGGACCATTCAATTGGGCACTTCACATTAAACAATTGAAAGCATAAAAGTTGTATATCTAATGGACTTCATAATTCTGAGTAGATTCTATATTAATCCTAACATATATTGCTAAATTGAAATATAGGGTGGTGGACATACTGCGCCGGAGTACCAACCAGAGAGATGCCTCTCTATGTTCAGCCGTTGGATTTATGGTGGACCCCTTTGATTAATGTGTGTGATCTTGACATGCATAATGTTTGGATGGAAAGAAATATAATGTGAGGATGTGGGTTCTATTTCATGGAGAACTTATTTTCGTCTTTTGCCTACTTGATTTGTATTGTATTGAAAAAATTTATGCTTATTTTACTTGCTATTATACTACTAGGAATACGGCTATAGCTAGCTCATGTGGGTGTGGTACACCTTTTGTGCGCTACTGCTATTACCCATGGCGCACCAAAGACGGCTGGGCCATTAGTGTGGACTTACCCGTGGCATACTAGCTAACTTCGTGTGCCTGGTGGCCACGATGCACCCACAAACTAGTGGCACAACCTAATTGAGTGTGCCACACGTAACCTAATACCCGTGATGCAACATAATGCCCTCTAGCACTAGTATGTCTGGTCCTAGTTGCCAAATTTAAACCACACCTACTAGCGGCGCAACAAAATATGTTGCGCCACCAGTATTAAGTTACTCGTGGCGCACCTAAACGCGGTGCGCCACAAGTATGTGTGTTGCGGGGTGTTTGATTTGGACCACCCATACTAGTTGCGCATCACATTTTGCTACGCCACGAGTATCCTTTTTTTTGAAATGGGGATACAAACCACAGCTTCTGCATCATGATGATGCGCACGGACTTTTATTAAAAAGTCTCAAGAATTTGGTTTTACAACTCAATAATCGCCTATGGTAGATACAAGAATCAACCAACGAAATAAATAAAACATAGTATCACTACTCATCGCTGTAGTCTCCTAGTATGACGCCAACCAGTCTGGCACAAGATATCCGGAGCGACCGTCTGGATCCGTGTGCATCCAGAAGCCATAGCATCCCGCAGTCCCTCCGGCGAAAGAAGGGCCCATAGCTGAACCCAATGTGACATGATATGGACAACCTGCAGAAAATGAAAAGATTGTTTTTTGTTAAAGATGATATCATTTCTTACCCTCTAAATAGACCAACATAAAGCAGAGACCCCAATTCGGATGAATGCCTTAGATTGTCTATCTACTCCATTTAACCAATTACCAAACATATTTGTAATATTGGCTGGAGGTGGAAGATCAAAAGTGAAACTAACCGTGCGCCAAAGAAGTTTGGCTAAAGGACACTCAATAAACAGATGTTCAATGGTTTCCTCCTCTCCACAGAAAACACATTTCGTACATCCCTTCCAATTTCATTTAGCTAAATTATCTTTAGTTAACAAAACCTTATTACTTAGAAACCACATGAATATTTTTATTTTTAAAGGAACTTTGACTTTCCATATATATTTTCTCAAAAAAGAGGTATGGTCACTCATAAGATCCTCGTACATAGACATTACCGTAAATAATCCATTTGTTGTGAGGCTCCAAACAAAACTATCATTTTCATCATTTAGATCTACTCTCATTAATTTTCGGCATAACTGTAACCATAAAGTCCATTTGTTTCCCGACAACGCCCGTCTAAAACTAATATTCAGCGGGGTTTGAGCTAACACATGAGCTACCGTTTTGTGATGCGCTATATTATATAACGAAGGGTATTGATGTGCCAAAGGGGTGTCCCCTAACCATTATCTCCCAAAATCGGGTATTCATTCCATTACAAATTTTAAAGAAACCTGTAGCGAAAAACTCATCTTTCAACCCCATCAATCCATTCCAGAAAGGAGAATATGTGGGTTTAGCTTGCACCGCAGAAAAGGTCTTCTGTCTTAAGTATTTACTATGTAGTAGCTGCTGCCACACTCTGTCCTCATTAAGCAGCTTAAAGAGCCATTTTCTCAAAAAACATTTGTTCTTGAGTTCGAGTACCTCAATACCTAAGCCTCCTTGACCTTTGGGCCAACAAACAATATTCCATTTTGTGAGCCTATATTTCCTCTTATTTTCATCAGACTACCAGAAAAATCTAGATATATAGAAATCCAATCGTTTCTTTACCCCAACAGGTATCTCTAGAAATGATAACATGAACATAGGTAAGATGGTTAAAACTGAATTAATAAGGACAAGCCTTTCTCCATAAGATAGTAATTTTCCTTTCCAGCAACCCAATTTATTTTCAAACCGTGTCTCAACCGGGTACCAATCGGAGTTCCTGAGTTTTCTGTAATGTATAGGAATACCTAAGTATCTAAAGGGAAGGGATCCAACATCACATCCAAAGATCTGCTTATATTGATCCACCTCATCTTTTGCCTTATCCAAACAGAAAATCTCACTTTTGTGAAAATTAATTTGAAGTCTCGAATGTTCTTCAAAGATACATAAAATTAACTTCATGTTTATAGCTTTAAGGAGGTCATGTTCCAAAAAAAGGATCGTATCATCGGCATACTTTAGTGTAGAGATGCCACCCACAACAAGATGAGAAATAAGCCTCCCAATTTGACCATCATCTTTTGCTCGTTCAATTAAGATGGCAAGCATATCAACTACAATATTGAAAAGCATTGGGGACAAAGGGTCCCCTTGCCGCAACCCTTTCTTTGTTTTAAAATAATGACCAATACATTTACCTTCACTCCAACACTCCCCCTTGCACGAATTGCTGGACTAATTTACACCATTCTGTGGTAAAACCTTTCATCCTCAAAGTTTGTTGTAAAAAGGACCACTTAACTTTATCATACGCTTTTCGAAATCAATCTTAAACAACACCCCATCTAATTTCTTACTTTGTAGCTCATGAATCGTTTCATGCAGAATGACTACCCCTTCTAATATATTGCGACCCGGCATAAAGGCTGTTTGTGTTGGTTTAATAACTTTTGGGGCAATCTCCGTTATTCGATTTGTTCGTGCCTTTGTAAATATTTTGAAACATACATTTAGGAGGCAAATAGGTCTGCATTGTTGTATCTGTATCGCATCCTCTTTTTTTGGTAATAAAGTAATTATGCTAAAATTAAGTTTGTAAAGAGGCAAATCCCCTCCACTCAACTGATTAAAAAGCGTCATTAAGTCAAACTTTATTACTTCCAATTTTTTTTGGTAAAACTCCGCCAGAAATCCATCAGGTCCTGGAGCTTTATTATGTTCCATCTGTGAGATTGCCTCAAAGACCTCCTCTTCAGTAAAAGGAATTGTTAAAATCTCATTTTCATCCGATGAAATCTGCGGAATGTCATGCACCACCTCTTCCACTAAAGAAATATTATTTGGAACTAGTGCCCCAAATAATTTTTTATAAAATTTGGTGATATAAACCTTAAGATTATCCTCCCCAACAATTGTTCCTTCTTGTTGTTCTAATTGAAATTTTTTCCTTTTTCCGATGTTTACCATTTGCAATCAAATGGAAATATCTTGTATTATTCCCCCCTTCTTGGATATGCTTAACTTTTGCTCTTTGGGCCCACTTAGACTACTCCCTTCTCAATTTATTCAAACTCTCATTTGCTTTTAAAAACTCTTCTCTTTCATTCAAACACAATGGAGTTATTTCCTCCTTTAAATCAAAATGATCAATAATGGATAGTAATCTCTCTTTCTCTTTTTTATATTTTCCACTTTGATTTTTTGCCCAACCGTTGAGAAACTTTCTAACATGCCTTAATTTATTTAACCAAACATCCATGGGATTTATCCCTGCCACCACCGATTTCCACTCCTTCTCTATCATCTCAAAGAAACCCTCTTGTCTCAACCAATGTAGCTGAAAAGAGAATTTTGATTTATTACCCATATGTGCCTTCACTACTGAGTCAATGAGAATCGGTGAATGGTCACAGTCGGCTCTTGTTAATGCACAAACAGTCACTAAGGGAAATTTTTGTTCCCAAGAGATGGATGCTAGAACTCTATCTAGTTTCTCATAAGTAGGTTCATCTCGACGACTCGCCAGCGTACACTGTCTCCCAGGAAGAGCAATTTCTCTTAGATTCAAATGTTCAATAATTGCATTAAAGACAAAAGGTCACTGAGCCTTAAAATTATTATTATTCTTTTCTTCTCTCTTTCTAATAATATTGAAATCACCACCTATCAACATAGATAATGTTTCAGACTCATATGTTCGCACTAATTCTGCCAAAATTTCTGCTTTGTGTATGTCTTGGGCAGCCCCATAGACCGGCACCAGAATCCATTCAAAACCATCCCTCTTACATTTTATATGTAGCTTTACACAAAAATCTCCAGTCATCACCTTTATCACCTATAGAGTATCTGCGTTTATTCCAACTAGAATACCCCCTGATAGAGGAGGCTGCGAGCCATCACTGAGCGGCTGCGAGCCAGCCCTAGCATTAGCCGAGGCACCATCCACCAGGAGACAGACGGTGCCACAAGGACGTAGAGATGGAGAGTATCAACTACTGATCCCAACCTGAGACTAACACGCAGTGTTCCGACCACAGCTAGGCAGACCAGCGCAATGCACACATAGAACATGCACGCTCAGTGAGATCTGGCTCTCCAGCCCATGGGCCATGCAGACACCCGAACCGAGCATGCTGCCTACGCGGTGAGCACACACCAACGGTGAATCCTATACACTGACCAGGTATGTGCTTACCAAGCACCGCACACCCTGGTCGGGTATAGGGCCCGGCCCATTTTCGTTTTTTTATTTTATTTTCGTTTTCTGTTTATTCGTTTTCTTTCTTTTTTTGTTTGTTTTTTGTTTTTTTCTTTTGTGTTTCTTTTTTTTTCTTTTGTGTTTCTTTTTTTCTTTCTTTTCTTTCTTTTTCCAAATTCTAAAAAATTTAAATTAATTTTTTAAAAAATTTAAAAAATGTTCAAATTAATAATTTGTTCAAATTTGAAAATTGTTCAAAATTTAAAAATTATTCAAATTTGAAAATTATTTAAACTTAAAAATAGTTCGGATAAGAAAATTGTTCAAACTTAAAATTGTTCAAATTTAAAATTTGTTCAAATTTGAAAATTGTTCAAAGTTTTAAAAAAACGAAAAACTTAATAAAAAATTTAAATCTGAAATGCTCGATTTTCAAATTTAGAAGTTCAGATTTTGATAATTTTCAATTTTTAAAAATATTCAAATTATAAAAAATTAACAGAAAGAAAATAAACGAAAAAAGAAAAACGTTTACCTGATGTTGTTGGGCCGGGCCCAGCAAGCCACGTCGAACCAGCGGAACTGAAAACAACCGATCATGATGGTGGGCTAGGCCCAACAACACTGGGGGGGTGTGCGGCTCCTCGCTCGCCACCGACCAGATCGGTGTAAAGCAACCCCCACACCAACCCTGGCCAGGACATCGTGCACTACAACGTCTAAGTGTCCTAAGCCCCCTGAAAAGACAAGACGCTAGATCCAGGCCTACCAAGCCCAGATTGAGCTCAAATGCAGGGATGGATGCCGACACGGTGGTGTCGGGGGTCCAGTAGCGGGAGCAACGCTTGCAAATCTTGGTCGGGCCCGCTTGGCCTTGACCTAGGCCCCTAGGCCTAGATCGGCCGCCACCCCGCGCACAGCCTCAGCTGAAGGCCAGTGGCGTGGCGAAGCACCACCTCCGCGTCCAAGAGCCCCACCTCCTGCCACAGCTGGAGGTGCGATGGCCGAAGCCGCACCGCTATGCTTCACCACCACCAGAATGAGCGCCGCCCCATCGGGTCCTCCACTCCTCCTTTCTTTGCACGGCGGCGGTGGCATGGGAGGGGAGGAGGCGGAGGTGAGGTTGGGGAGGGTTGGGGCTCCCCGGTCGCCTCGGGGGGACGACGGGAGCAGGGTCGGGGGGACCTGGATTGATCAAAACCTGGAAACGATCAATTTCCAATAGGAACAAGTTGATGCCACCGCCGCCTGTGATATGGCATTGCCATCAGCCACTGCCGGAAAACATCTACCGCGTAGTTATTTTATCTCCTCCTCCGCATCATTATTCCGGCAAATAGCAATGCCTCGACGGCCGTGTTGCCGGCTTGCCGCCCGCTGCCCGGACGGTACCATCTCAGCACCAAATTATCTCTCAAGGTATACACGCGCTACTAATCTGATTTGATGCGATAATGCCTGACACATTTTTTCTTTTGAAGCTTAACAGTAGATTTCCCCACTGTATATTTTTATGTATTTTAGGTTTTGTTAAAGGTTCCAAAAATACAAACAAAAGCTTGAGAAAAGAACAAACTGATTTTTCCAATGCACGCTTCGGGACAGAACCCTTGTGATCTTGAAATTCTGATTTAACTGAGGTCTAACAGAATGAGATATAACTCGAACAATCTTGTATGTAATAGTATAGACAAACTAGCAGAATACCCGTGCGTTGCTACGGGTAGAGCAAACGTTAAGGTACTATTTTTAAAAAACTAATTAGTTTTTTTATTCAATGCAAATGATCAATGGAAACACTTTTTTGTACTTCCAAATTAAAACATGCTCACTTGAAATTGCTTCTTTGAGCTCTATCACTTCATGTATTACTAATTTTTAATATATAATTTAATAGTGAGAACTTAGCATTTACAAGCGGACACGCGAGGACGCCGCGTGCCCTCCGCGGCCACGCAAACCTGACCCAGATTTAGACCGGGTTTGGGTTATCCCGGACACCGCGGCCATCCGTATTTGCGATGCGTGGCCACATTGGGCCGCGGTTTTATCCAGTTCGATCTATCCAGACGTGATGTGTCGCAGCGGTGGAGATACCCTAAATATATAGCCAGCATGTTACTTGGCATACTTGGGCTTGCGCGCATAGTTCTGCGGCCAAATCTTCGTATCGCTCTGCTCAAAGGAAAAAAAAAATCACACGCACTCCCATCCCATCGTCTTGTCTAGACAACACACTCCTATCGTCTTCTCCGCAGAGCTCTGCCCTGCACCACCACGGCCTAGCCCCGCCCCCTCCTCTCCCATGGCCCCAGATCGACGCCCACCACGGCGTAACCCCGCCTCCTCCTCTCCCATAGCCCCAGATCGACGTCGCCCAGTCCCGCCACGGCATCACCCCGCCGCCTCTTGTCTCACGGCTCTAGATCGACGCCGCTGCCGCCGGTCGGCCCTAGGTCAACTTAGACGCCTCCGTCCCTATGTACCCGTGCAGACCAAGACGGCCGCGTCTCTCCTGGGTCGCGGTGAAGCAGTTTTATCGCGACCGCGGTGGGCCAGACGCGGCTTTGATTGGGTATGTGCTTGGGCACGGGAGAGGCAACCGGCGACGGGGTAGGCGAGCATGTCGACGTTGCGGAGGTGAGCTGTTGTTTGGACTTGGGATTTCATGTATATGAGTTACAATACATGTGGTTAGTATGATTATTTCCAGAAGATTTTCTTGCACATAACCTGTCAGTGTTGCATAGTTTGTATCGATGAATTATATTAACTTAACAAATTCTCGCTTGTAGTTCGCTGCAAGATATGCGTTTCTCTCCAATAGAGTCGAAATAGCTGCAATGTTTGGAGTGGACGGTATCTACATTGAGTTAATATACGAACCTCCACTCAACCATCTAGATTGGGAGTTTTGTTTCTCCAGCTATTATCTGTAGACTGCATTGCTATCTATAGCTAATTGGCTATATCTATCAAGGTTATTTTCTTATGGGGCTTAATTATTGAACTACAATGTATGACTCAGTGCAACTAAATTACCTGAGGTTGCTTCCCGTGAAGGTTAGTACATACAATCTAAATTTCCCTAAGAACTCTTTTAGTTATTATAATATGTTGTGGTATAAAATTAATTGGATTACTTTTGCAGGAAGAAGTTTTAATTTCATTATTCATGAATATCATAATAAATAGCTCAATCCGTATTATAATTTGTTTGCCAATTGTTTTCTATTGAATGAATTACATGCAAGGCTTGCAGTTTAATTTGATATACTGATGTGCTTCTTATCGCTTCCTGCCATCAAGAAAGAAATAGCTAGTGATTCTAAAATGGTACATGTTAGTTAAATGCTCCACCATTTAATATTTTTATGTCATCACAAATATTTCACTTGTAAACATAAAATGCACATAAATTTGCATTTAATACAAAATTCAAATATGTTTGCCTCCATTACATTTGGAAGAATAATAGCCATCAAGGAATTTGCTCGAATCTGGTAGGGCGAGTTCAAGTGCTAAGGACTTCCTTGTAGACTATGTTCAGCGTGGTCGTTACCAAGGAATCGGTTCTTTTTCTTTTCTTTGAATTATTGGTCTTGTCCTTTCCATTGTCCTTGATGGCTAGGATCTTGATGTTACTTTTCGCGGTGGCTCTGGACAACGCGACATACAACTGGCCATGAGAGAATACCGGCTCCGGTAAGTAAACACCCACAGTTGGGATGGTCTGCCCTTGCGCCTTGTTGATCGTCATGGCAAAACTGAGCCTGATCGGGAACTGCTTCCTCTTGAATCTAAACGGGAACATTTCATCGTCGGATGGGCATAGAGGTATCCGAGGAAGAAACACCCTCTCCCCCGCGTGCTGTCCCACGACAATCTCTGCGTCAATGGCGTTACTTTGGAACCCACGGACCACAAGCCTTGTGCCGTTACATAGCCCGTTAGCTGGGTCGATATTTCTCAACAATATAACTGGGCAATTTATCTTTAGTTTAAGCGCGTGTGGGGGGAGCCCATTGGGAGTTAGGTCATTCAGGAACTCTTGAGGATAGTAGCCATGTGGATCGTCCTCCGCGCTATCGAAGCTATAGTAGATTGTCTCCTCTCCCTGAAAACGCTCAATCATGTGCATATTTATTCCATCGACACTATCGTTCCTTGTGGAGAGGATCGCTCGAGAAGTCATGTAATCCGGATTTTCCATGTTATGGTCTAGGGAAGAAAACACGTGGTCGATCAGCTTCTTTATATCAGCTACGTCATTGCCTGTAGATGACACACATATATCTTCAGGAAGCTGGATGTTTCCGTCCTCGTCAGTTTCCTCGGTGCCGTTACCTACCCTCAGGAGGTAATCCGCGAACCATCGATCGTTTTGCGCCCTCATGTTCTTGACGAGCCTTAGCTGGCGCATGCCTTTCCAGAGTTTCGAGCTCCGTAGACTTGCATCTATTATCTGACCTCATGACCCTTTCCTCACTACCGGAAGGACCTGCCTGAAGTCTCCACCGAACACGACAGTCTTGCCCCCAAATGGCCGGTCTGGGCATTCCATGATGTCTCGCATGCTTATGTCTAACGCCTCAATTGCCTGTCGTTTTGTCATGGTTGCCTCGTCCCATAAAATGAGCGAAGCCATCCTCAGGAGCTTGGCTGTCCCACTCTGCTTAGTGAAGCTGCATGATTTTCCTTCTTCAAGGTTTAGTGGGATCTTGAACCTTGAGTGTGCTGTCCTGCCTCCTGGCATGATGGAAGCGGCGACTCCTGACGTCGCTGTGGCCAACGCGATCTTTTTCTCTCCTCGAACCCTAGCGAGCAGTGCTCTGTAAAGGTAGGTCTTCCCTGTGCCTCCTGGGCCATCCACGAAGAATACGCCCCCATTTCCGCCATCAACTGCCGCTAGTATTTCGTCGTAGGCAAGCCTCTGCTCGTGGTTTAATGAGGTCGCTAGAGCAGCGTCTTCCTTATCTACTTGGATATTGGTTTCCTCGATGACCTCCCTAACCTCGCCATCTGTGTTGTCATAGGTCTCGTCAATGTCTGGTAGAGGGAACGATTTTATGTCTTTGCCCATTGATTGCAGCATGCCCCTGATATCAAGCAACACCTTTTGCTCCACTGCTTTTGGGCATGTTTGTTTGCGTCGGTAGTCGTCAGACATCGCCTCAAGGTGCCTATCCCAAAGGCCGCGCACATCTCCAGGCTCGCAGAATACCAAGATCGTTGCGAAGAGCCTCCTGAGTGAGGCTGGCATGGCGAACTGCTCTGATTCGGTAAGACACTCGTCGAGCGTGTTGTCGGCCTCGATGAGGCCCCTCCTCTCGGCGGCTTCACGAAAGCTAGCACATAGCACACCGTTCACTGTTTTGAGATCTTCGAAGGACCTTGAGCCTGGTACGTGATTTAGAAGCACCCTTAGGAAGTATCTTTCCCCCTCGGCAGGATGGGCTGATATGATTCGGCCTACTTGTTGGCCCTTGTCCCTTTTCTTCCAGTACTTTGTTGTTTGCCATGTGAAACTTCTCGGAAAATCTTTGTAAAGAATATCTCGAGCCCACACGTGATTCTCGTTTGCCACGAAATACTCTGTCAGCATCGATGGGTTCTCTCGGGCAGCGACGTTGTTTAGGTTGTCTCCTGCTTTGAACGTGACCATTTGCATATTTTTGAGATGAAGCGGCAACGGTACGACCGACGGGTGGTTCTCACATAGCTTGAAGCCGAATATCCTCCACATGGCCTCTGGTGGAGTAACCCACCTTGCATCAACGAATCTCTTGATCTCGTCTATGTTACCATCGGCATCGGACTTCTCAATATTGAATGAAGTTTGATCGTGGCCCTTGTATACGTACTTATATAGGTACTTGACGGCCTTTATGCTAGAGCACACCTCCACGTTGATGTGGCAGTCAAACATCCGCAAGAGGTACGGGTTGTAAGGCACAACCCATCTATTGTCTAGCATCTGGCCTCGGACCTTCGCACAACGGCCGTCCTTCCGTCTCCGATAAATGGGGTATGAGTCTTTCCCCTGTACGGTGGTCTCGTTGAACGCTCGCGGGTACCTACACTTGCACGACCCATCTTGCATGCACACGTTGTTTGGCTTGAGGACACCACATGGGCCGTGCATCATATGCTTCACGACAATGGCGTATAGCTCCGGGTACTTATTCTTGTCGGGGAGTTCGGCGGATATGACGCGGTCGTACTGCTCTGGCACAATGAGCTTATATTTTGAATCCATGATCAACAGAAAATGGGCGTGTGGGAGGCCCCTCTTCTGGAACTCGACCACATAGACGTAGGCCTTCACAACGCCCAAGATATGCTTCTTGGTCAACATCTCTTTCATCGTCTCCAGCTTGGACCTAAACACTCGAACCACAATGTCTGGTCGGTCCTGCGGTGTTTGTCCTGGAAGTAGTGCATCCTGTATCTCCTGCCAATTTGGGTTGCAGGTCATCGTCAAGAAGATGTCAGGCTTGCCGTACGTCTGCACCAACGCCATGGCGTCCATATGCCTGCGCTTCATGTCTCGGAAGCCACCTTGGAACTTCCATGGGAGAACAATCCTTGTCCCAACAGCGCTTGCGCGAGTCTCTCTAGCCGTGATGCTATCCACAATGCCTTTATATAGATCGGCACGTATCTCTGGCTGGTGCTCCCTGAACCAACTCAACCTACAACCCTCAATCTTTATGTACATGTCAACCGCAAACTGTTGGAAGAGCCGCCCTCCATGCAGTATGGGGTTGAATATAGCAGGACGCGTCTGTAGTCGGTAACAGTAGTAGTCCCTTACGGAGACGCATATATTGGCACCTCCATCTGCGTGAATGACAATTGAAAGAAAGTTAGGTGAAGTACAAAAAGGATAGACAAAAAATGCAGAACTATCTTGAACAACTGAACCTTCGTCCCCGCGGTTCTCTCTTGATAGCTGCGCAACGTGCCAAGGCGTATCACATTTAGGGAGATTTGGATGCCAACCAAGCTCCCCCTTGGGAAAGAAGAGGGGGTACGAGAGCGGGTCATAGCATCCTTGTGTGGCATGTATACTATGCCTCTCGTTGTTATTTCCGTATAGGGTAATGCTGCGCTTGAGCCTATTTGCAAGGTCGCTGCCCTCGACCCAGATCGCAGCCACCTCGGACGACACTGGTAAATTGTATCTCCGTTGGTCTAGCTTCTTGTCGGTGTTCAGTTCTATACGGTAGTCCTGGAGGTTGTCCTTATGGGCGCCCAAACTCCTGAACTTCTCAGAGTAGGGGTTTCCTTTTAGTATGTCCACTACCTTCCGCACGACCTCTTGGTCTAGGTCTTTGGTGGCTTCCTTGCGATGTACCAGACTTGGATCGTCGTCGTAGAAGTAGAGTTGTAGATGTTCTGGGCGAGAGTTTGGCCCGAATGAATGCATGTTGTGGTACAACTTTCCTTGAGCTCGGAATGTGTACACCCCGGACCTCATGTTCGTGCAGTCGTTGTCTAGGCTGACGCCAAGAGTTGTGAATGAGAAGTGGCCGTTGAAGAATCGTATGCTCTCCCGAAAATGTCGAGAGTCCGCATCTGCGCTAGACCATAACCTCATTAGCTCCGGGATAGGCTGTGGTTCAGCTAGCTTGATAGTTCCGTTTCGACAACAGAAACCATCGGTCTCACGCTCAAACTTCTTGGCATGGCAGTGTTCACAGTTCGGTTCTTGCTTTAGGATGTGTGTGCTGTTTGGGAGGTTTGAGTACACAAAGTCAAAATGATCGATAGATTCCGCGCCGGATGAGTGTATTGGTGTATCAATGTCCATGTCATCAGCGTCGTAACCTGCATATGCATAGAATGTCATATCAAATGTTCATATTAACTCGATAATAGAGATGGCTGATGGAAATGTTGGCATAAATACCTTCACGGGTATAGCACTCCTCGTCCATGAGGTCAACGGAGATGGCATCCTCGTCCATGATACCCCTTAGGAAGGTCTCCATGTCTCCTACAACATTATGGATTCGGTAAGTATGGCGCTTTAATGCGCCAAGATGTAAATGATAAATGTAGTAAAGAAATGTAGTAGGTATGTTACCCTCGGTCCCAATGGTATACGCTAGCGTGCTCGTTGAAGGTGAGGCGGGAGCTGAAGTATTTCCCTCTCTGGCGGGTAATTTGTGTGTGCTCGTAGTCATTTTTATTGTAGGAAAACTTGCTGCATTTGGGCATGGCATCGCGATTGATTCAGCGCACGGGGTGTTCCTTCTAGCTTCAGCAGCTGCTCTGCGCTGAGCTAACAATGCCACCCTCTCCTCTTTAGTTTTGCTTTGTCTAGATGTGCGTCGTCTTGCATTCAACTCCTTCTGTTCTTCCGTGGATTTATTTTGCCTGCTAGCCCTTTTCCGTATGTTCCTCTCATCGAGCGATTTTTTTTGCTCGGCTGCTCTTCTACGTTCATTAATCTCCTTCTTTCTATCGACTGTCAAACTATTTCGCCGAGCTCTGTCATCATCACGTCTTGCTTGATTTATAAACTCCGAAATATGTTTTCAATTGGTTGATGGTTAGTTGTTCGATCGTTCTGTATATTTTTTTTTGCAAATGTACTAATTATGTAAATAAAATAGAGTATTACCCTTAAACATGACTTCTGGTTGATTTGGAGTTCGTATATCACCGTTTCCCTTTTTCATCATGGATATTATGAGATCAATAGCTTTGCCTTGTTCATCATCACCGCTGACTGGTTTTTGTAGGGCATCTTTGTCTTTGTTGGGTGGACACAATGGATAGTATATGCCTGTCCATGAAAGTTTGTTAGTTTTATAAACGACACATGTTTTTTGAATGTATCAGAACTGTATGAAATTTAAAATATTACCGTTAATCATAACTTCTGGGTGTTGTGATGGTTCTATGCTAGCGTTGTCGCTACTTATCACTGCTGTGTCTACTTGTGATGATACCGGGTCAGTTTTCCTCTGTTTTGCCGAGAACTCTTCGTTTCGACGATTTAGCAATGTTTGTCGTTCTCCCGGTGTCACATGATTTCTTTGTCTCACATTTAAGGTAGATGTACCACCTTCCTTCTGTGTTGCAATATTTTCCGGGTTCACCATCATAATTGATTCTTTGGTTGTCATGCTTTGCTTCTTGGCCTCTTTAATTTTTTTGTTTTGTTGATAGGTTTCACGGCGTTTTTTCAGTTTTTCCTGCTTTTCTTCATCTGTCATCCGTGCATGCCGGTCTCTATCTTTTTTCCGTCTTTGTTCCTTGACATCCATGGCTTGCCTGCATGAGATTTGCATAGTAAGTATTTTGTGCATTTGCTGAGCAGTCATGAAGCTAATTAGATCATGTACTGCATTTTATTTCATTGACCTTTATCTTTTGTTGCAGTAAATATATGGTAGTTGCTATCCAGGATCAAAGACGGAACAACTAACCGACTACTAATGCGTCAAGAAAAGCTAAGTAAGCACCCTCCTTGGCATCTGTAATGCTTGTCATGGTTTAAGATCTGATGACTACACGATATAATTTTTCATCTCAGTTCATCTTTAACCTATACCGAACAGAAATAGTACATCTCATCTACTTGCTATTTGGTGCATGGTGTAGATGGCGTAATTACAATAAAGTACACCCATGAAAGCAGACAGTAAATATATTTCTTTCTCTCTATCGCCTGCTATTTAATACCAAAGAATTCTTTGCAGGATTGCATTGGCAGAGTCTCAGATTCTCCGTCTACAAATGGCAGATATCTGGATTGAGCAAACACAGTCTCAGATTCTCCGTCAAACACAGTCTCAGATTCTCGGTCTACAAATGACGATATTAATTTTTGCGCTTTGTTTCACCATCTTAGATTTTTTGTGCTTTGTTTCACCATAAAAGTAGACCTACGTGCTACAGGGTCACCATCATGTAATGATATGTGTTGAAAGATGGCACAGTACCTTTGGACAGATGTTGGACAGGTTTGCCACCAACGTGGAGCACAGCTTCTCTGAAACTGAAGATTCGATGTGGTCGTGGTTGAAGCTGAAGATTCGATGTGGTGCCTGTTGTTTCTCTGAAAACTTGGTGCGTCGCTTGTATGTTTATATATAGCAGAAGCTTCGATGTGGTCGTGGTCGAACACGGCCGGCCGGCTGTCTGTGTTCGATCAGGAGACGGTCAGCGATGTATGTAGCTGTGTTAGATCAGGAAACGGTAAGGTATGTACTCCCTCCGGTCCTTTTTAATTGACTCAAATTTAGTACAAAATTGAACTAAATCTGAGTCAATTAAAAGAGACCGGAGGGAGTAATACGTTGGCTGGGCCGTTTGATTTATTCATGACTTGGGCCGTTGGGTTGACATGTGGGCCGTTTGATTTGTGTCGTTTCACCGTTCGTTCGCTGTGGACTCCGGTTTTGCTGGTTTTTTCGGTCGTGGGATCGAGCAGATTGAACGAATAGCGGTCTTTTTTGACGTACCAAGGTTTATTCACGTACGGACACCACCGATCCGCGTTTAATAGGTAAGATTTAAAATGTGCCACTGTTCTATAATTGAAAAATTCAAAAGTTGCAAAACAAAGATAAACATTATGTAAGATTTCATTTTCCATGGTAGAGGATGAAGATGCCGTATGGAGACACCTGCCGTCGCCATCCGCCGCTGTACGTCCTCCTCCAGTGGCGAGCTGGCCTCGACGAGGGCTCCCAAAAATGAAGATCACCAAGTATGATTTGATATGGCATATAGCTGAGTACGAGCATGTTTGTGCGTCTTCATTTCTACAACTTCTGGTGCCGGTAGTTTTTACTACAGATCGAAGCGCAGATGCTCAGAAGTTTTGGGAAGGGGTTGCATCATTGCTTCATTCTATACAAGGAACATATCAACACAGATGGTTCGGCGTGAAGGACCGGATCACGATTTGCTTCCTCCTTTTGAGAAGTATAACACGCTCGTACATTATGTATGGTATATTCCACATAACTGAAACCCCTTCTGCAAGATACATTTACGATTTTATTGATAAATGATTTCGAAGCAACAACATACAGCAAGCCATATATACAATACATGCAAGGTAAATGAACACACGCCACACATGTGAATAGGCCCCATCATGGACAACCGAGGCCTCATGAGCTGCAGTAGGGACTGACGGCGAAGGTGCCGACGGGGAACGACTTGGATATCACGCCGGCGTCGAACTTGAGGTCGTCGCCGTCCCGGTCGACGCCGGTGATGCCCACCCGTGTTACCGCAACGTTCACGCTCACCCCCTGCAGCTCGTCGATCACCATGTTCTTGATGCTCCCGTGTATGGTGCTCTCGTACTGGAGCTTGAAGCTGGAGACGTCGATCTCGCATGCGCTGGGGAGGAACACGTCGAAGGAGCCGTCTGCGTTGAGGGTGTAGTTCTGCACTCCCTCCGGGAGGATGCCCGGCGGGAAGTCGTAGTTCGCCAGCATCTCGTATACCGTTGGAGTGGCCCTGGTGCTGATCTTGTTGCGAGCAGCAGAAGAGGCCGCGAAGGAGGCGGCCACAACCAGGAGGACGATGAGGAGCTGGTTCTTCGCCATGGCTAGTGCTTGTGATATCAAAGCGGAATTATCTGTAGCCTCTGGGATGATGTTTGTTGATTGTGTTTGCTTACCAAGCCGCTCTAGCCTCATATATATAGCTTAGAGGTAACACAGTACTGAACGGCACGGCTTAGCAATTAGCTGACATAATTAACACAGAAGGAACGGATTAGATACGTTGCAGGCATATTTTATTTACTAAAAGGAATTCACAAATTATTATCTCTGAAGGCAGAAGTTGATTTGGGAGCAGTGCTGAGACGGCACGCTGGTTAGCAGCACTTCCCATACGGTACGGATTAGTGATAACCCCCCAGCACGAATATTGTTGGTAGCAAATGGATATTTAAAATCAAATTTGGTTACGTGGATAAACAGAAGGCACGTTTGGTGACTCGAGGGTTCACTTAGCAGGAGGGTATTGACTACTATGACATATTCAGTCACTGCTCATCTCGTGCTCTCGCTAGCTAGCAGTCTCACGGGGTTGGTGCCTCCATCAGATTGATATCAACAACGCTTTCCTTAATGGTTTTTTGAGGATGATGTCTACATGCAACAGCCTTCTGGCTTTGAGGACTCTCGGTACCCCTAGCATGTGTGTAAGTTTCAGTGGGCTCTGTATGGTCTTAAGTAGTATCCACGTGCATGGTATGTCCGCCTGAGTGATCGTCTTCTTCAGGTGGGTTTGTTCCCAGTAAGGCCGATCCCTCTCTATTTCTTTATGACAAGCATGGGTGTGAGATGTATATGCTTGTGTATGTTGATAATATTGCTATTGCTGGCTCCTCCTCGTCTGATGTGGATCGTGTGGTCCACACTCTTTCGGCCACTTTCCCTATCAAGTACCTTGGTCGACTAGAGTATTTTCTTGGCATTGAGACTTCCTATAAATCCCAGGGATGGTACTGAAAAAACACAAGTATGCGCTGGACCTT
This sequence comes from Lolium rigidum, assembly GCF_022539505.1. Taxonomy (NCBI): domain Eukaryota; kingdom Viridiplantae; phylum Streptophyta; class Magnoliopsida; order Poales; family Poaceae; genus Lolium; species Lolium rigidum. Next base: position 301,577,736 of record NC_061510.1, on the reverse strand, counting down.
CTGCACCGCGCAAATATGGAGAACTGTCGGGCGGTTACCACTCCTATGTCTTCTATAGACAAGCTTTCTCGTGATGATGGCGATCCTCTTAGTCCTGATGATGTTTTCCGGTGCCGGAGTTATTCAGCGGTCTGCATTACCTCACTCTCACTCGGATCGACTTGTCTTTTTCTGTGAACAAAGTTTGCCAATACTTGTCTCAGCCCACAACTGTTCACTATGAGGCAGTCAAGCGGATTCTTCGATATGTCAAAAGCACTATCGCTGGAAGTCATATTCAGTTGTCTTCCTCTACAGTGATAGATATCTACACTGATGCTGATTGGGCAGGATGCACGGATGATCGCCCTCTACTGGCGACTTTGCTATTTTTCTCGGCGGAAATTTGATTTCCTTGGAGCTCTCGCAAACAGCCCACGGTTTCTCGCTCCAGCACCGAAGCCGAATAAAAGGCACTGTCGAATGGCAATGCTGAAGCTACCTGGATTCTATGCGTCCTCAAGGAACTTGGTGTTCGTCAGCCTCGTCCACGGGTGTTGTGGTGCGATAACCTTGGCGCCACATATTTGTCCGCCAATCCCGTATTCATGCCCGCACCAAATATATCGAGATCGATTTTCATTTTATCCGCGAGAAACTTGCCTTGGGAGCCCTTCACGTTCGTTTTATCGCATTGGCAGATCAGGTCGCCGATGTGTTCACTAAATCTGTCAGGCAGGTGGTCCTCCGCAAGTTTTGGTCCAATCTCAACCTTATACACGACGATTTAGATTGAGGTGGTATTAATGATAGAATCAGTTAGGTTTTATTTTCCTTTATTCTAGTGATTGTGCGTATCTTCTTTTATTAGATAGGATCGGTTGTGATCCTCTAATTCATTGGCTGGTCGGATTGTGATCATTACCTTGTTGTATATATACATGCCACGGTGGGATGATTTACCAGAAAACATTTCCTTTGACATGGTATCAGAGTCCAGCGTCTCGAGTTCGAGTCTTGACTTTCGCATGCCTACCTCTATGTCTGTCGCGTATACGATCATTCATACATATGTTATTCTTCTTTCCACGTGATGACCTTCTCTTACCTTCTCCCGGTCACACATGAGGAGGGGTGTTGATATATATAAGTGAATTACCTAGTTCTTTACATCAGTTCGAATTTTTGGTTGCATTGGCTAGTGCATGAAGCTTGACAATAGTCTACTTTCACCCGGTATGTCAGAGTAGTCTAAGATCCACTTAACTTAAATTACAATAAGGAAGAAGAGAAAGGGCTTAAGAAATACAGGTTTTATATGCGCAAAGTGTCTTATATTTTTTGTGTTCTTCATGCTTATATCCACCACCCCCGCGCGTTCCAGCAGGAGTATGATGCTTCAGACTCCATCCAAGCCCCGCAAATGCGGACGCCATCGAGAAATGAGAGGTGCGATGCGCAGAAAAAGCACAAGAAACAGGTCAATATGATGGATGGAACCGATTGATCGCTTTATAAATAAAGCAACCACACCGTACAACCGTTCGAAAGAGAGAAATGATGGGGCAACAGCACCGACATGCCCAACAAGAAAAGAACGATACAATGGAAGATCATGACGGAGAGACAACATGTAGAAACGCAACCGACGCGCCCACCGACGTTGTCCCACCACGCTGCAAGCACCACAGGTCATTAAGTATCAAGGCAGCACCTTTAAGAAGGGGTGCGACACCAACACGCCGCTGCTGCCCAGACCAGCGAATTGGTTCTAGGGTTTCCCCCGATACTCACAGGGGAGTGGTGATGGGTCACCGCGACGCCCTACAAGAAGGAATGGTGGCACCCGCAGGTGCCACCGCGTCGGAGCTGGACTCGTCGGCAAGGATTTCTTCCGAACCACATCAAACCACGACCCCAACCGACCGCGACACCAGAGCACCCCGAGGTCAGACGTGCAGACGGTGGCGGTACGGTCCCAGAAGGGCAACATACGGAAGGGGGCAGAGCAGCCAATGTAGCCCGGGCCCAAGGCCCGTAAATCGGCCACCAGATCCGGCCCGCCTGGCCAAGATCAAGCCCACAAGCCCGCTGTGGCCACCACCTCCACCGCGCCGGAGCATGGCCACCTCGCACCGACAACCACCACACACGACCTGCACCTCACCGCCGACCTTGCCAGCCACAAGCTCACGCATCAACAGGTGTAGGGACCATGCGCCACCGCTCCATTGCCACCACTAAGACGCCGCAGGCACGCCGCCGCCGGCAGATCCAGACCCACCTGGCCTAGATCCGCCCAGCAGGAGCCACCCCGCCGACCTCCAAGCAGCACCAGCCGCCAAATCCACCCCTCCTTCTCGACCAAGATCCGGAGAACACAACCACCTCTGCCGACTACTGCAGATGCGGCCAACCGCGACTGATGGCGTGTAAGACACTCGTCCGTTGGGAACCCCAAGAGGAAGGTGTGATGTGTACAGTGACAAGTTTTCCCTCAGTAAGAAACCAAGGTTATCGAACCAGTAGGAGTCAAGGAACACGTGAAGGTTGTTGGTGGCGGAGTGTAGTGCGGCGCAACACCGGGATTCCGGCGCCAACGTGGAACTCGCACAACACAATCAAAGTACTTTGCCCCAACGTAACGGTGAGGTTGTCAATCTCACCGGCTTGCTGTAAACAAAGGATTAGATGTATAGTGTGGAAGATGATGTTTGTTTGCGAAGAACGATGAAAGAACAAGTATTGCGGTAGATTGTATTTCGGATGTAAAAGAATGGACCGGGGTCCACAGTTCACTAGTGGTGTCTCTCCGATAAGAAACTAACATGTTGGGTGAACAAATTACAGTTGGGCAATTGACAAATAAAGAAGGCATAACAATGCACATACATATATCACGATGAGTACTATGAGATTTAATCGGGGCATTACGACAAAGTACATAGACCGCTATCCAACATGCATCTATGCCTAAAAAGTCCACCTTCGGGTTATCATCCGAACCCCTTCCGAGTATTAAGTTGCAAACAACGAGACAATTGCATTAAGTATGGTGCGTAATGTAATCAACACAAATATCCTTGGACAAAGCATTGATGTTTTATCCCTAGTGGCAACAACACATCCACAACCTCAGAACTTTCGTCACTTGTCCCGAGATTCAATGGAGGCATGAACCCACTATCGAGCATAAATACTCCCTCTTGGAGTCACAAGTATCAACTTGGCCGAGCCTCTACTAGCAACGGAGAGCATGCAAGAACATAAACAACATATATGATAGATTGATAATCAACTTGACATAGTATTCCATATTCATCGGATCCCAACAAACACAACATGTAGCATTACAAATAGATGATCTTGATCATGATAGGCAGCTCACAAGATCTAACATGATGGCACAATGAGGAGAAGACAACCATCTAGCTACTCGCTATGGACCCATAGTCCAGGGTTGAACTACTCACACATCGATCCGGAGGCGATCATGGCGATGAAGAGACCTCCGGGAGATGATTCCCCTCTCCGGCAGGGTGCCGGAGGCGATCTTCTGAATCCCCCGAGATGGGATTGGCGGCGGCGGCGTCTCTGGAAGGTTTTCCGTATCGTGGCTCTCGGTACTGGGGTTTTCGCGACGAAGGCTTTAAGTAGGCGGAAGGGCGGAGTCGGAGGAGGCACGAGGGCCCCACACCATAGGGCGGCGCGGGCCCACCCTTGGCCGCGCGGCCTATGGTGTCGGCGCCCCGTGGCCCCACTTCGTTTCTCCCTCGGTCTTCCGGAAGCTTCGTGGAAAAATAAGACCCTGGGCGTTGATTTCGCCCAATTCGGAGAATATTTCCTTTGTAGGATTTCCGAAGCCAAAAACAGCGAGAAAACAACAAGCGGCTCTTCGGCATCTCGTCAATAGGTTAGTGCCGGAAAATGCATAATAATGACATAAAGTGTGTATAAAACATGTGAGTATCATCATAAAAGTAGCATGGAACATAAGAAATTATAGATACGTTTGAGACGTATCAAGAATCCCCAAGCTTAGTTCCTACTCGCCCTCGAGTAGGTAAACGATAACAAGGATAATTTCACGAAGTGACATGCTATCATAATCTTGATCAATACTATTTTAAAGCATATGAGATGAATGCAGCGATTCGAAGCAATGGTGAAGACAATGATTAAACAACTGAATCATATAGCAAAGACTTTTCATGAATAATACTTTCAAGACAAGCATCAATAAGACTTGCATAAGAGTTACTCATAAAGCAATAGATTCTTAGTAGAAAGCTTTGAAACAACACAAAGGAAGATATAAGTTTCAGCAGTTGCTTTCAACTTCAACATATTTATCTCATGGATAATTGTCAACACAAAGTAATATAACAAGTGCAATAGGTAAACATGTAAGAATCAATGCACATAGTTCACAAGTGTTTGCTTCTAAGAAAGAAAGAAGTAGGTAAACTGACTCAACAATAAAGTAGAAGATAGGCCCTTCGCAGAGGGAAGCATGGATTACTATTTTTGTGCTAGAGATTTTCATTTGAAAACATAGACACAATTTTGTCAATGGTAGTAATAAATCATATGTGTTATGTATAAGATATCCTATAAGTTGCAAGCCTCATGCATAGATTACCAATAGTGCTCGCACCTTGTCCTAATTAGCTTGGATTAACATGGATTATCATTGCATAACATATGTTTCAACCAAGTGTCACAAAGGGGTACCTCTATGCCGCTCGTACAAAGGTCTAAGGAGAAAGTTCGCATTGGATTTCTCGCTTTTGATTATTCTCAACTTAGACATCCATACCGGGACAACATAGACAATGAGATAATGGACTCCTCTTTAATGCATAAGCATTCAACAACGAGATAAAATTCTCATAAGAGAACATGTAAGAATCAATGAACACAGTTGACACAAGTGTTTGCTTCTAAGATAGAAAGAATAGGTAAGCCGACTCAACAATAAAGTAAAAGATAGGCCCTTCGGCAGAGGGAAGCATGGATTACTATTTTTGTGCTAGAGCTTTTATTTTGAAAACATAGAAACAATTTTGTCAACGGTAGTAATAAATCATATGTGTTATGCATAATACATCTTATAAGTTGCAAGTCTCATGCATATAATACCAATAGTGCCCGCACCTTGTCCTAATTAGCTTGGATTAACACGGATTATCATTGCATACATATGTTTCAACCAAGTGTCACAAAGGGGTACCTCTATGTCGCCTGTACAAGGGTCTAAGGAGAAAGTTCGCATTGGATTTCTCGCTTTTGATTATTCTCAACTTAGACACCCATACCGGGACAACATAGAAAACGGATAATGGACTCCTCTTTTAATGCTTAAGCATTCAACAACAAATAATACTCTCATAAGATATTGAGGATTTGTGTCCAAACTAAAACTTCCACCATGATTCATGGCTTTAGTTAGCGGCCCAATGTTCTTCTCTAACAATATGCATACTCAAACCATTTGATCATTAAAATCGCCCTTACTTCAGACAAGACGAACATGCATAGCAACTCACATGATATTCAACAAAGGTGTAATAGTTGATGGCGTCCCCAGAAACATGGTTACCGCTCAACAAGCAACTTATAAGAAATAAGACACATAGCAACATATTCAATACCACAATAGTTTTTAAGGCTATTTTCCCATGAGCTATGTATTGCAAAGACTAGGAATGAATTTTTTTAAAGGTAGCACTCAAGTAATGTACTTTGGAATGGCAGAGAAATACCATCTAGTAGGTAGGTATGGTGGACACAAATGGCATAGTTTTTGGCTCAAGGATTTGGATGCACGAGAAGTATTCCCTCTCAGTACAAGGCTTTGGCTAGCAAGGTTGTTTGAAGCAAACACAAGTATGAACCGGTACAACAAAACTTACATAAGAACATATTGCAAGCATTATAAGACTCTATCATTGTCTTCCTTGTTGTTCAAACACCTTAACTGAGAAAATATCTAGACCTTAGAGAGACCAATCATGCAAACCAAATTTTAACAAGCTCTATGTAGTTCTTCATTAATAGGTGCAAAGTACATGATGCAAGAGCTTAAACATGATCTATATGAGCACAACAATTGCCAAGTATCAAATTATTCAAGACAATATACCAATTACCACATGCAGCATTTTCTGTTTCCAACCATATAACAATGAACGAAGCAGTTTCAACCTTCGCCATGAACATTAAAAGTAGCACTAAGAACACATGTGTTCATATGCAACAGCGGAGCGTGTCTCTCTCCCATACAAAAAATGCTAGGATCCGATTTTATTCAAACAAAAACAAAAATAAAAGCAAAAACAAAAACAAACAGACGCTCCAAGTAAAGTGCATAAGATGTGACTGAATAAAAATATAG
>NC_061510.1:301491890-301571260 GCF_022539505.1 Lolium rigidum | reverse complement strand
CCCTTATTCTCGTGTAGTCTTTCTTCGTCGTCGTACTCGACGAGTCGAAATACTGGGGCTAGTGACCACTTTGGATCTAGGATGATGAGTGTGCAGTATTTGTCCCCGCTCAACACATGCAATTGAAATGGAATGTTGGAAATGATCGGCAATGGAAGAAATATATAAGAAAGCATAAGTTACGACGGCCGTGAGCGGATGTGTACTTACTCGGGAAAGACAGGCAGTAAGAATGGTGTTGCTCTCTTTGTGCATGAGCATGAAGTTCGGAGGTACCGCACCGCCTTGGTCCGTGTCCTTGAGCCGCCCCGGAGCTGGCTATCGCGCATGTAGTAGGGATCTGCTACCGCGATGTGGCGGGGTCTCTCTCTGTTGATCTTCATCTCGAAGATTGATCGCGATAGACGCGACCAAGTTATAGTCGAGCCGTTTCGAGTGAAATAGATTGAAGACGTCCTCGAACGCTATGAAGAAGATATCCATGGGGTCTTCATTGACGAAGTTCTGGTTGGACGGCACCTTGACCGAGAACACCGGGTAATCTGGATCCTTTTCATTAAGAAGGACGCTCTCTTGATAATGAATAGAGTGCTGCAAAGGGAGCATTTGTCCACTTGCGAGGTGTTCCAGTGTCCGGAGGCAGTATAGGTTTACCAGCCTTCATGACACCGGGGCAAGCCATCCGGTGTAGGTGGTACCATGTCGCCGGCCCGGATCCTCTTAGGAGCAGGTGCTGGCTCGAAGATGCGCTCTTCTTGGCTCCTCTCTTCCTTCCCTTCTTAACTTGACCCACCGGGGTGCTTGTGGTGCCGATGGTGGTGCTTCGGTGCCGGTGGTGCTTCCGAGGTTGCCGGGGTTGATTTGGGTGGATCCCCGATGATCGTCTTACGCAGCGTGTTAGGGCTGAAAACGGTAGCAGGCTTGACTTGGAGCTGGATTGCCAGCCCTCCGGAGGAGTGTCTTGAGAAAGACCCGTGAAGACCAGGCGCGCTGTCGTGATCGTAGGGGGACGACTAAGTTGATCGCCGTGTGTGCGGAAGGCTTGTTCATCCATAGGAGGCATGTACATATCTTGGCTGCAGGCGCCATTGTTGATGTAGGCATCGATGTCATCATCATCATCTACATCGTTGCCATCAAGTGGCGCCATGTCCTGGACCTTAGGTGGTGGCGGTTGCGATGCCGCCGCTTGGCGTACCGTGCGTCTAGTAGGCGGTCGTTGCGGTAGCGCTCCCAACAACCTGTTTGTGGCGTCTCGGTGGTGACGGCGATCGCTCGGCTCCTTCCGGTGGCGGCGGCGACCGTCGGTTCCTTCAGTAGTGGGGCGGCGACCGCCGCTTCCTTAAGGGTGTCGCTCGGCGTTGGCGATCTTGGGCCGGATGATAGGGAGGTGGCGCCGGTGCTTCTCTTACAACTCCGAAGACCCCCCCCCCTGCACGATCCGGTTCTTCGGCCATTTCATAAGCCATGAGGTGCAATCCCCAAGGGGCAAAACCTCGCCTTCTTCTCGTGCCCGGAGGTTGAAAGGGGGATGGCGTAGCGGCATCCCGGCACTACCATTACCAACTTGACCTTCGCCACGTCTTCCGCCAATGTAGCGCCGTGCATAACGCGGGAAGCCATGACATAGCCGCTAGCAACTTCCACCAACTTGCCGCCGGGCTCCACCGTTTGCGTAAGTATGCATTGTTCATCCCGAGTCGGGGCGCCATGTTGGGCATCGTGAGATGGCAGTCACGAAAGGCATATATAGTTAAAGAAGATGACGCGAAGGAGTAACTAATGAGTTTACCTCCTTGATGGCGTCGATCTCGGCTACTGTCGATACAAGGGCGGCGGTTGGGGGCGTCGATGCGACCAGTTGGAGCTGCGGCGGCGGTTGGAGCTGCGGCGGTGTCTGGTGGAGTCCCGACGCTGGCGTCGGGTGGAGCGGCACCGTCGGCGACACGTGGAAGCTTGAGTTGCTGCCGCTAATGCTGGGCACATGTATCGGCCCCACTTGACCTCCCGCATTCCAAGCAGCTAACCCCTCCATCAACCTGTGGGGATGATCTCGCCGGATCTTCTCGTCCAATAACTTGTTCATCATCTCCGTGTTCTCCACAGGCTTTTCGGCCACCAGCCTTCTCTAGTGACTCCACCTTCTTCTTCAGCTCCCGAACCTCGGATTTATCCTTAGCCGATGACCTCCTCTCCAACTTTCTCGTCTTGGCATCCGATCCGTAGTACTCGGATAGCTTCATACTTGTGCCAAAGCCGGACACACGGCCACCCGACGCCGGTGGCTTGTCCGGCTCCCTCTCCTTGTACTTGTTCATCGCCTCGTTGAAAGGCGTGTCCCACTGTTCCTGTCGACCCTCGGGACGACGGGCCAGCCTTCGTCAACTCTTCATCCTTTAGACAAAGGAACTTAAGGTTAGCCCATTTGGCTTCATTGCCTAATAAGATGAGCGAAATAATATAGAACTATCCTTACCGTGTACTTCTCGAAATCCCTCACGTCTTCGTGATCCGTAATAAATTCCCCCGTCTTCCGCCTAAGTAGTAGCGGGACCGGACAAAGTTCCTAGCCTCGTTCATCCCGGATTTTGTGCCAGGGGTTTTCTTTCCCGCACGTACCATCTCGGCATCCTCCTTGTCCCAAGTGGGCTGTTTTCCTCAGTAACCGCCGCTTCCGCAATGGTGGGTCCCTAAGTTCAAATCCCGCATTTTCTTCCCCGTGCGGTCCATTTTTTAACAATGTCACTCGTAAGTAAGACTTGAATGCATTAAAGTCTTCTAAGGAGAGCGACGGGTCTTTGCTACTTATCCTCTCCCAGCTTTCACCGGCCTCGATCTTTCCCTTCAGCCGGTTCTTCCAGCTGCTCAAGGCGGTGCTCATCTTCGTGAGAGCTAAAGAGTCCACCTTCTTATTTAACGGCTCCGGGAACGTGTATCGTTGGTGAAGCTTCCGGAGGAGGGATTGGGCGATAGCCTCGTTCTCCTTGCTTCGAGGTCCCGAGTTAGGATCGGCACGGTTTCACTGGACGATGCACCCTAGTTGCATGCCGTACTCTTTGGCAACCCACGAAGGCTCCAAGGGTAGGCCACTTTCGGAGACTACCGTGAAATGATCGGTGACGTTGGCGAGCACTTGCGGCCTCCGATCCCTCCTTGGCCTCCTCGCCGTCCTCTTCTTCTTACCCTCCCGAGGGTTGCCGCCGCTATCACCTTCCGTGCGGTTGGCCGCGTTCTCTTCACCGGCCGTCTCTTCACCGGTCCGGGCGGCGTCGTCCCGTGTATCGTCATCGTCGCCGGTGTCGGCGGCGGCCCCCGGCCCTCTCCTCGGAGGCGAGTGTCCCGGCCCTCTCCCTCGGAGGCGGCGTCCCGGCCCTCTTCCTCATCGTCGGGCGACTCGGCGGCGGCCTTCCGGGCTGCTCGTAGCCCTCCTGTAAGTCCTTGTTGGCCTCTCTCGCTTCTTCGCTCGGCTCCTGGGCTTAGAAGTGTTGCCCAACATGTTTATTTGCACTTCATTAAAAGAGGCAACAAGTTAGTACAAAAGTCAACCGAAAATTCGGCATGACTTTTGCTAATTTTTCTACGTAGAGTGCCCATTTCTCAACCGAAACGGAAGTTAATCAACGCTTCGGGAGAAATGGGCAACTCAATGAAATCCCTGCAAAAATATCCACCATATACACCATATATCCACCATATCCACCATATACACCATATATCCACCATATCCACCATAAACCGTAAAACCTGGACATATATTGCTGGACATATATAGTTCCTATTTTTTTAACCTGGAGCACTACAACAAATTAACCTCGAAGCATCTACAATACATCAAACAAAACCTGGTGCATCAATACAACTGGCATTATTAACCTAGAGCATCAATACAACAAATATTATTAACCCGGAGCATCTACAACAAATTAACCTGGAGAATCTACAATACATCAAACAAAACCTGGAGCAATCACCTGGAGCACTACAACAAACCTGGAGCATCTTTTTAACCAACTGTTAGCATATTTAGTGCAGCCAATGCAAGTAGCTAATGACTTAGAAAAATGACTTCAATAGTAGGCAGTAGTATTTCATTCAAAATCAACTAGGCAAGATTATTTCATGATTAGCTTGTTCATTTTTTCATTTGTATTAAAAAACCTAACAAATCCTAGCTAGCAAGTAGCAATAAAGAACATCAACATATAAAATTCCAGAGATAATTAAATAGCGTAGCTTGAGCATCATATGGAAATGCTAGTGTCTTCAAATGAAAATGCTATTACTCATAATTACTTAAATTTTTGGTAGATAATTACTTAAATTTAAAAAGGCAGTATATGCTTCTTCATAACCAAGAATACAAGCTTATAGAGCAAGCCAACCAAGTAGCTACCGCCAACATGTGAGCATGAGCATCATTTACGTATGATAGAAACAACAACAACATTAGCTTGTTCATTTTTATTTTTATTCCCAAATAGTAGGTTGTAGCTTGTTCATTCAAATAGTAGGCAGTAGCTTTTTTATCTCTAAATTCAAACAGCAAGCATTTCATGTACTAGTAGCATTATTATCTTGAAACCCCAAGCAGTAATCGGTATATCATGACATGTGACCAAGTAGCTACTGCCAACATATTCATGAAAGCATCATCCAATGCATTATTTGGGGAAGCAAAATTGGGCTGCTATAGGATCATAGGCATTCATAGGTTTGGGAAGTGGCCCCTAGCATCACCAAGCTATTAAACCACAACCAAAGCATCAATCATCATAATCTACTAAGATTCAGATTATAATGGATATTTACCAACAATTACTTGGCATCCGGCCATTCATTCTATGCAAACAAATTGAATCATTATGAATACATAGTTCATCAATAAATAGTTCCGATAATTCATACTCGACTCTCTGTTAACCCTCTTTTAAACATTTTCAAAATTCTTATCATCTCGTCTAAATCAAAATTCATACTGACCATCAAATTTATATTTGACTAACACATCAAAATTCATAAATTGAATGTCCACATAAGCTATAGCAGCACTACATCAAAATTCATACTGACCATCAAAATTCTATTTGACTATATGTATATGCAACATTGTCAATTGCTCAATCAAAATTAACTACATCACCAAGCAAGAAATTAAGCAAATTGAGAACCAAATTGAGAGGCATAGGGGAGAGGGAGGGAGGCATAGGGGAGAGGGAGGGGCCGGGCACGGGGAGAGGGAGGGAGGCACAAGGGAGAGGAGGGAGGCACGGGGAGGGAGGCACAAGGGAGAGGGAGGGAGGCACAGGGGAGAGGAGGATCTCACCGACGGCGGCGCTAGGCGGTGATGGCGAGCGCAGCGATGGTCCTCCTCCTCCTCCTCCCGCGCTGCGCGGCGCGGCGGGGTGGTCCTCCTCCTCCCGCTCGCGGCGTGTGCGGGGTGGTCCTCCTCCTCCTGCTCGCAGCGTGGGCGGGTGGTCCTCCTCCTCCTCCTCTTCCTCCCCGCTCGGTGGTGCTAGGCGGCGGTGGCGAGTGCTAGGCGGCGGTGGAAGCTAGGGTTCGTCATGCGGATACGAATGGGGAAGAGAGAGATGGGGGAAGAGCGAACCGCTCATTTACCAAGTCGAGAATGCGTGGCGCATCTAGTTGTGCATGCGCCATAGAATTCCTTACTCCGTGGCGCACCAAGCGGGACATGCGCCACGGAATTAAGGAATTCTATGGCGCATGCAGTACTAGGTGCGCCACGAATTTACCGACTTAGTAACAACCGGGCTAATGTTGTGTTCCGTCGTAAACACAACGATTAGCCCGATGGTTAGCCCACCGGTAGGCTTGGGTAACCCGAGTTCGAACCCTGGTTGCCCCTACTTTTTCCCTTTTTAAAAATGTTTTTGTTACATTTTCAAGAAACAACACAACATTTAATAATAATTACTAGATATTTTCAATTACAAATTACTTGTCTCACACACACATGTTCTTGTCTCTCTCACACACACATGCATGTACTTGTCACACACACATACACCAAAAAAAGATCTTCTTCGTCCCGGCTCCGAGCTCTAGCGTCTCTTCGCAATCTTCTTGCCCTTTCGGTTGTTGGCGGTTGAATACTTTATGCCGGCCACCTTGAGATTTCTTCGCGTGAATGGACAACCTTTAGAGGGTAGGGAGGTCTTCCTTCTTACTTTACTAGTAGTAGGCATGTCGAAGTGCCTGTCGAATTCCTCCTCCATCTTCGGGTCACCGTTCTTGTCCAAGTCTTCCTCGTTGGCGTCTCCTTGCATTCCTATGATGCTCCTCTTGCCCCTCCTCACGACAACACGGCTAGGCCTCGACGGATCGGTGATGAAGAAGCATTGGTCAACTTGGCTACCGAGTACCCATGGCTCATTTTTCGCGGATGCGTTCTTCGATTTTGCATCGGGTATAACCATGGTTGTGAAATATCGGCCTTCTTTTTCGACCTTCTTGGCCCATCTCACACGAAACATTGGCACCGTCTCTCCACAGTAATTGAGCTCCCATATCTCCTCGATCCTTCCAAAAATCTTTCCTTGACATTAGTCTCGTCATCGGCGTATGACAAAGATAGTTACTCCCGAGTTTTGATTTTCACTATTTCTGTCCTTTTCCTCGGTGTAGAATCTGTAATCGTTGATGTCGTACTCCCGATAGGTCCTTACGTTATGCGCGGGTCCCTGTGATAAGGTGTATATGAGTTTTTCATCTTCGGTAGAAGGCGTATTTCTCCGTGCTTCAACCAGCTTGAGTTTGCTTGAACCAACGCGTGAAGCTCGGAGTTGTGCTTTTGGTTACGTCTCCCATCTTCCTCGGCCGGCCCATATCGATGTAATTCTGCTCGACCATGCTTTTGTGCTCTTGCACGAAAGGTTCGGTCAGTTTTAAGTGTTGTAGCGCGACCCGGTGAGCCCTGTCAAAGTCGTCGCGTCGATTTTCAATGCCGACATGGATTGAGCGGTAGCCCTCGCGGTGACCGACTCCAGCGAGCCTCCCGAGGTGCGTCCCGGGTGGTAGACCAACATGATCCTCGTCGTCCTCGGTGCTTAGATAATTCCGCGTAAGGAGATGCACTCGTAGGTTAGAAACCCCTTGGCCATGCTTGCGTCTGGACGGGCCCTATTGCGAACGTATCCTTTCATGACACCGTTCGCCTTTCGAAAGGCATCATGTTGTGGAGGAACGTTGGGCCGAGCTGCTTGATGTCTTCAACGACATGGAGAAGGAGATGGACGCATATATCACGTAATGCAGGCGGGAAGTAAATCTCGAGCTCACATAGTATCACCACGATCTCATCCTCGTAGCATCTTGAGCTGCCTCACGCCGATCGACTTCCCGGTGATAACGTCAAAAAGTTGCATAGGCCAAACAGCGTATCACGGACGTGCTCGTCCATTATGCCTCGGATCGCAACGGGAAGTATCTCGCGTCATTAGCACGTGGCAATCGTGAGACTTCATCCCGGTGAACCTCTTCTTCGCTACGTCCGGATATCTCGCTTATATTCCCCGAGTAACCGTGAGGAACTTTCACTCCTAGGAGGCACTCGAAAACTGCTCGAGCTCCTCCGGACTCGTTAGAAGCAGTGCAGCGGGAAGCTGCACCGCGTTCTTCTTAGCCCTTTTACGGAGACGTTGAGTCCCTTCCGTCTCGATCATCATCATCATCATCATCATCATCATCATCATCATCGTCGATCGGGGCTTGAAGATCTTTCCCGATGCCAAAATGTTTAAGATCGTATCTTGCTTTCGGTCCATCCTTGGACTTTTCTCGAGTTGCAAAGAGTGCCAAGCGGACTCTCGGTAACGTTCTTCGTAATGTGCGTGACATCGAGGCTGTGGGGCGTGTGGAGGACCTTCCAGTACTCCAAGTCGTGGAAAACAGACCTCGCTTTCCATACACCGAGCAGCGGCTCGCTTCGGTCGCTTCTTTCCCGGCGCTGGGCACTCCTTCCAATTTTTCGGAAGATCATCGATTTCGCGCCGCTCCTCGGGCGTGGGGGTCCATCGGGCTCATCTTTACCATTGAACAGATCACCGCGTTTTCTCCACGGGTGATCCAAGCGAAGCCACCTTCGAGCACCTGGGTAGACGGTTTTCGAGGACCCGGGATCCCTTGGTAGTTGTAGATGCGGGGTATCGTCCATGCACTTCACACAGCTGTTGAATCCGTGGCCCACCTGGCGATACATATGCGTAACCAGGATAGTCCGTGACCGTCGTGATCAACGCGGCTCTCATATCGAAATAAGTTCTAGTGTAGGCGTCCCACCTACGGGGTGGCGTCTTCCACAACGTGTCTAACTCCTCTTTCAAGAGCCCGAGATACAAATGCATGTCGACACCTGGTTGTTTCGGCCCCCGAATGAGAATACTCAGGTGTATGTACCTTTGCTTGGTGCACAGCCACGGGGGTAGGTTGTAAGGCCATACAAACACAGGCCAGGTGCTATGCGTGCTACTCTGGTTGCCGAACGGATTGAGTCCATCGGTGCTCATACCCAGCCTGATGTTCCTTGCGTCGCCCCGAACCTAGGGAAGGCGATGTCCAATGCTAGCCACTCGTCCAGCGTCCGAAGGGTGTGTCGACATATAGCCCATCTCCGGATCTTCTTCGGGCTTCGCCTTTCCTCGTGCCATTGCATGAGCTTTGCTTCCTTAGGGTCCACGAAATACCGCTGCGGACGGGGAGTGATAGGAAAGTACCATACCACCTTTCGAGGTACCTTCTTGTTCCCAACCTTGTACCGTCCGTGGCCACACACTCGGACATGTGGTTCCGTCCTTGTACTCGCACCTATAAATCACACAATCATTAATGCAGGCGTGGTATTTTTCGTGCGGTAGGTCAAGGGACACACGACTTTCTTGGCCTCCTCGGTACTACTTGGCAATGTGTTCCCCTCCGGGAGACGATCGTGCCAGAATTTTAAGCTCTTGCTCGAAGCCGGAATCGGTCCACTTGTTCTCGCGTCTTCATCCGCGGGTAATCAAGCGTTACATGCAAGCGCGTATCCTGCGGACGACACCCGTGAAAGATCGGAGTCATCCCGTCTTTCTCCATTTGCGACAGCTTGGCTCTCTCTCTAGCTGCAACTCTATCGTTGCTCGTCTCCTGGAGGAGAAGATCTTGAACATGAGAGTCCCACAAGGCCGAAATTAGCGTGGTCGCGCCGGAATCTTCTTCTTCATCATGATGATGTTCTCCGCCGGCATCTTCTTCTTCATGATGATCTTCTCCGTCGACTTCTTCTTCATGATGATAGTCCCCGTCGGCATGATGATAGTCTTCTTCATGATGATAGTCATCTCGCTCGACATGGTCTTCATGCGCACCATTTGATGGGGCCGGCCGCGCCTGGTTGTCTTGCATGAAACCGCGCCTCCGCAGGTGCTCCTCCAGTTGTCCGAAATCTGGGTTGATCCAGCGCTCGAGTTTGCATGATCGACACGGACATCTTATCTGGCGCCTATTGTTCCGAATCATGTCCTCCTTCGCGTCTATCTTGTATCTAGAGATTCGAGCGGAACTCATCGAGAGGACCATGCTTGCCTCGCAAATGGTATACATAGAACAGGAAATTAGAACCGCACCAAATGCACACACATGCATGGGCCGTACCTCTCCTCAAGGTATTACATGGAGTGGAAAAATTCGGCATGACCTCTCCTCAAAGTAGGACATATGGGTAGTGCAAAACTTGCCGAAACGGAAATGAATCAACATTTCGGCAAACATCCATGCACCACACCGGCACACACACAAGCGCTTCACCTGCAACAAGCATCCATACACACGACGGCCACACAAGATCTACAAGCATATGCATGTCTCCTCCAAGCATATGCATGTCTCCTCCAACTACTCACCTTCTAGATTCGATACCGAGATGAGACCGCGATCGATGACTTCGAGAGGAGGAGAGAGTATGGAGAGCCTTCTCCTCAACTCCAATTAAGTATCAACCAAAGTAAGTGCAATAAATACCCAAGCAAGTGAAAAGTGGAGTCAAAATGGTATGAGAGAGAAGGGGGGACGAGCTAGATGGAGGAAGAAGAATGGCTTGTGTAGTGTGGTAGGTGGGAGGTTGCTCACTTTTGTAGATCTGGTTCGCTAGTTCTGTGGCGCACCAACCACAGGTGCGCCACGGAATAGCTTATTTACGTGGCGCACCGAGCGCGGTGCGCCACAGAATAACTTATTTCCGTGGCGCACACAAGACGAGTGCGCCACGTAATAACTTATTTTTGTGGCGCACCGTCGCCGTGCGCCACAGAAGAAGTAATTTCGTGGCGCACCGAGGTTTGTGCGCCATAGAAATTGTAAAACCAATGATTGGGGGTGACGAGGTGTGGGGCCCACCAAGTTTTTGTGGCGCACGGTTTAGTAGTGCGCCACAAAATTAAGCTATTTCTGTGGCGCACCGAGCTTCGTGCGCCACAAAATAAGTTTCTGTGGCGCACTCAAAACGGTGCGCCACAGAACTAAGCTTCGCCTATAAGGGTTTTCCTACTAGTGATACGCAAATTAGCTGTATGGACCTGGGCTTGATCATGTACGAGGGAGCTTTTCATGCAGAACCAGCCGATTGGAACATAAATCGGCTTCCCAGAGCAGAGAGCCTTCAAGGTGAGCTGCCCCTCGAGCTTCTTCAGTTCTTCCTGCATCTTGCCGGCCAGATCGGCTCCTTTCCTTTGGTGGATCTAATGCAATCCATCCTTGACCTGATCTGCCCGTCCAGGCTGCTTTTGGCCTTGTCCTTGGAGAGAGGATCTGAGCCCTTAAACTACTCCATTGAGGAGTTCTTCCATTAAAAACCCTCTTCGTGCTCCATTGACCCTCTGATCGTAACAGTTATTCCTCTTGAGTCGATGGCCATGCATCGGCTTTCATATCCTTAAGTCGGTGTCTGCTGCATCGGCTTTCGTGTTTTCGAATTTCCAGAAATTTTTTTTGTACGGCCGACTAGTGCATCGGCCCCCATATTCCAATACCCATCAGCAAAGGATGAGACGCTTCCGTTGCATATCCTCGTGTTTTATCCACCTGGGTGCCCCCCCGAGCCGATTCTGTCAAGAGAATTGATGGTATCGGCTCTGTTGGATAACATGTTGAACCCAGGCAGAATGGATGGTGGGGATAATTTTTTGGCCGATTGCTGGAATCGGCCTGCACGTTGCTTGCTCGGTGAAGGTTTTGTAATGCCCCTTCATAAATTTTTGGGGCCGATCACAAGGATCGGCCTCGCCACGTTTGCTCATTGATGTGCTCTTGCTACTCGTTCAGGCCGGTAGACAAAACCAGCCCAATCTCTGACTTTATCATATTGGTGCGCTTGCTGTCGCCCACCTTGGGTGCATCGTGTAATCGTGGAGCGCTGAGCTTCGTCGGAAGAACGAGCACCATGTTTGTGCCAGCCGATGTTTCATCATCGGCTTTCCTTTTCTTGGGGCGCCACTCCATTTTCCGTGGACGACCCTCTTCATCCAGGGTTCGCTGAACCTTCGCAGCCAGATCCGGCCTTGCTTTCCTCAATGTATGCAAGTATAACCTCTCGGCTTCTTCCAGGCCGCGCAATCGTTGAACCCCTGCGTTTCTGGGAACGGCTGAGTCCATCAGGGCACCACCTTGGCCGGTGATACCTGTCTTCTTCTTCTCCCTCGTCTTCTGAATCTTCGAGATCTTTCAACCGAGGGACTCAGCTCGTTTGCTCTGTGGCGGGAGAGGTCCTAAGCGCTCGAACACGGACACGTTGGCTGCCTCCTTCTTCTTCCGGTTGCATTCTGGGCAATTGCCGATTGTTGGCAATCGGCTCATTCCTGAATCCCAGCAGTGCTTGAAGAAGGGACAATCCCAGTGCCTGTCCTCGTTGTCTTGCTCCCTTGCCTTTCCCTTGGCACAACGCTCATGCTCTTCCTCATCGCGATCATGCCGACGATGTCTTCTGGCTTCTCTAGCCAGACGATCTTTTCATCATCATCGCCGGACCGTCGGCGTTGGTCGTATCGACTCACATACTTGTTGAGGAGGTGATCGAGAGAGAGGTCGCTGATATCTTATGTTCTTCACCTCTCCCTCTCGTGACGTAGCGCTTGCCATCTTGGCGGAGCCGATCGCGTGGAGCGGCTTCCTCCGTATC
The DNA here is from genome assembly GCF_022539505.1 of Lolium rigidum. NCBI lineage: Eukaryota > Viridiplantae > Streptophyta > Magnoliopsida > Poales > Poaceae > Lolium > Lolium rigidum. Next base: position 301,559,094 of record NC_061510.1, on the reverse strand, counting down.
TTTGCTATGAGAGCAGCTGCCCTCATCTCCATCCTTGCCAGCGTGGTGTCCAAGATCTACCATATTGATTTGGCACGAGAAATCCGGCTGGCACCCTCCGTGGTAAGTATACTCCACCATGTTTACGGCGGGGAAGGGGTGTGTGTCGACCTTCATGGCGTATTGGTTGAAAATCAACCGTCCATTTGGATCTGCTGCCGCCACACCCTGCAGTCGTTGGTGGTGTGGGAGAACGTGTTATGCCATTTGCAGTATGGCCTTCCGTTCAGCTCTTGCACCGTGGGGAACTTGTGGCCTTCGGGTACCTTTATATGCTTCTCCGTGAGTAAGAGATCAAAAATCTGCTCCGTCTTGGTCACGTCGAAGTCGAACCCTTTTGGAGGGCCTTGTGGCTTCACCCATTTGCAGGTCACGGGGCCCATCGCTCGAGTCCATTCAGCCACTGCTACCTCCTGATCTCACATAGCACCTTCATCTCCGTCTGCCTCGACCAAGGTCACCGCACGCTTGAATTTGTCCTGGTAAACATCTGGGTGACGCTGTTCATATGCTGACAGCTTCTGCACCATGTGCGCCAACGAAGGGTAGTCTGCTTGGGAGGCCACGTCCTTGATTATGATGAGAGACCCACCACCGCCAACTCGACTGCTTCTTTCTCACCTATATGAGCCGAAAAGCATCGGTTCCTAATGGTCCTGAAACGCTGGACGTATTCTGCCACTGTCTCCCCGCGCTTCTGTCGTACTTGCGCTAGATCAGCAATGCCAACATCGGAAGCCTCTGAGTGATACTCGCTCATGGAACTGCTCTTCCAACTGCTTCCAAGTCTGGATGGAGTTCGGTGGTAGCGATGTGTACCACCCGAAAGCCGATCCCGTGAGGGATCGTGCGAAGAACCTCACGCGCAACTCGTCCGACGCTGAGATCGTGCCCAGCCTGTGCCAAATATCGGCTCACATGCTCGATGGAGCTGGACCCATCTGATCCACTAAACTTTGTGAAGTCCGGGAGCCGATATTTGGGTGGCAGCGGGATCAGTTCGTAGTTGTTGGGGTACGGCTTGGTGTAGCCGAACGCCTTCCTTTTCGGCATCATACCGAACTGATCTTTCAGAATTGCACAAATCTGATCCGCTGTGATGGCTGAAGGTGTCGAACCCTGAAGATTCGCCGGGGTGGCATACTTAACCAGCCATGCTTGCTTTTCCGGTTCTAAGCCAACTGCAGGAGCTGGGCTTTGGAGGTTTGTTGGGGTGGCGTACTTAGCCAACCACGATTTCTTCTCAGGATCGGCTCCTGACGTTCCTCCTGCCGTTCCAGAGGCCGCTGATATTGCAGCCTGGTTCGAGAGTGCCCAGGCGTTGCAGTCCCACTGGGCGTGCCAGAATGTGTTGACGTCAGAAACCCCCTGGCGGGCAGAGACGGGCAACACAGTAGAGCCGGGAACAACTAGGGCTGCGGCTGGCCCCAGTCCCTCAGAGCGACGGCCCGCAAAGCCTCCTGGTCGCACGCGCCGATGCCAACTGCAAGGGCGTGCCACCTGACCTATACCTGGTCGGGAAGGTGTGGATGATGCCTCGCTTAGTTTCTGCGAGGGCACACACGTAAACGTTAAATACGAGCCTCGATCGGCTCTCGAGGTTATCTCGTGAATCGGCTCAAAGAGCCGATCCACCCATGATTCAGACGAGGTGTCCGAATATATGGTGGTCCTGCTTGATCAAGGTAAAGCTAATGAGATCTACGACGATTTAGGGTTTTCACCGCATAATCGGATCATCCTACTCACGATTGGGCCTCGCGCTCGCGCACGGTGACCATAAGCCGATCCTAGACAGGGCCTAAAAACCAACACGAGGTTGATCCCCGGAACATCCTTTCTAGGGCTAGCAAACGCCACCCTACACGCCGCTGGATCCTCCAACCCTTTGTAAGGCCTAACTATTGCGGATATTAAACTAATCCTTGATGAAACAAGGAGCAACCGTAACGGATCAGATCTACTAAACTATGATCAAGCGGGGTGCCGCCCCTACACCTAAGATAGGTGTAAGGGCGGCTAGACATGCAAGGGTTGCACTACGAAAGCATGTAATATGAAGAACAATGCTAACCCTAACATGTCTAAGATAACTACGTTGCTCGCCATCAAAAAGGCTTCGATACGAGCAACGCATGAACAACGTGGGCAGGCTTAGTGCTGCCTAGATCGCAAGATGCGATCTAGGCAGCATGGTGCTACCGGTAGAAACCCTCGAGACGAAGGAGTTGGCGATGCGCCGAGATTTGTTTGTGGTTGAACGTTGGTTGTTGTTTATTCCATAAACCCTAGATACATATTTATAGTCCAGGGGACTTTCTAATGTGGGCGTGCACTAAACCGTGCACGGGTAAAACTCTAACTTCTAAACTAAGATGCGATCTAATATGTTACAGATACATGGGCAAACAAGCCCAACTTGGTATAAAAGGCCGATTCACGTATTCCTTCTATATATTTCTTCAAGCCCATCTTGATCGCGGCCCACCTCTGACTCGGTCAAATTCTGGTGATAACAGTATCACCGTTTGAGAGGCGGCAGGGGATCAAAAGAAAAAAGAAATTGCCAAAAATCAGAGGGTGAAAAAAAACCAAGAAAATAAACTTTTATAGTACATAGAGGATGACATGCGGGTCCCATGAGCCTGCAGGTTCCTCAACGTTTCAAACGTGGCATGAGATCGAAAGAAAAAGGTAAGTGACCAAATATGAGGTGCCAAAAATAATTCAAGAAAAGAAAGTTTTATAGTACATAGAGGATGACATGCGGGTCCCGGTTAGCGAGCAGCGGTATCACCGTTTGAGAGGCGGCAGGGGATCGAAAGAAAAAGGCAAGTGACCAAATTTGAGGTGCCAAAAAAAAACTCCAAGAAAAGAAAGTTTTATAGTACATAGAGGATGACATGCGGGTCCCATTTAGCAGCAGCGGTATCACCGTTTGAGAGGCGGCAGGGGATCGAAAGAAAAAGGTAAGTGACCAAATATGAGGTGCCAAAAATAATTCAAGAAAAGAAAGTTTTATAGTGCATAGAGGATGACATGCGGGTCCCGAGTTAGCAGCAGCGGTATCACCGTTTGAGAGGCGGCAGGGGATCGAAAGAAAAGGCAAGTGACCAAATTTGAGGTGCCAAAAAAACTCCAAGAAAAGAAAGTTGATTGCACATAGAGGATGACATGCGGGTCCCATTTAGCGAGCAGAGGTCTCAATGTTTCCAAGGCGGCAAGGGATCAAAAGAAAAAGGAAGTAGCCGGAAATCGGGGGTCAAAAAAAATCCAAGAATAGAAAGAATTTTGGTTCATAGAGGATGACATGCGGGACCCATGATCCCGCATCGTAAACGGCTCGATCGGAGAACGTTGAACGAGATGGCGCGATCGAGAAAAAAACAATGCCGGAGAGGCTGCCATCCGGGCCCTACATCCCTCGGCGGTGCGGATTTGCGTTGACTCGGCCGGCGAACCCGAGATTTCGAGATGCACCACGTCCCGGGCCACCATACGCGACGTTTTGGCCGCTTTCGTCGGGCTAGGTGGCCTCAAAAACGAGAAAAAAAAAGTTTTGACATGCACCACGGAGGGACCAAAAATCGTCGGCCATGGTACACCAGCAACCACGGCGCGACTTCAACTTCGTCGGCCATGGCAACTTTTCTTGTAGTGATTAATTGTCCAAACTGAAACTTCCACCATGGATCATGGCTTTAGTTAGCGGCCCAATGTTCTTCTCTAACAATATGCATACTCAAACCATTTGATCATGAAAATTGCCCTTACTTCAGACAAGACGAACATGCATAGCAACTCACATGATATTCAACAAAGGTAGTAGTTGGTGGCGTCCCCAGAAACATGGTTACCGCTCAACGAGCAACTTATAAGAAATAAGATACATAGCTACATGTTCTTCACCACAATAGTTTTTAAGGCTATTTTCCCATGAGCTATATATTGCAAAGACAAGGAATAGAATTTTTAAATGTAGCACTCAAGTAATTTTCTTTGGAATGGCAGAGAAATACCATGTAGTAGGTAGGTATGGTGGACACAAATGGCATAGTTTTTGGCTCAAGGATTTTGGATGCACGAGAAGAATTCCTCTCAATACAAGGCTAGGCTAGCAAGGTTGTTTGAAGCAAACTCAAGTATAAAACGGTACAGCAAAGCTTACATATGAACATATTGCAAGCATTATAAGACTTTACATCGTCTCCTTGTTGTTCAAACACCTTAACCAGAAAATATCTAGACTCTAGAGACCAATCATGCAAACCAAATTTTAACAAGCTCAATGTAGTTCTTCATTAATAGGTACAAAGTACATGATGCAAGAGCTTAAACATGATCTATATGAGCACAACAATTGCCAAGTATCAAATTATTCAAGACATTATACCATTTACCACATGCAGCATTTTCTGTTTCCAACCATATAACAATGAACGAAGCAGTTTCAACCTTCGCCATGAACATTAAGAGTAAAGCTAAGAACATATGTGTTCATACAAAACAGCGGAGTGTGTCTTTCTCCCAAACAAAGAATGCTAGGATCCGATTTTATTCAAACAAAAACAAAAACAAAAACAAACAGACACTCCAAGTAAAGCCAATAAGATGTGACGGAATAAAAATATAGTTTCACTAGAGGTGACCTGATAAGTTGTCGATGAAGAAGGGATGCCTTGGTCATCCCCAAGCTTAGATGCTTGAGTCTTCTTAAAATATGCAGGGATGAACCACGGGGGCATCCCCAAGCTTAGACTTTTCACTCTTCTTGATCATATTGTATCATCCTCCTCTCTTGACCCTTGAAAACTTCCTCCACACCAAACTCAAAACAAACTCATTAGAGGGTTAGTGCATAATTGAAAATTCATATATTCATAGGTGACATAATCATTCTTAACACTTCTGGACATTGCACAAAGCTACTGAAAGTTAATGGAACAAAGAAATCTATCAAACATAGCAAAACAGGCAATGCGAAATAAAAGGCAGAATCTGTCAAAACAGAACAGTCCGTAAAGACGAATTTTTCAGGAGCACTTAACTTATTCAGATGATAATGCTCAAATTTAATGAAAGTTGCGTACTTATCTGAGGATCACGCACGTAAATTGGCAGATTTTTCTAAATTTCCTACAAAAGGGCTGCTTAATTTCGTGACAGTGAGAAATCTGTTTCTGCGCAGTAATCCAAATCTAGTATTGACTTTACTATCAACGACTTTACTTGGCACAACAATGCAATAAAATAAAGATCAGGAGAGGTTGCTATAGTAGTAACAACTTCCAAGACTCAAATATAAAACAAAATTGCAGAAGTAAAATAATGGGTTGTCTCCCATAAGCGCTTTTTCTTTAACGCCTTTCAGCTAGGCGCAGAAAGTGTGAATCAGGTATTATCAAGAGACGAAGCATCAACATCATAATTTGTTCTAATAATAGAATCATAAGGTAACTTCATTCTCTTTTTAGGGAAGTGTTCCATACCTTTCTTAAGAGGAAATTGATATTTAATATTACCTTCCTTCATATCAATGGTAGCACCAACAGTTCGAAGAAAAGGTCTTCCCAATATAATGGGACAAGATGCATTGCATTCAATATCCAAGACAAAAAAATCAAAGGGGACAAGGTTATTGTTAACCATAATGCGAACATTATCAATCCTCCCCAAAGGTTTCTTTATAGAATGATCAGCAAGATTAACATCCAAATAACAGTTTTTCAATGGTGGCAAGTCAAGCATATCATAGATTTTCTTAGGCATAACAGAAATACTTGCACCAAGATTACATAAAGCATTACAAGCAAAATCATTGACCTTCATCTTAATGATGGGCTCCCAACCATCTTCTAACTTCCTAGGAATAGAAGTTTCAAGTTTTAGTTTCTCCTCTCTAGCTTTTATGAGAGCATTTGTAATATGTTTTGTAAAGGCCAAATTTATAGCACTAGCATTGGGACTTTTAGCAAGTTTTTGTAAGAACTTTATAACTTCAGAGATTTGACAATCATCAAAATCTAAACCATTATGATCTACAGCAATGGGATCATTGTCCCCAATATTTTGAAAAATTTCAGCAGTTTTATCACAAACAGTTTCAGCGGTTTTAGCAGTTTCAGGCAATTTTGCACGCTTTGCACTAGGAGTAGAAACATTGCCAACACCAATTATTTTACCATTGATAGTAGGAAGTGTAGCAACATGTGAAGCATTATCATTAGTAGTGGTGGTAATAGTCCAAACTTATTATTCTCTTTAGCTAGTTTTTCGTTTTCTTCTCTTTCCCACCTAGCATGCAATTCAGCCATCAATCTAATATTTTCATTAATTCGAACTTGGATGGCGTTTTCTGTAGTAACAATTTTATTATCATTAGGCATAACTTTCAATTTTAGAAGATCAACATCAGAGGCAAGACTATCAACCTTAGAAGCAAGAATATCAATTTTATCAAGCTTTTCTTCAACAGATTTGTTAAAAGCAGTTTGTGTACTAATAAATTCTTTAAGCATGGCTTCAAGACCAGGGGTACACTCCTATTATTATTGTAAGAATTCCCATAAGAATTACCATAACCATTACCATTAGCAGAAGGATATGGCCTATAGTTGTTACCATAATTATTCCTATAAGCATTGTTGTTGAAATTATTACTTTTAATGAAGTTCACATCAACATGTTCTTCTTGGGAAACCAATGAAGATAAAGGAACATTATTAGGATCAACATTAGATCTACCATTCACAAGCATAGAAATAATAGCATCAATCTTATCATTCAAGGAGGAGGTTTCTTCAACAGAATTTACCTTCTTACCTTGTGGAGCCCTATCAGTGTGCCATCCAGAGTAATTTATCATCATATCATCAAGAAGCTTTGTTGCCGCCCCCAAAGTAATGGACATAAAGGTACCTCCAGCAGCTGAATCCAATAGGTTCTGCGAAGAAAAATTCAATCCTGCATAGAAGGTTTGGATGATCATCCAAGTAGTCAGTCCATGGGTAGGGCAATTCTTCACCAAAGATTTCATTCTCTCCCATGCTTGAGCAACATGTTCATTATCCAATTGCTTAAAATTCATTATGCTACTTCTCAAAGATATAATTTTAGCGGGAGGATAATATCTACCAATAAAAGCATCCTTACATTTAGTCCATGAATCAATACTATTCGTAGGCAAAGATAGCAACCAATCTTTAGCTCTTCCTCTTAAGGAGAAAGGAAACAATTTTAATTTTATAATGTCACCATCTACATCCTTATACTTTTGCATTTCACAAAGTTCAACAAAATTATTAAGATGGGCAGGAGCATCATCAGAACTAACACCAGAAAATTGCTCTCTCATAACAAGATTTAGTAAAGCAGGTTTAATTTCAAAAAATTCTGCTGTAGTGGCAGGTGGAGCAATAGGTGTGCATAAGAAATCATTATTATTTGTGCTAGTGAAGTCACACAACTTAGTATTCTCAACAGTACCCATTTTAGCAGTAGTAAATAAAGCAAACTAAATAAAGTAAATGCAAGTAACTAATTTTTTGTGTTTTCAATATAGAGAACAAGACAGTAAATAAAGTAAAACTAGCAACTAATTTTTTTGTATTTTTGATATAGAGAGCAAACAAAGCAGTAAATAAAATAAAGTAAAGCAAGACAAAAACAAAGTAAAGAGATTGGATGTGGGAGACTCCCCTTGCAGCGTGTCTTGATCTCCCCGGCAACGGCACCAGAAAACTGTCTTGATGGCGTGTAAGACACACGTCCGTTGGGAACCCCAAGAGGAAGGTGTGATATGTACAGCGACAAGTTTTCCCTCAGTAAGAAACCAAGGTTATCGAACCAGTAGGACTCAAGGAACACGTGAAGGTTGTTGGTGGCGGAGTGTAGTGCGGCGTAACACCAGGGATTCCGGCGCCAGCGTGGAACCTGCACAACACAATCAAAGTACTTTGCCCCAACGTAATAGTGAGGTTGTCAATCTCACCGGCTTGCTGTAAACAAAGGATTAGATGTATAGTGTGGAAGATGATGTTTGTTTCCGAAGAACAGTAAAGAACAAGTAATGCAGTAGATTGTATTTCAGATGTAAAGAATGGACCGGGGTCCACAGTTCACTAGTGGTGTCTCTCCGATAAGAAATAGCATGTTGGGTGAACAAATTACAGTTGGGAAATTGACAAATAAAGAAGGCATAACAATGCACATACATATATCACGATGAGTACTATGAGATTTAATCAGGGCATTACGATAAAGTACATAGACCGCTATCCAGCATGCATCTATGCCTAAAAAGTCCACCTTCAGGTTATCATCCGAACCCCTTCTAGTATTAAGTTGCAAACAACAGACAATTGCATTAAGTATGGTGCGTAATGTAATCAACATAAATATCCTTGGACAAAGCATTGACGTTTTATCCCTAGTGGCAACAGCACATCCACAACCTTAGAACTTTCTGTCACTGTCCCAGATTCAATGGAGGCATGAACCCACTATCGAGCATAAATACCCCCTCTTGGAGTCACAAGTATCAACTTGGCCAGAGCCTCTACTAGTAACGGAGAGCATGCAAGAACATAAACAAAATATATGATAGATTGATAATCAACTTGACATAGTATTCCATATTCATCGGATCCCAACAAACACAACATGTAGCATTACAAATAGATGATCTTGATCGTGATAGGCAGCTCACAAGATCTAACATGATGGCACAATGAGGAGAAGACAACCATCTAGCTACTGCTATGGACCCATAGTCCAGGGGTGAACTACTCACACATCGATGCGGAGGCGATCATGGCGATGAAGAGACCTCCGAGAGATGATTCCCCTCTCCGGCAGGGTGCCGGAGGCGATCTCCTGAATCCCCCGAGATGGGATTGGCGGCGGCGGCGTCTCTGGAAGGTTTTCCATATCGTGGCTCTCGGTACTGGGGTTTTCGCGACGAAGGCTTTAAGTAGGCGGAAGGGCGGAGTCGGAGGAGGCACGGGGGCCCCACACCACAGGGCGGCGCGGGTCCCACCCTGGCCGCGCCGCCTTATGGTGTCGGTGCCCCGTGGCCCCACTTCGTTTCTCCCTCGGTCTTCTGGAAGCTTCGTGGAAAAATAAGACCCTGGGCGTTGATTTCGTCCAATTCCGAGAATATTTCCTTTGTAGGATTTCTGAAACCAAAAACAGCAGAAAACATCAACTGGCTCTTCGGCATCTCGTCAATAGGTTAGTGCCGGAAAATGCATAGTAATGACATAAAGTGTGTATAAAACATGTGAGTATCATCATAAAAGTAGCATGGAACATAAGAAATTATAGATACGTTTGAGACGTATCAGCGACCCACGGCCCGTGCCGCCGAGATGCAGACGCACACCACCACCACGCCGCCCGTCGTGCCGCCGATGCAGGCCGAACCCGCGCGTAGCCACCATGGCTCTCTGCGGGAAAGCCATGCCCTGGCCCGGAGGGGGAGACCCGCGTCCGCCCCTACGCGCGAGAGGACGAGGAATCCTCGCCGCCGGCACCGACCGGGCTTTGCCTAGCCACGCCCTCTGGCGGCGGTGAGGGGGAGGGAGAGGGGGGAGGGGGCCGAAGACGCAGAGATCTAGGGGGAGGGGCGTCTTGGACCGTCCGTGGACTCGCCTTTTTCTTTCATCCGAGAGCATTTGGGAAGATCCAGTTGTGCTATCATTATGTTCTACATTGACAGTATATCAAAATAAAAGGAAGAATATTTTGCTCCCGGTCATCTTCTTTTAGAAACAAATAAAAGGAAGAGCGTTCTCTATACTATTCGTATATTTCAAAACAGATCGGCCGAAGTCTGACTATCATAGCCGAGCCCAAGCATCTCTTCATTTCTGTAACTGTGGTCTTCAACCCGCAGTTCACTACAGAAGAACAGATGGTCTGAAGGTCCATTTGAGAAGGGAATTGAGTTGCTTCATCTATACAAGGAACAGATCGACAGATGGTTAGGCGTAAGGACCGGATCATGATTCGATGCCCCTTCTTTCAGATAGGAGTAACGCACGTACATCGTTCATAGCATTTCACAAAATTGAGTCCCCTTCTGTAACATTTCAAGATTTTATTAAGAATAGTGTCGAAGCAACAACAGACAACAACATCATAGGAGTTACAAAATTCAACGGATCAATAATTTCCTGCTGCGTCTACTAAGGGGATCCGGGGCCCGGGTTGCAGCGTGGGCTCTTGGCGAAGCGGCCAACCGGGAACGACTTGGATATCAGGCCTGCGCTAAACTTGAGCTGATCGCCGTCCCTTTCAACAGAGTTGATGCCCACATGGTTGATTCCAAGGTTGACGCTAATCCCTTCCAGCCCGTTGATCACCATGGGCTGGATGTTTCCCTGTATTTTGCTTTGGTACCGAAGCGTGAAGCCGCGGACGTCGATCTGGCACTCGCCTGCGAGGGTCACATCGAAGGAGCCGCCTTCGTTGATGGTATAGTTCTGTACACTATCGGGGAGGATTCCTGGAGGGAAGTTGTACTTCTCCAGCATCTCATATACCGTTGGAGCAGCGTTGGAGTTGCTCCTAGTGAGGGTGGCAGAAGAGGCCACGAAGGAGGTAGCAACAGCGACAAGGAGGAGGATGAGGTGGTTCTTGGCCATGGCCGATGTTTGTGAAGTTGGAAATATCAAGCCGAAGTATGTGAGGGAAGAGATGATGTAACTAAAGGCAGTCTGTATCTTCGTATATATAGGCCTACCTACAGGCTGGAGAGTAATGTTAACTTTGTAAATGCAGTACGATGTTAATTAATGTGGATAAATGCACAATAAATATGAGACTAGTCACAATGTATAGTATCATATAGAAGTATCATGCGTATGATACTACTACATGTTACTATCTCCAGAATGCATGGTATCATATACTAGTATCATAGTCTCTATATATTAATTGTTTTGTAGAATGTCAATGCAAATAATGTACAAGATTTACTTGACATTAATTTTTCTAGTAGTATGTGCTATGATAGGGTATCTACCTATGATACTAGTATCCTCTCTCTCATCTTTAATTGCACTGCCACATCAGTATTTAGCATGCATGGAATGCATGATACTACCTATGATACTTTCATTGTGGGTAGTCTAATTACTACCTAAAAATAAAATTTATAATTATGTTTACTATAATAGTGAAAAACTAGACCGGTAGAGGATTATCCAAAACAATAATAAGAGTATATGATTAATTTGCGAGAAAAAGAACAATGCATTCTATATATTCAGGATTAATTAGTTGGAACCATTGCCTAATTTAAGCATATAATAGATTTGAATTCTAAGTTTGGACCACATTGATGTGATAATAAATGATCTTTATCTAGTAGTATAAGTTTTACAAAGAAATAATATCATTGTTGATTGCGTTGGATATACTAAGATACATACACTATTTTCTTTTAAAGCTAACAAATGAAAAACATCAAATATATCATTGATCGATAGTACTAACCGATACTAATATACTCCTCATCGGCAATCTATTACCTAATAATAAAGGGAGGATTCTTTCCTTAATTGGTCTAATATTTTTGTTTCGATTTTGCCCCTAGATCTTTAGTCTTGGGTATGAAATATTACATGGTTTGCCACCGATTAAGTAAAAATGGTTCGCTCTGGTCTTTTTTTTGAGAGAAAGTACGGCTCTTTATTTATAACTTAACATTAGTACATAGAGTTTGCTGGATCAAATCCGGGATTACATCATGGAAGCTCGTAAAAGCAGAGTTCTCACAGGAACGAGCTAGCAGATGTGCCGCACCATTCAAACCACGAGGAATATGATGAAAAACGTATGAAGAAAAGGAGGTCGCAATTCTTTTGATGTCTGTAACCACCACACCCATCGTCGACCGATCCAAACCTGAGTCAGCTAACCTCTGAACTACAGATAGACAGTCAGATGCCAAGATGATGAGCGAAAAAAGGTTGATACTATGGCTCCTCCCACCTCCTCCTCCAACGGCTCCCTTGGGCGATCACCATGGCGATTCCAGATCTGAAGTTTGAAGATCATGATGGTGCATGGATCGGATCCCTATGGAGATCCACACTCTATTGTTCACATCCTGGATTTCTCTCCTGGGCATGCCATCCGGGCCAAGGTTCGTGAACTCTTCTCCACGCTGGTGAACCCGGTATCATCCAATTCCTGTTTTCATCTGGTGGTCTCCTTTGGAACATCTGTCTTTCGGTTATCTCCGATCAATGTCAGTCTTGCCCTCTCGGCCTGCTTGGGTGGCGCTTATGATTCGCTTGGTGTGACACATCTATCTGGAAGAGTATTTCGTTTTTCGGTTAGTTCAAAAGTTGTTGGTTTTCTTATTCAAAGGAAATTCTCTTATGAATGTGATCATTTCAAATGCTATTTTCATCTCTGGGGTGCTGGTGGTCCTAATTGGGTTCGTGAGGAATCTGCTTGGATCAAAGAATCAGATCGGGAGTGGCACATTGTCTCCCGTAAAAGATCATTGCCTATCAAGAATAAACCTATTTTTCAATGGAGACGTTTAAATTCTCAGGCAGTGGATCTTTCATCTGCTGATCGACATAAATCTCTGAGTCCATCTGGATCTCCTCTTTCTAATACTATATGTAGTTTTGTTGAGGAATCTGGATCTTTTGGGAAGTCCACTGAGCATGATCGGAGAAGTTCATCGCATAATCAACTGAAGTCCGTTAATGAAGCCAGTCCGATTTCAAATCGGCCTCTTTCTGATCAACTCTTGGCAGCCCAACGTGGGAGCCCAACTCGGAGCCCATTGTTTGCTCTGGCTATGAGTTCTTTACCTCAAGGTAATTCATTGCATCGTCATGTGCTTAATTATGAGGGGTTTAATTCTGGTATTTTTCACTGTTTTAAATGCCTGGCACCTGGTCATATGATTAAGGATTGCACTAATGAGATCAGATGCAAAGTTTGTTACAATTACGGCCATATCTCCAAACAATACTTATCTAGGCGTAACAAACCCAGAATCCTCTCGTATAAGGTCAAAAATCGCAACAGTGTTCCAATCATAAATGACCAAAGTAACCCTGGCGACCCGTATTCCACATCTGCCACCTCTTCTGCCGCCACTGTGAACTCACCTAGCGATCCAATGGCGAACTTCCCTGCAGACCCCTACCCCCACCTTCCTCCTGGTTTTGACATCCTCCCACCAGGCCCCCATCGTGTGAAGAGGAGCTACATTGTTCTTGGTGGTGAGTTGCCTGTGATCTGTGATGATTGGGCCATTGCTCTGCTAGCTCCTGTTGCAGATGCGCATGAGTTCCAGGCTTCTGCTGCAACTATCGAGCACTTCGCGGAAGGAAGAGGATGGAGAATCCGTGACATCTCGCGTTGCGGGCAGGGGGCGGCTCTTGTTCAGTTTGTCAGTGTTGTTGAGAGAGATGCAGCTATCAACCTGAGTCCGCACTTCATTGGTGACGTTGTTCTTCGCTTCGTGGAGCAAAACAGAGGTAACAATCATAGAGATGCAGTCTTCTCCCATGAATGTTGGCTGATGCTGCTTAATTACCCTCAAGAGTCTTTGGGAGTTAGAAACTATTATCAAAACCATGGTGCCATATGGTAGATTTGTTGTCTGGAATAAGGATATGTCAAACAAAGCTAGAATCTTGGTTAAGATTAGACCCTACAACATAGATACCCTGCCGCTCAGTATTGTTGTGATGCAGAATAGCTCAGATCATGGTCATGGTGATTCATGGACTTGCCCTACTTACATTATATCTAGTACTATGCTTGGTGCTCTTGGAGGTGATGAAGATCCAATCCCTCCAGGTGATATCAACCCTCATCCTATGCCTTTGGGGTTTGATGATATCTGGATGGGAGGACATGGGCATGGTCATGCTGCCAATGCTCAGCAGCAAAATCAACAGCAGCAGAACCAGCATCAGCAAGTGCACCAGGAGATGATGCATGAGATGCAGGACAATGATGAGCTTGTGCACCAGGAAAATGTTGCTGCAGATCTTCCTGATCTCAACCAGCCTGAACCAGTTGATATCCAAAATCTGATATCTGACAACATTGCAGCACTGAAAGGTCTGATTGCCAACCTTGTGGTCAATGCCAATGAGCTACTGCCTAAACTTGGTGATACTAATATTATCAATGCTTCATGCAAGATAGTAGATGTTGAGGAAAACAATGTCATGATAAAAAAAATGCTTCCTTCTAGTTAATACAGTTGCCCTGCGCAGTCGGTCAGTCCTCTCACCCAAGGGAAGTTGTGGAGTTGTCCGATGATGATGATGTGTTGGAGATCACCAAGCCTCGCTGATTTTCCCAAGAGTAAGAGGAAGAAGAAAAGCTGTCACAGAGGTCGGTCTTGTGCGCGAAGTGAAAGAATTGCCAAACTGAATGGAGGATACGAGAGATGTTGCTAGTGCTTGCTGCTTGCTGAGCTTCATTCCTCTGTCAGAGCATGATGAAGCACAAGTTGAAGAGCTAGAAGATGAGACCCTGATTCCCCTGGATCTGGCACCTAAGTTTGAAGCAGTTGCAATGGATCATGATGCTCCCCCACCTCCTCATCTACCACTTAAGGCCGTGCAAGCTATTGGTACAGGTCTTTGCCAGATGCCATCTCAGATGGTCTCTGATGGAGCTCTCATGTATGACAGATCCAATGATAGTGTCTGAATGTGAGGATTTGTTGGTTGTAGACAGACCACCTCCCAACTGTCTAGTTATCCCTAGTTATTATCGAGTTGTTTTTCATTTCAGCAGTACAATTCCAGTGATGTTATTCAGCAGAACTATTTCCCCTTCTAGTGATGTTTTGATTTGCTATGTGTATTGGTGTTGCTGTTCTATTCTTGTGTTTATCCTGATGATTCCTATCACTGCTCAAATGACAAATACACACTGCCAGATAAAGATTGGAAAATATAAAGGAGTTGATCTCATTATTCTTTTCAGACTCTCCATTCAGTCTGTTAAAATCAAAGCCTGTGTATTGTATTCATACAAGGCCTCTCATAATGCTCACTATTGTTTTAATGAATAGAAATTGGTGCATTTTGAATTGGAATACGAGAGGGATTAATAGTCAAGTAAGATGGGATGATTTAAATAAAAAAATTGATGAAAGCAGTCTGTAATATCATATGTCTCCAGGAAACAAAAAAAGAGCACTTTGATCATGCATATACGAGGAAATTTTGTCCTAGAAAATTCAATCAATTTGCTTTTGTACCCTCAATTGGAAGTTCGGGAGGGCTTATTATTATTTGGACTGGTTCACTCTTTTACGAGTACTCGTGGTTCATCGAGCACCAATTTGAAATCACGATCAAATTCAAATGTAACATGAACAATGAAGAATGGACAATAACCAATGTATATGGGCCTACCGATGTCGAAGGTAGAATCTTATTTACTAGCTGGTTGCTTTCTCTTGATCACGATGAGCATAATATGTGGATGTTTACTGGTGATTTTAATTTAATGAGAAGCCCCAGTAATAGAAATAGACCAGGAGGGGATCATAATCATATGCTTCTTTTTAATAGTATCATTCAGCATTTGGATTTAGAAGAAATACCTTTAAAAGGGAGGTCTTTTTCCTGGAGCAATATGCAAGACAATCCACTACTAGAGAGAATTGATTGGATTTTTACATCAGCAGAATGGACATCAAAGTATCCTGATACTATGGCTATTCCCCTAGCTAAACTATCCTCTGATCACATTCCTATCCAGATTAAGATTGGGTCAAATATTCCAGTGGCCAGAATTTTCAGATTTGAGGAATTCTGGACAGATTTTGAGGATTTTAATAATACTGTGGTGTCAAACTGGCATAATAAAGGAGTATATAAAAATTCTGCACAAGATATTACTTGCAAAATTCAAGAATTTGAGGCATGGCTTAAAGAAGTGGAGTAAGAGCTTATCTCGGCTAAATAAACTTATTGAAAATTGTTGTTATGTGGTTGCAGTTTTTGATGGGTTAGAGGATCAAAGAGCTCTTTCTGTCATAGAAAGAAATTTCAGGGAGGCCCTCAAGAAGCATACACTCAATCTCTTGGAGGCTAAAAGAAAATATTGGAAAAAGAGAGCAAACATCAAATGGGCAAAGCTAGGTGATGAAAATACAAAGTTCTTTCATGCTATAGCAAAAAGGAATTATAGGCATAATTATATTGCTAGTATTACAACTGAAGATGGAAGAATTATTACTGAGCATGCACATAAAGCTGCTTTGTTATGGGAATCTTATAAAGAAAGGCTTGGCTTATCGGCTCAGACTAATATGCAATTTGAGATTGGTACTAGTAATCACAATATTGATCTTACTGAGTTGGAGAGACCTTTCACTCATGAAGAAATTGATGAAATAATACAGCACATGCCAAGTGACAAATCGCCTGGACCTGATGGGTTTAATGGCTTGTTTATGAAAAAATGCTGGGATTCTATTAAGGATGATTTCTATAAACTGTGTGAGGCTTTTCACAATGGGAGTCTGGATATTCAAAGCATAAATACTGCATATATAACTCTCATTCCCAAAATTGATTGTCCAGAGACTGTTTCTGATTTCAGGCCAATTTCTTTAGTCAGTATGGCTCTAAAAGTGCTCACAAAACTCCTTGCAAATAGGTTGCAGAAAGTAATTATTCCTCTCATACACGAAATCGGTATGGATTTATTAAGAGCGAGAAACATACAAGACTGTCTTGCACAGGCATATGAATATTTGGATATACAGTCACAAATCAAAGAAAGAAATTGTTATCTTCAAAGTGGATTTTGAAAAGGCATTTGATAAATTAGAATATAATGCTATCATACATATGCTCAGATATCTAAGATTTGGGGACAAGTTCATATCTTGGATAGAAAGTATCCTTGGCTCAGCAACTACTTCTATTATTTTAAATGGGGTTCCAGGTAAATCAATAAAATGCATGAGAGGAGTTAGACAAGGGGACCCCCTGTCACCTATTCTGTTTGTCCTAGCTGCTGAGTTATTGCAGATTGTTATCAATAATGCCTGGAATAGTGATGAGATTCAGTTACCAGTTAATAATTCATATGGACAAGACTTTCCTATTTTACAGTATGCTGATGATACACTGCTCATTCTCCCAGCTGATACAATTCAGCTAAATAAGATAAAGGAAATTCTGGATAAATTCACAGTCTCAACTGGACTTAGAGTCAATTACCATAAAAGCTCTCTTGTTCCTATAAATATCACAGCTGCAAGGTGTAAAGAATTGGCAGACATTTTGGGTTGCAGGACAGAAAGCTTGCCATTCACATACCTAGGACTCCCTATGGGAACTACAAAACCTAAGATTGAAAACATGGTATATATAACTGAAAGAGTGGATAAAAGACTTGCGGGTATTGCAAGATTGCTTGTCATATGCTAGCAGATTGGAGGTTATCAAATCTGTTATATCTTCTATGCCCATCTTTGCAATGTGTACTATCAAGCTGCACTATACTATCATTGATCATGTGGAAAAATCCTGTAGAACTTTTCTATGGAATGATAAAGACATTCACAAGAGAGGGAAATGTCGGCAAAATGGGATCTTGTTTGTAGGCCAAAGAAAAGTGGAGGACTTGGAATGTTGAATCTAAGAAAGCAGAATCAAGCTCTACTCATAAAATTTCTGTTTAAATTTTTCAACAAAAAGATATCCCCTGGGTCAATTTGCTGTGGGAAGCATATTACAGTGATGGAAGAATACCACAAGAAAAAAGTACTAAGGGCTCTTTCTGGTGGAGGGATTGCACAGAATTAATTGATTTGTTCAAATCAGTTGTTGCACCACAAGTTAAGTCTGGAAACTCTACTCTCTTATGGAAGGACAAGTGGTTAGATGAATGTCCGAAACTGAAATACCACAGCTACACTCTTTTGCCAAAAATACAGATTTATCTATTAGCCATGCAAAGGGCTACATTGAATCAGATTTCTTTGATATGTTCCACTTGCCCTTATCCACTATTGCTCATAATCAAGGTCATGAACTAATTTCTGCAATGGAACCAATAAATATGAATCTAGGCAATGATATTTGGAATCTTTCATGGGGAGGAGGAGGAAAGTACAGCACCAAAAAGGTTTATGAAAGTATATCAGATTTCACTCAGGCCTCTAGTCCTTTCAAGTGGATCTGGAAATCATGTTGCTTATCCAAACAGAAATTTTTCTTTTGGTTGTTACTTCTGGACAGACTAAACACCAAAGACCTTATGACTAGAAAGCACTTTTATGTAGAAGACGATTCGTTGTGTGATATGTGATGATGAGCCCAATGAATCTCTTCTACATCTCTTCTTTGCGTGTGATTTTAGTCAGAACTTCTGGTGGAGACTTGGATATGAATGGAATACTAACCTACCCCTTGTTGATATGCTCAAAGATGGGAAGCAAAGACATGGTGGTATATGTTTCAAGGAAATTCTCATCATAGGGGCTTGGAGTCTATGGAATCATAGAAACAGAATTATTTTTGACAATGAAGACAGAAGCCAACAGACATGTTTTGCTATGTTCAAAGAATATTTTGCTCTTGTTATGCATAGAGCAAAGCCGAGTCTGAAGGAGGGTATGCAACAATGGGTTGACAGTTTGTAAAAGACTTGCTTTTCTTTTGATTTTACCTTTTCTTCTTTTTCTTCTTTGTTTCTTGAGGAGCCCCTGTCCTCATTTGTAAATATCTGGTTTCTGATATATAATGAAAAATGAAGCAGTAGGGGTCTTCCCTACTGTATATGCTTCAAAAAAAAGATGCCAAGATGATGCGCTGATGGCTTTCTTCCTGTGCAAACTGAATCGCTCTTCTCATCACCAAACATTTAGCAAGTTCAGGTGTTGTGACTTCATTATGATGCTCACAGAAACCTGATAAGCACCATCCTTGATCATCCAGAATCACCGCACCCATACCCATCCGTCGAGAAGTCACAAAGATGGCAGCATAAACATTCATCAATACAGTGCCGGCTGGCGGTGGAGTCCATCTTAGAGGTGATATAACTGACCCACACCGAACAACACGGGGTTGATTGACACAGTGCTCGAGTACCATGTCCACATAGGCTCACGTCTTCTCAACAATTCGCTTCGGATGTAAAAAACCTTCATCATTTCTTGCAGTGTTTCTCGCCTCCAAAATGTGCCAGATTGTTATGGTTATAGCTGTTGCTTGAGTATCTGTGGATCGCATCAGAATACCAAACAACCATTGACGTGGAGTTCTGAAGAAACGGCGACACATGTTGATACCATATATCTCTTTGATACCCTCCCACACTCCAGCGGCATAATCATAGAAAAGGGTGGTGTGTTCAACGTTCTCCATCAGGTTGCAAAAAATGTAGGAATCGAATGCTGGAATGTGTCTCCGACAAAGCTGATAGCCTGTCGGAAGACAATCATGGGAAAGCCTCCATAAGACAATCTTCATCTTTTGTGGCGCATGGACTGCCCAGATCTATTTCCACCCCATCTCTTCTTGTTCAAGCCGTGAACTCAACCCCCTCCCAGGGCCACTTTGGGCACGACGGAATATATTCGCTCGTGCCATGTTGTATGTAGACCGGACTGAGTAACGACCATTCTTGGTATTAGTCCAAGAGGCGTAGTCATCTCCTCCCTGAGAGCTAATCGGCACTGACAAGATATTATGTACTATGCCCTCATGGAAGGTTTCTCTCAGCCGATCTTCATTCCATGAGGGAGAATCTCCAACAAGAGAGAACACAAGGGCCCCCGCTCCCCCCCCCCCCCGCTCCCCACCTAACCCTAACCCCTCCCCCATTCCCCTTGCCCCGCCGCCGCCGATGCTAACCGCCGGGCCTAGCCCGCGCGGTTGACAGCGGCGGTGAGGCCCCCCTCCTCGTGGTCGGCTGGCGGAGGCTCAGCGCCCCGCTCGAGCAGGTTCCCCTCGCGATATTGGCGGCAGCGTCCGGTCGACGGCTGCGGGCGGTGACTGGAGAAGCGGGCGGCGGCACGCCGGTCGTCCGCTCCGCTTGGCGGCTTCTGGGAGGGCGCAGGGCGCTAGGTGGTTCGGCCGGCCGGGCAGGGGCCCGGCCCCGTTTCGAGCCGCCCCCCTCGCATTTCCTCCGCTGGATTTCGCACTACTGATAGCCGGGGTGGTTGCTGGCCGCGGATCTCGCAGCGGAAGTTCTTCCGTCCAATCCTCAGATCTGGCGCCTGCGGGCTGCGTAGATCTTTGGAGTTGCTCACTGATGACCCACAAGTATAGGGGATCGCAACAGTCTTCGAGGGAAGTAAAACCCAATTTATTGATTCGACACAAGGGGAGCCAAAGAATATTTGTAAGCCTTAACAGCGGAGTTGTCAATTCAGCTGCACCTGGAAACAGACTTGCTCGCAAGAGTTTATCAGTAGTAACGGTTTTATAGCAGTAGCAGTAATGAAATATCAGCAGCAGTGTAACAAAGACATCAGTAGTGATTATAGTAAACAGCAGGATTAAAATATTGTAGGCACAGGGATGGATGAACGGGCGTTGCATGAATGAGAGAAACTCATGTAACAATCAAGGTAGGGCATTTGCAGATAGTAATAAAACGGTATCCAAGTACTAATCAATCAATAAGCATGTGTTCCATATTTAGTCGTACGTGCTCGCAATGAGAAACTTGCACAACATCTTTTGTCCTACCAGCCGGTGGCAGCCGGGCCTCTAGGGAATCTACTAGAAATTAAGGTACTCCTTTTAATAGTGCACCGGAGCAAAGCATTAACACTCCGTGAACACATGTGATCCTAATATCACCGCCTTCCCCTTCGGTTGTCCCAATTTCTGTCACTTTGGGGCCTCGGGTTCCGGACAACAATACGTGTATACAACTTGTAGGTAAGATCATAAAGCAATGAATATCATCATGAATTGATAACATGTTCAGATCTGAGATCATGGCACTCGGGCCCTAGTGACAAGCATTAAGCATAACAAGTTACAACAATATCATAAAAATACCAATTACGGACACGGTGAAGAAGCGATGAACTGGTGGACATGCCGGTTGGCCGGGGATTCCGAGCGCAGGCCCAGGCCGTGGTCGGTAGACGCGAAAGGGAATGCGTGGAGATAGATGTAAGGTGTGGCCGGGAGGGAGAGGGAAGCGAGGAGACATAGGGTGGATATGAGGGTGACGGTAATGCCTGGACGGAGCACCTTGAGAATGTCGGTGGGGCAAAGAAGGCAGGGATGTGGCCCCGCCCGAGGAAGGGGAAGAAGTCGATGTGCAGGCTCTCTGCTTCTTCTGCAACCATGGTGATAGCCTCACGGTATGGCCTGATTATGTCCTCTCCGATATGAAATTGAAATTGTTGCCCATCTGCTCTGACGGCTATCTTGAACTGTCTAATATGTAGTTATCAAACAATAATCTCTTGAATTTTTTTGTTGGTGTTGGATGCAGGTGCTATGGATAAGATCAATGCACAACTGGACATAATCTGAAACGGCAGTGCCGGGGCTCAAAGTTACACTTAACCGATGGATCTTCGCTATCGTACTTCAGAGAACAGTTGAGGGAGTCGAAGGGAGTTGGTGGCTGCTAAAGATGAGGACGGTGCAAGGCGTACGCTTTCCAAGCAGTGAGAAGTTGAGGAAGCCCGTTCCAGGTAGTGAAAATTTAAGGGAGTCACAGGGAGTATGTGCCTTGGTTCATGCATTTTCTTCTCATCTGCATGAGTATGGGATGATGGCATCAGCGTGTTGCAGAGAAATAGGTCCAGGTGGTAGGGAGTCGTATATTGCCTTCGTGTGGTCTGAAAATTTGCCAGCGATGACCGGCGCCACCTATATGGCCTCTCAATCTCTCTATGTCTTGCATCGATCTTTTATTGTCATCCCTCTGTTGATACATCTTATAAATTGACTCAGAACTGAAAGTTATAGAAAATGTGCAGGGTTGGGTTGAAGGAGCTATCGCAGCCTCCCAGGGGATCGGGTAATCATCCTACTTATTTTCTCGGTTCTACCTTCTCTATTTTGTATCTTGACTGGTACAAAAAACTGAAGTAACATGTGTAAACTTAGTTCTTTTGATCTGATAATTGGTCGAGCTGTCAATGCAGCCTACTCTATTTAGGATGACCATATTAATTGGTTAATCATCATTTTTCATGCATATTGGTCGTTGTTAATCTCCATCTGCAAATTTTGAGGTCTTACCATTTTTTCTTCTAGCATATCTGCCATCTCTGGCAGCTCTCTCCCAGAGGCTCTAGGAATGTTTGAATTGGTTTTATCTAATTATTAGTACTTTCTGGAAAATAAATAGCTAAAGTTGGATCTAAGCATTAGTAGAACTTGACCCTACATCGTTGTGCTCAATCCGTAGCTTTCTAGCTTACTGCTGCATTGTTTCTGAAATCTTTTTTTTATTATATTTGAAGGGAATAATGGTCTATTGTCTACATTAGGAAAATCGAGTAGAGCATTATTTTGAATTGCCAAGTAATTTGTGTGTACATAGATTATAAAGTTAATGGAAGACTAAACTAGAAAGCTCAACTTCTCTGCCTAGCAGACCCCAGTTATTCCCCTGAACTCCCCCAAAAAAATTCTTGCCGTGGTTTTGGTTTTCACTATCTGCTCCTTTACCGTGGATGTAGTACATTTGCTAAAAGTTAACAAGTTTGAGCCTATAAAAGCTATTTTATCATTATATACAGAACTGCTCGTTCGAGCATATGTAAGGGCGGAGTGTATTATTTCCTGATCAGATAGATCAAAGTTAATTTTCTCTTCAGGGAAAAAACATAATTTGGTATATTAATAATTTTGGTGTTGATTTGGTGTTGATTATTGCAAGATATATCGATAAGATTAGAAATGGTTCGCGCAAGATCATTGAGTTAATTCTGTATGAATTTCAACCTGCGAACATTCTTCTTGCTGATATGGTTTTTTTTAAGAAAGAAGGTTTGCCATTTCATTACTGCGCTGCGCATACTATGAAATTACATTTTTTCTTATTTACTTTTAAGGTGCACACAATATTATTTTGTAATATTAATTTGATTCTCTTTTTGAACACTGCCATCAGGTTATTTTAGTTTCCTTGTAAAATGGGATTAGAGAAGGAAGACATTCGGTACATGATTGGTTGGCTATCCTGATAACCCAGTATGATGATGTATTGAGATAGGATACATGAATTCCAGAATCTCACATTGATAGAGACTTATCATAACGCCCACATCTGCCAATGTTACCTCAGTTTGTGTTTGCAAAGTTTGAGTAGCCCCCTTTTTCGGTTACATGAAGAAGGCATTCACCCAGATTACAGGATATATTTGCAATGCCTTTTTAGGTACATATTCTCTTTACATATTGTAATGCGGTGCTTGCAAGTCTTGGAGGATGTCAAGAACTTCTCTTGTGGTAATAGTAACTAAAACATTTTTTAATAAATTGATGTTTCTGTGGTGATATCTCGTCCTTTCTTGTGAATCAGTGTATTAAGTTTCTCCCTTGAAAGTTCATAATTCTCCTTTGAACTATTGTCGCAGTGCACTGGACCTATCTTCTCTAGCCAAATCTATATGTACAGTTTTAACTTCATACTCCTAACCTAACAAGCAAGCATTCCCATGGCACACTTTGAGCCGTGCTTCTCTAACGATGAGTAAGAGCCCGATATTTTACCAACCTTGTTGTTTATTATTCATCGATCACTGAACCTTCTCTTTCTTTTCATCCACCTCATGACTGTAAGTACACCACCCTCTTACAGTTTATAGGTCTTGCACATTTCTTAGTTTCATGTTTGTCTCAGATGCTTATTTTGTTGGCCAATAAATATATGTTGTAGGTCGGTTGAGAACAACAATTAATGCACTGAAGCAGGGCAGGTATAAAACACCGAAAACTTACATTTGTCCGTGGAGGATAATATTATTCATCATTGTTTGATGTTTGAGAACTAAGTTATTGGAGAGGAAGATGATCGGTAAAGGGTATCATTCCGTGACAATATAAGGAATGAAGTAGTAGCAGAATTCCTGAATGAAGAAAGTGGCAGATAGCTTCTGATAACTATGGTTTTATGGTTCTCAAGGTGTGTTATATATTGTGTCAACATATCATGTTTTAAGCTTACGGCGTAGACTATAACTATTACTTAGCTTAAACTGACAAAGAGATAGTTGCTTGTGTTAATAGCTCAATATTTCTAAGAATGATCCGTCAGAGAAAAACAATCATTCTTGTAGTTGCTTGTGTTAATAGGTCAATATTCTAACAATGATCCGTGAGAGAAAAACAATCATTCTTGTATTCTCCGTGCATCTGGTGCAGGGTTACTTTTTAACTTGTCCTGTTAGTACCAAAGATGCTAATGAACACATGAGTTTTATAGTGATAAAATCAAATGAGAGATGCTTGTTTTTCATGTCACATACCGCCAAAAAATATCTTCAATATGCTACGAGCAGTCAATAAACCAATGGTTCCGCAGTTCAAAGAGAAAAACCAATGGTTCCGCCAAAACTCAGGCTTGTATATGAGGTTAGTGAAGGCTGGTGAAGATTGGGGGAGGCTGAGTGACAAAACGTGGAAGAATAAATTTCAGGGTGTGTGCCCATCGAAAGCAGCTAGATAGGACAATTTGTAATGGAAAACATAGTCGGATTTATTTATGCACATGAGATAGTTTTGTTATGAAAAAAAAGAGGGAATGAGAGGCAACATAAACCTCGTCAAAGGTACCAGGAGGTACCACTAAGTACAGTACATGGCAAAGCTATACCCAAAAAGATGATGCGGGAGCTGAGTACATCAGCTTAGTCGAACATACAGCCGAGGGCTAGGGGACGGTGACTGAAGGGGGATTAGACCGTGAATTACGCACAATACCAAGCATCAACAAAGAGCTGATAGAAATACGAAAAATTATAGCTAGATGGAAGAAATTCAAGAAATAACAATTATATTATGCTTTTTAACGTTCATATTATTATTTCGTAGCAACGCACGAGCATTCAACTAGTGACTAATAATCCACCTTCAGGATTGCATCCGTGACACCCTCCAGTATTAAGTTGCAAGCAACGGACTATCGCTTTAAGCAATGTGTGTAAAGTAAACGAGGAAACTACCCTTGAATAGAAAACCGATGTTTTCTCCCTAGTAGCAACAGCACATCTACAACCGTAGAGAACAAGGTCACTTCCCATGGTTAAATAGAGGCATGAACCCACTATCGAGCATAAATACTCCCTCTTGGAGTCGCTAGCATCTACTTGGCCAGAGCATCTACTAGAAACGGAGAGCATGCAAGATCATAATAACATAATACATAATCTCAACCAAAGCAATCTCTCTATAAATCGGATCCACATCAAACGAACATGTAGCAATTACAAATAGATGATCTTGATCATGTTAGGCAGCTCACAAGATCTATACATGAAGCACAACAAGGAGAGGATAGCCATCTAG
This sequence comes from Lolium rigidum, assembly GCF_022539505.1. NCBI lineage: Eukaryota > Viridiplantae > Streptophyta > Magnoliopsida > Poales > Poaceae > Lolium > Lolium rigidum. The sequence goes on along the minus strand of NC_061510.1, from coordinate 301,533,541 downwards.
CTACTGCTATGGACCCATGGTCCCGTGGAGGACTACTCACGCATCACATCGGACGACGACATGGCGATGTAGAGGCCTCCGGCGGTGATTTCCCTCTCCGGCAGGGTGCCGAGATGGACTGTAGAACCCTCCCGAACTAGGGTTTCGGTTGACAGTGGCATTGGAACTTTTCGTTGATGGAGGCTCCCGTCCCTGGGGTTTTCCCGATACGAGGAATAAATAGGCGGAAGGGCGGAGCAAACGAGGCGACGAGGCGCCAGTACATGGGCCAGGCGCGGCCAAGGGTGGGGCCGCGCCTGCCCTATGTACTGCCACGTGGCAGCTCTCCTGCGCGTGTCCTTCTGGCTCCGTCTTCGTCCCGGAAAAATAAGACTCTGGGCTTTTGTTTCGTCCAATTCCGAGAAACTTTCATATAAAACTTTTCTGAAACACAAAAACAGCAGAAAACAGGAACTGGCACTGCGTTAATAGGTTAGTCCCAGAAAATGCCAAAAAGTGTGGAAAAGTGCACATAAACACATATAAGAATTGTAACAAAACAAGCATGGAGCGTCAAAAATTATAGATACATTTGGGACGTATCAAGCACCCCCGGTGACTGGCCCGCCTCAACAATGTCAAAGCGTGAAGAGAAGAAGGCGCGTAGCCTTGGCCTCATCTCCGATGAAGAGGGGAACTTCATCCTCCCAGGTTCAGCCTCGCGTCCTGATTCTCCTGCCGGTTTTACCATAATGTTTGTTTCGTTCTTGTATCGTGGGTTATCTTTGCCTGCACACAAGTTTCTTCAGCGTATTCTACTATCGTACGAGGTCCAACTCTGGCAATTAAATCGAAACTCCATTCTTCATCTTGCGATTTTTATCACCCTTTGTGTGGTTGTTCTTGGCATCGATCCTCACTGGGTCTATGGAAGAAAATTTTCTTTGTTAAACGTTACAACAGTATCAACGGATCTTTTGTTACTGGTGGAGTTGGCTTTGTTGTCCGAAAAGATGTTAATTACTTCAACTTCCCAATGAGAGAGTCAGTCCAAGGAAGGAAGTTGAAGTGGTTATATCTCAAGATTCATCGGTAACTGGTCCTACTACGTGTGTGCTGAAGTTCATTGATGTCCTTGAAGCCGTGCCAAAGAAATCTTGGAAAAACATATTGACAGCAGAAGAAAAACCAGTAGCCGACAAATTGTTCGAGAGGGTTCTACAGATAAAGGAATTCGATGGTCAAACAATGATCGGTAATGAAATTGTTGCCGTGTTTTTGAAGCGTCGCATCCAACCAGACATGTTAAGAGTTCACCAAATGTGGCTGTTTTCGGGTCCTAAAGACGTGTCCCGAGTCAATGATGCGGAGTTATCTAGAAAAGAACTGTTAGATGAGGTCAGGCGTTTAACCCATTTTAGCCAGGAGGACTCGATTCCTCTGCTGGCCCTACATGAACCCTTCGATCTTGACCATCAACCATATGATGTAAGCCTTTTAATCCTATTATTACTTATGCTAATGCTTACACCCGATACGTTTGCTTCATCTCATTGAATTTTGTTCATTGTGGCAGGTTCCCCCGACTGCCGAATATTTTCTAGTTGTATCTGATGATGCTGAAAATCCTGAAGAAGGTAGTTCTACTATTAATGTAGAACCTTATGCTGAAGTAGCCGAGGACAGTGAAGCTCTCAAAGGATAAAATAATGATCCTGCCAACCCCGAAGTTTCCTTTGCTGATCATAAAATCCTTGATGATGACCTAACCAATACAGCGGAGTCGATTCATGACAACGATGTTGATCATGCTCCTTTGTTCATGCAGCTCTGGAGAAACCCAGCGCCCAACCACCAAAAAGACCCTCCGGCGGGTTTGCCGACAAGGATGACTTGCTCCTTGAGTTGTAAGTTCCTTCTGCTTTTCCCAAGGTTGTTTTTTTCAGTTGACTTAACGATCCTTATGCTTTTAGCGACGGGGGCTTTATAGAGCCTCCTTCGAAGTAGGCAAAGGTTAGCCCCCGCAGGCCAACTCCCGCGGCGTCAGAAGCTTCGGTTTCGCTAGCAGATCCTTCGGTCGACAGCTGTCGTTTCCCATGCTCTTCACGTGGAACCCGTAAGTGCTTCATTTTTTGTTTTTTTATAGTGGTTCCCTCTCTTGCCACCCCCGAGTCTACATTTGATTACTTGTAATCGAATGTGGACTTTGGGAGATATTTCTTTTTAAATGCTTATGTAGTGCTGCTTGGCTCGTTTTTTTCTTTGTGGGGCATTCAAGCTGCCATAAATATCTTGAAGGATTTCGCTTCTCAATTTTCTTCCCTCCAAGCCGATAATATTCGGCTCCAAGAAGATGTGTTGTCGAAGTCTTCCAAGCTCGACCAGGCAGTGAAAATAGCTGCCACTGCCCGCCAAGATGCGGACTCCTTGAGGAAAGAGCTTGGTCAGCTGAAGAAGAAGCTGAAGGAGGAAGAGAAGGAGAAGGCCGAAGCCCAGCCAAGCTCAAAAGAAGGAGAGGGAGAGTCTTCTGCGCAAATCGACCAAGACGTTGCTTGGTAACATTGTTGTTTTTTCCTTTGAATTTCTTTCATTTGTTTTTCATCGGCTTCTAACTTCTGCTCTTACTTTTTGCAGAAGCTGCCGATATCCCCTCTAGTGTTGCAGGCAAAGCCCTAGATGATTCTTCTTCCGATGCCATTTCTTTGGCAATCGAGTCCGGTGACCTCGTGCGAGCTCTTCTTCAGAAGAACAAGGTGGTCCCGTCGAGATTACATGCCATGATCTTTCCAAAGGCAGATCAATAGAAGACACTGGAGCAGCTATCAGACACTTTCTCCGTCAACACCGAAGGCACCATCGAGGTATTCAAACGTACCTCGCGTACCTACGGTGCTCTCCTTAGTTTCCAGCTTCTGATGGGGCATGGCTTCAAAGCCGAGATGGAGCTGTTGACAAAGGAACTGCCGAAGGGCCAAGATGGACTGGCTATCGATCTTAGCCGTTTCAAGGCATTAGCACAAAAATGGGCGCGGCAGCTTCTTGACCTAGTATCGGCTAACAAACCAGTTGCTCGAGGAGCTGCCCCAATCTTGTCAATGTAGACTCAAGCTCCTTGAAATTTCTCTTACTGAATTGTAACTTGTCTATTTGTTTCAAATGGTGCCTTTTTAAAGGCTTTCTCTTGTAATGAATTCGGAGCTGGCAATGTTGCCAGTTCTTCTTTTTCATTTGTGATGTTCCTATTTCCTATTACACGCTCTCGATGGGAGTGAAATCTCTCGATAGTAGGTATATTCCATGACACTCTCGATGGTGTTATCTTTGCAGGTAGCCCTTGTTCCTTCCTTCGTCGAAGGTTCTTCGACTGGTGACTCCGAAAGTGATCGGCTGCAACTTATGAATACCCGAATTTCTCAAATGGAGAGAGATATGCGTAATATCCATGCCATGGAAGCTATTATAAAGAAGAAAGTCGAACTGGCCATTGAAGCAGAGCGATACGCTCTAGGTGAGCTGCAGAAAGCTACAGAAGGCTTGAACTGTAAGTGCTTGATATCCCTTAGATTCCTTCGAGTGGTATGAAATTCCTTCTTTAGCTCCTAATCTTAAGTATTTATTTCCTTTTGTCAATCATAGCTCTGAATTTATTTGAAGAAAACAAGAGAGTTCATGAACACGTAGATGCTTTAACCAATCCCTCGCAGTTTGAGGAAGTCTTCTGGACGAACAAGCCGAAGGCTGTTATTGTTGCCAAGTTTCAGGATCGGGTGCAACAAGTACACCGATTCTTTTACAAGTGCTACAGAGGGACTGAGGATGATATGGAAAACCATGTTTGTTTGAGATATGCCCAAGAGGCAATAATAAAGTAGTTATTTTTATATCTTAATGTTCATGATAAATGTTTACATCCCATGCTATAATTGTATTAAGTGGAAACAATGATACATGTGTGTTGTGTAAACAACTAGAGTCCCTAGTAAGCCTCTCGTTTAACTAGTTTGTTGATTAATTGATGATCATAGTTTCCTGATCATGAATATTGGATGTTATTAATAACAATAGCATATCATTAGGTGAATGGTGTGATGGACACACACCCATAGTTATCATAGCATAAGATCAAGTCATTAAGTTCATCTTGCTATAAGCTTTCGATACATAGTAACCTAATCATTTGACCATGATATCATGTAAATAACTCACACCGGATGGGTACTTTGATTACATCAAACGCCACTTCGTAAATGGGTGGTTATAAAGATGGGATTAATTATTCGGAAAGTATGAGTTGAAGTATATGGATCAAGAGTGGGATTTGTCCATCCTAATGACAGATAGATATGCTCTGGGCCCTCTCGGTGGAATGTCATCTAATTATCTTGCAAGCATGTGACAAGGTCACAAGGGATGACATACCACGGTACGAGTAAAGAATACTTACCGGTAACGTGGTTGAACTAGGTATAGAGATACCGATGATCAAACCTCGGATAAGTAAAGTATCACGCGACAAAGGGAATCGGTATCGTATGTTAATGGTTCATTCGATCACGAAGTCATCGTTGAATATGTGGGAGCCATTATGAATCTCCATGTCCCGCTATTGGTTATTGATCGGAGAGGTGTCTCGATCATGTTTGCATTGTTCACGAACCGTAGGGTGACACACTTAAGGTTCGATGTCGTATAGTAGATTTGGAATAAGAGTTGGAGACCGAATGTTGTTCGGAGTCTCTCATGGGATCCAACACATCACGAGGAGGTCCGAAATGGCCCGGAGAATAAGATTCATATAAGGCAAGTTATTTTTCGGGGTTCGGAAAAGTTCTGGATTTTTCCGGTGGAAGACCGTTAAGCTTGTAGAAGGTTCCGGAGGGTCCACCCATGGGCCCACGACCCCGGGAGAGACCACCTGAGCCGAGGTGATGCATCCTAGCCCTAATGGGCTAGGCGCACCAGCCCTCAAGGACCATGCCGGCCAGCCCCCCTAGGGTTTAGGTAAAACCCTAATTTTGGATGGCTTGGGGGGAAGGAAAGTTCCCCCTCCCCCTTGCACCGGCCCTAGATGGCCTTGGGCTTGGGGGGCTACCCTAGACGACCTCCCCCCTTATATAAAGAGAGGAGGGGTGGCCGGCCAAAGCCTCCATCTGAAAACCCTAAGTCTGCCTCTCTCCTCCCTCCTAGTTTCTCCTGTTCAGGCTTAGGCGAAGCCCTGCAGGAATTCTCCTCCACCACCACCACCATGTCGTCGTGCTACTGAGATTCCGAGAGGATCTACCACCTCCGCTGCCCGCTGGAACGGGGAGAGGAAGGATGTCATCGACACCGTACGTGTGACCGAGTACGGAAGTGCTGCCGGATTGCAGCATCGGAAGGATCGTCTTCATCAACCACGAGGTCAGATCTCGTTAAGGCTTTGGATCTTCGAGGGTTAGTTTCTCATCTATCTCGTTGCTACGATCTCATATATTAGATCTTGGCTTTTCCATAGATTGGACCTTGGATTTATTCGTCTTTGCGATAGAATTTTTTTGCTTTCCATGCAATGAACCTTACAGTGGTATTAGAGCCGTGTCTATGCATAGATCTATTGCACGAGTAGTACACAATGGTTTTGTGGGCGTTGATGTTTTTGTCGTCGCTTACTTTTTGTGCACTTTATATCTTGCGGGATGGGGGGTGAAGCGGCCCGAGCTAACTTTACATGACCTCGTTCATGAGACTTGCTCCTCCCTTGACATGCACCTTGTATTGCATAAGTAGCTTTGCGGGTGTCTGTCTCTCCCACCATAGTTAATATCCAATTTGCAATTTGCACTTGACAACACTTGTATCAGCGTTGTGGTTCTTGTTCGTAGGTAGATCAGATCTTACTCGAAAGCCCCAAACCATGTAAAACATGCAAACACTTTTTAGAGGCGTCTAACTTGTTTTTGCAGGGGCATGTGATGTGATATGGCTATATGATTGTGACTATATTTGATGTATGAGATGATCACTATTGTATTATGGCAACCAGCAGTAGCCTAATGGTTTTCTTTAAATTTGTTAAGACCTGCGTGTCGATCACCACGTAGTAGCTTTATTTCCTTATTGTGAGTTAGTAGTTGTAATAGTTGCTATGGATGGTGGACAACCATGAAGCGGCGCCATGAATCTTCACGCAATGCCGGTGATGATGGAGATCATGCTCATGTCCTTTGGAGATGGAGATCAAAGGCACAAGATAAAAACTTCATATCACATCACATTATCCATGCATGTGATGTTAATACTTTTATGCATCTTATTTTGCTTAGATCGCGACGGTAACATTATAAGATTATCCCTCACATTAATATCAAGATAATAAAGTGTTCTCCCCTCGTATGCATCGTTGCAAAAGTTCATCGTTTTGAAGCATTTCGTGATGATCGGATGTGATAGATTCTCTGTTCACATACAACGGGTGCAAGCCATGTTGCACACGCGGAAATACTTGGGTTTTCTTGACGAGCCTAGCATGTACATACATGGCCTCGGAACATAGGAAACCGAAAGGTTGAACACGAGTCATATAGATGATATGATCAAGACGATGATGTTCACCATTGAAACTACATCATCTCACGTGCTGACCGGACTTGGTGTAGGGATTTTGGATTGTGGGCCACTTAACAACTATGAGGGATGTTGAATTAAGTGGGAGTTCATTAGTAATTAGATTAAAACTTGGACTAATTATCCTGAACATAGTCTGAATTGTATTTTGAATTAATTTTGTAGAATTGACATTCATTATCTACCATGCGCTAGTCTTGTAATTGAGATAGAAACACTGCTAAATCTGACAAGTAACTTTACGGACTGGTACCGTATTGTTAAAGAATCAAGAATTGATAAGGTCCTATTGCAATTTTTGGTAATCCTTAAATTTCTGATTCAAAGAGCAATGGTTTCAATTAGTACCTAAAATCATCTTATCTCCATAAACTTGGAATTCAAATCCATTTGAAAAGTAAGGAGCTGGAAAGTTTTTTTCAGAAATAAGCAAGGTTTGAGATATATGTGATATCTAAGACCTAATTGCAAGATGGTAGAATATAATTTAGTGAGACTACATAAACTCATAAGTTTTATGGGAATGTACGAAGGTTGAAGACGCTAGGCGTCCCGATCCTCCAACTAGTTGGGCACTAATGATATTCTCATATCCATAAAATAGTCATCCTTAGTATGCACTGTTGCTAAGACTCGTCGTTTGTAAGCATCACATGATGATCGGGTGTTATAGATTCTACGTGTGCATACAACGGGTGCAAGCCAGATTTGCACATGCGAATACTAAGGTTAAACTTGACGAGCCTAGCATGTACAGACATGGTCTCGGATCACACTATACCGAAAGGTAGGGTGTAGCTTAATCATGAATTTGTCATGATTGGATGGATAAAATCTTGAGTGAAATTGTTCATCACATTAAAAAGTTACTAATAGTGAAATCCGGAACACTTGTCATGTGATGATTAACTTCAAAGTACGAACCTTAAGGTTATCAGTATTTGACTAACAAGCCTAGAAGTTATTGATGTTGAGTGTTTTCTGAAATAAGAGGAAAACCGAAAGAGAAACTACAAAGGTTTTTGGCAGAAAGAAAGAAAAGACTAGAAAGTCTAGCTCATGTGTATATAGATGATATACATGTTATGGATGTATTCTTTGATTGGTCACGCAATGAAATTCTTGGATATTTGTACCATATTGGTTGGTATGAGAAGTCATACAACACAATGCAATATAAGAATATAATGGCCTAAGTGACTGACAGAGAATGTGGTAAGAATGCACGTCTGGAATAAAATAAAGTATTATTATATTCGTCGTTGGCATTCTACCTAGCCTTTCAGATTTATAATAAAGAATGTTATAATTTTTATTTTGTTCTAGTCAAATGAAAACAATGAGTTTTTCAAATTATGACCGTACTCCATGTACGATGGATAAGTTATTATAAATCTTAATGGTGAAATACACATGCATAACACTGACGTTAAAATTCTATAAGGAAAATGATAAGTGATACGTCTCCGACGTATCGATAATTTCTTATGTTCTATGCCATATTATTGATGATACCTACATGTTTTATGCACACTTTATGTCATATTCGTGCATTTTCTGGAACTAACCTATTAACAAGATGCCGAAGTGCCAGTTCTTGTTTTCTGCTGTTTTTGGTTTCCGAAATCCTAGTAACGAAATATTCTCGGAATCGGACGAAATCAAGACCCAGGTTCCTATTTTCACCGGAAGCATCCAGAACACCCGGGAAGGACCAGAGGGGGGGCACTGGGCCCCCAGACCATAGGCCGGCGCGGCCCGGGCCCTGGCCGCGCCGCCATATGGTGTGGCCACCCCTTCGACCCTCCTGCGCCGCCTCTTCGCCTATATAAAGCCTCCGTCGCGAAACCCCTGAGGCGAAAAACCACGATACGGAAAACCTTCCAGAGCCGCCACCATCGCGAAGCCAAGATCTGGGGGACAGGAGTCTCGTTCCGGCACCCTGCCGGAGCGGGGAAGTGCCCCGGAAGGCTTCTCCATCGACACCGCTGCCATCTCCACCGCCATCTTCATCACCGCTGCTGCTCCCATGAGGAGGAGTAGTTCTCCATCGAGGCTCGGGGCTGTACCGGTAGCTATGTGGTTCATCTCTCTCCTATGTGCTTCAATACAATAATCTCATGAGCTTCCTTACATGATTGAGATTCATATGATGATGCTTGTAATCTAGATGTCACTATGTTAGTCAAGTGAGTTTTACTTATGTGATCTCCGGAGACTCCTTGTCCCACGTGTGTAAAGGTGACAGTGTGTGCACCGTGTGGGTCTCTTAGGCTATATTTCATAGAATACTTATTCACTGTTGAATGGCATAGTGAGGTGCTTATTTATATCTCTTTATGATTGCAATGTGTTTGTATCACAATTTATCTATGTGCTACTCTAGCAATGTTATTAAAGTAGTTTTATTCCTCCTGCATGTGTGCAAAGGTGACAGTGTGTGCACCGTGTTAGTACTTGGTTTATGCTATGATCATGATCTCTTGTAGATTGCGAAGTTAACTATTGCTATGATAATATTGATGTGATCTATTCCTCCTACATATGCATGAAGGTGACGAGTGTGCATGCTATGCTAGTACTTGGTTTAGTCTTTTGATCTATCTTACACTAAAGGTTACTAAAATATGAGCATTATTGTGGAGCTTGTTAACTCCGGCATTGAGGGTTCGTGTAATCCTACGCAATGTGTTCATCATCCAACAAAAGTGTAGAGTATGCATTTATCTATTCTGTTATGTGATCAATGTTGAGAGTGTCCACTAGTGAAAGTCTAATCCCTAGGCCTTGTTCCTAAATATCGCTATCGCTGCTTGTTTACTTGTTTCTACTGCGTTACTACTCTGCTGCGTTACTACTGCTTGTTTACTTGTCCTGGGCAAAGCACTTTTCCGGTGCTTGTTGCTACTACTTATTCATACCACCTGTATTTCACTATCTCTTCGCCGAACTAGTGCACCTATTAGGTGTGTTGGGGACACAAGAGACTTCTTGCTTTGTGGTTGCGGGGTTGCATGAGAGGGATATCTTTGACCTCTTCCTCCCCGAGATCGATAAACCTTGGGTGATCCACTTAAGGGAAACTTGTCTGCTGTTCTACAAACCTCTGCTCTTGGAGGCCCAACAACGTCTACAAGAATAGAAGCTCCCGTAGACATCAAGCACTTTTACAGCGCCGTTGCTGCGGAGGAAAGGTAAAAAGGCACTCATACTCCGGTTCCGGGTAACGGTACTTTTCCGGCGCCATTGTGTTTGTGCTCGAAGCTATTTCCTTTAGATCCTGCAATTGCATCTTTTTGTTTCTTGTTTACACTAGTTTGGCATAATGGACAACAATGAGCTTCTTATTCTATTTCCTGATTTAAAACATGGATTGTTTGATGCGAAAATTAAAAAACCTATGAAATCTTATTTGCATGCTTGGTAGTAATATTAGTATGAACGCTTTGAACACCATTGTTGATAATAATATAGAAAGTTCTAAGCTTGGGGAAGCTGGTTTTCATGATCTTTTTAGTCCCCCAAGCATTGAGGAGAAAATTTTCTTTGATGATACTTTGCCTCCTATTTATGATTATAATGATAGTGGTCTTTTGGTGCCACCTACTATGGAGAGTAAATTTTGTTGTGATTATACTATGCCTCCTACACTTGATGAGAATAATTATGATAGCTACTTTGTTGAATTTGCTCCCACTATTACTAATAAAATTGATTATGCTTATGTGGAGAGTAATAATTTTATGCATGAGACTCATGATAAGAATGCTTTATGTGATAGTTATATTGTTGAGTTTACTCATGATGCTACTGAAAGTTATTATGAGAGAGGAAAATATGGTTGTAGAAATTTTCATGTTACTAAAACACCTCTCTATGTGCTGAAATTTTTGATGCTACACTTGTTTTATCTTCCTATGCTTGTTACTTTGCTCTTCATGAACTTGTTTATTTACAAGATTCCTATGCATAGGAAGCATGTTAGACTTAAATGTGTTTTGAATTTGCCTCTTGATGCTCTCTTTTGCTTCAACTACTATTTCTTGCGAGTGCATCATTAAAACTGCTGCGCCCATCTTAATGGCTGTAAAGAAAGAACTTCTTGGGAGATAACCCATGTGTTTATTTTGCTACAGTATTTTGTTTTATATTTGTGTCTTGGAAGTTGTTTACTACTGTAGCAACCTCTCCTTATCTTAGTTTTGTGTTTTGTTGTGCCAAGTAAAGTCTTTGATAGTAAAGTAAGTACTAGATTTGGATTACTGCGCAGTTCCAGATTTCTTTGCTGTCACGAATCTGGGTTTAATTCTATGTAGGTAACTCATAAAATTATGCCAATTTACGTGAGTGATCCCCAGATATGTACGCAACTTTCATTCAATTTGGGCATTTTCATTTGAGCAAGTCTGGTGCCCTTTTAAAATTCGTCTTTACGGACTGTTCTGTTTTGACAGATTCTGCCTTTTATTTCGCATTGCTTCTTTCTTTGTGTTGGGTGGATTTCTTTGTTCCATTACCTTCCAGTAGCTTTGAGCAATGTCCAGAAGTGTTAAGAATGATTGTGTCACCTCTGAACAGGTGAGTTTTTGATTATGCACTAACCCTCTAATGAGTTTGTTTCGAGTTTGGTGTGGAGGAAGTTTTCAAGGGTCAAGAGAGGAGGATGATATACTATGATCAAGGAGAGTGAAAGCTCTAAGCTTGGGGATGCCCCGGTGGTTCACCCCTGCATATTATAAGAATACTCAAGCGTCTAAGCTTGGGGATGCCCAAGGCATCCCCTTCTTCATGGACAACATTATCAGGTTCCTCCCCGAAACTATATTTTTATTCCGTCACATCTTATGCACTTTGCTTGGAGCGTCGGTTTGTTTTTGTTTTTGTTTTGTTTGAATAAAATGGATCCTTGCATTCACTTTATGGGAGAGAGACACGCTCCTCTGTAGCATATGGACAAGTATGTCCTTAGGCTCTACTCATAGTATTCATGGCGAAGTTTCATCTTCGTTAATTTGTTATATGGTTGGAATTGGAAAATGCTACATGTAGTAAATCTAAAATGTCTTGGATAATTTGATACTTGGCAATTGTTGTGCTCATGTTTAAGCTCTTGCATCATATACTTTGCACCCATTAATGAAGAAATACTTAGAGCTTGCTAATTTGGTTTGCATATTTGGTTTCTCTAGAGTCTAGATAACATCTAGTATTGAGATTTGAACAACAAGGAAGACGGTATGAAGTCTTATAATGTTTACAATATGTCTTTTATGTGAGTTTCTGCTGTACCGTTCATCCTTGTGTTTGTTTCAAATAACCTTGCTAGCCTAAACCTTGTATCGAGAGGGAATACTTCTCATGCATCCAAAATACTTGAGCCAACCACTATGCCATTTGTGTCCACCATACCTACCTACTACATGGTATTTATCCGCCATTCCAAAGTAAATTGCTTGAGTGCTACCTTTAAAATTCCATCATTCACCTTTGCAATATATAGCTCATGGGACAAATAGCTTAAAAACTATTGTGGTATTGAATATGTACTTATGCACTTTATCTCTTATTAAGTTGCTTGTTGTGCGATAACCATGCTTACGGGACGCCATCAACTATTCTTTGTTGAATATCATGTGAGTTGCTATGCATGTCCGTCTTGTACGAAGCAAGAGAGATCTACCACCTTCATGGTTGGAGCATGCATATTGTTAGAGAAGAACTTTGGGCCGCTAACTAAAGCCATGATTCATGGTGGAAGTTTCGATCTTGGACATATATCCTCAATCTCATATGAGAATAATAATTGTTGCCACATGCTTATGCATTAAAGAGGAGTCCATTATCTGTTGTCCATGTTGTCCCGGTATGGATGTCTAAGTTGAGAATAATCAAAAGCGAGAAATCCAAAATGCGAGCTTTCTCCTTAGACCTTTGTACGGGCGGCATGGAGGTACCCCATTGTGACACTTGGTTAAAACATGTGCATTGCAAAGATCCGGTAGTCCAAGCTAATTAGGACAAGGTGCGGGCACTATTAGTATACTATGCATGAGACTTGCAACTTGTAAGATATAATTTACATAACTCATATGCTTTATTACTACCGTTGACAAAATTGTTTCATGTTTTCAAAATAAAAGCTCTAGCACAAATATAGCAATCGATGCTTTCCTCTTTGAAGGACCATTCTTTTACTTTTATGTTGAGTCGGTTCACCTATCTCTCTCCACCTCAAGAAGCAAACACTTGTGTGAAGCTGTGCATTGATTCCTACATACTTGCATATTGTACTTGTTATATTACTCTATGTTGACAATTATCCATGAGATATACTTGTTACAAGTTGAAAGCAACCGCTGAAACTTAATCTTCCTTTGTGTTGCTTCAATACCTTTACTTTGATTTATTGCTTTATGAGTTAACTCTTATGCAAGACTTATTAATACTTGTCTTGAAGTACTATTCATGAAAAGTCTTTGCTTTATGATTCACTTGTTTACTCATGTCATTACCATTGTTTTGATCGCTGCATCCACTACATATGTTTACAAATAGTATGATCAAGGTTATGATGGCATATCACTTCAGAAATTATCTTTGTTATCGTTTTACCTGCTCGGGACGAGCGGAACTAAGCTTGGGGATGCTTGATACGTCTCCGACGTATCGATAATTTCTTATGTTCTATGCCATATTATTGATGATACCTACATGTTTTATGCACACTTTATGTCATATTCGTGCATTTTACGGAACTAACCTATTAACAAGATGCCGAAGTGCCGGTTCACGTTTTACTGCTGTTTTTGGTTTCGAAATCCTAGTAACGAAATATTCTCGGAATCGGACGAAATCAAGACCCGGGTTCCTATTTTCACCGGAAGCATCCAGAACACCCGGGAAGGACCGGAGGGGGGCACTGGGCCCCCGGACCATAGGCCGGCGCGGCCCGGGCCCTGGCCGCGCCGCCATATGGTGTGGCCACCCCTTCGACCCTCTGCGCCGCCTCTTCGCCTATATAAAGCCTCCATCGCGAAACCCACGAGGCGAAAAACCACGATACGGAAAACCTTCCGGAGCCGCCGCCATAGCGAAGCCAAGATCCGGGGGACGGGAGTCTCTGTTCCGGCACCCTGCCGGAGCGGGGAAGTGCCCCGGAAGGCTTCTCCATCGACACCGCTGCCATCTCCACCGCCATCTTCATCACCGCTGCTTGCTCCCATGAGGAGGGAGTAGTTCTCCATCGAGGCTCGGGGCATGTACCGGTAGCTATGTGGTTCATCTCTCTCCTATGTGCTTCAATACAATAATCTCATGAGCTGCCTTACATGATTGAGATTCATATGATGATGCTTGTAATCTAGATGTCACTATGTTAGTCAAGTGAGTTTTACTTATGTGATCTCCGGAGACTCCTTGTCCCACGTGTGTAAAGGTGACAGTGTGTGCACCGTGTGGGTCTCTTAGGCTATATTTCATAGAATACTTATTCACTGTTGAATGGCATAGTGAGGTGCTTATTTATATCTCTTTATGATTGCAATGTGTTTGTATCACAATTTATCTATGTGCTACTCTAGCAATGTTATTAAAGTAGTTTTATTCCTCCTGCATGTGTGCAAAGGTGACGAGTGTGTGCACCGTGTTAGTACTTGGTTTATGCTATGATCATGATCTCTTGTAGATTGCGAAGTTAACTATTGCTATGATAATATTGATATGATCTATTCCTCCTACATATGCATGAAGGTGACGAGTGTGCATGCTATGCTAGTACTTGGTTTAGTCTTTTGATCTATCTTACACTAAAGGTTACTAAAATATGAGCATTATTGTGGAGCTTGTTAACTCCGGCATTGAGGGTTCGTGTAATCCTACGCAATGTGTTCATCATCCAACAAAAGTGTAGAGTATGCATTTATCTATTCTGTTATGTGATCAATGTTGAGAGTGTCCACTAGTGAAAGTCTAATCCCTAGGCCTTGTTCCTAAATACTGCTATCGCTGCTCGTTTACTGTTTTACTGCGTTACTACTGCTGCGTTACTACTTGCTTGTTTCTTGTCCTGGGCAAAGCACTTTTCTGGTGCTTGTTGCTACTACTTATTCATACCACCTGTATTTCACTATCTCTTCCCCGAACTAGTGCACCTATTAGGTGTGTTGGGGACACAAGAGACTTCTTGCTTTGTGGTTGCGGGGTTGCATGAGAGGGATATCTTTGACCTCTTCCTCCCTGAGATCGATAAACCTTGGGTGATCCACTTAAGGGAAACTTGCTGCTGTTCTACAAACCTCTGCTCTTGGAGGCCCAACACTGTCTACAAGAATAGAAGCTCCCGTAGACATCAATAAGGATTCCACTTATTTGTGGAACCACCATTTAGGTCATGTTAGAAATGAATTCATGAAGGAACTCCATGAAAATGGATTTTTGGAGTCATTCGATTTTTGAATCGTTCGGCGCTTGCAAATCTCTTCTGAAGAGAATGACTGAAATACCGTTCATAGGCCAAGAGTTGAACGGGAAACTAGCTTAGTGAAAACATACATGATGATGTATATGGTTCTTAGGCATAGTTGTGTGCGGAAGATTCCTCTACTTCATGAAAACTTCCAACAATTAATTGAGTGTATATATATAGATATATTTATTCAATGATGAAGAAGTTTGAAACATTTGAATAGATTCAAATAAATTTTAGCATGAAGTGGAAATTATCGTAATAGAAAAGTCAAATATCTATGATTGGATCATGGTGGAAATATTTGAATTTTGAGTTTTAGCGAACATCTAAGAGAGTTACGAAATTGTTCCACAACTCACGTTTCTCGGAACACCATAGTTATGATGGAGTATTCAAAAGACGTATCCAAACCTTGTTGGATTAATGATGAGATAAAATAAAATAATTCCATTATATTTTGTTGTTTATTATTTAGAGACTACCGCTTTTACACTAAATAGTGTGTCATCATAATCCATCGAAATGACACCATGTGAGTTATGGCGTGGGTATAAACCCTAATAATAATTTCTTAAAATTTGTATGCATAGCATAAGTAAATGAGTTTACAACCAAAATCGGATGAATGTCTTTGTTGGTTATTCCAGAGAACAAATTGAGAATTCTTTCCACTATGAAGTTAAAGACAAAAGTGTTTGTCGATGTTTCTTGCTTATTTCCAAGAAATTGTTTCTCACAAAATATTTCAGTGGGAGGAAAATAGAACTCAATAAGGTTGATGAACCTGAGCATGATGACCAGAGTAGCGCAACATCGGAAATTGTTTCGGAAGTGGCCACGACGATCATGGCTCCCATGTCTATAAAGTGTTATAGTCATGGATATCGAAGTACCTATTGAACCTTGTAGGTATGGTTTACTTTGTGATCAAATAAATTATTTGCGGACAAAGGATTGATTTTGAACAATAATAAACCAACTACATACAAAGAAGCTATGATGGGCCCTGACTCCGTTAAGATGGCTAAATGCCATGAAATTCAAGATAGGTGAATTCTTTTTGAAAGTAAATGGATCTATAAAATTGATGGACATGGATGCAATATCCTTGAAGAAGTTCGACTTGTCGAAAAGTTGTTTACGACAAAGTTCAAAGAGTTTACTATGATAAGATTAGATCTTCCGTAGCGATGCTTATAGTCTATGCGGATTGTTTTAGTAATCGCTACATATTTCTTTTATGAGATATGATAGTAGGATGGCAAAAAAACATTCCATACCAGAAGTGTGTATTAAGGATGCATACTAGATACAACCAAGAGTTTTGCTAGTCCTTGGAATACTAGATAAAGTGAGTATCACGGAGTTGGAACCTTCACCGGATGAAATAATCAAAGAGTTATGATTTCATCAGAAGCGATGAAGATGCTTGCATTTGCAAGAAACTAAGTGGGAGCACTGAGACATATTTATAATACTTTATCTAGATGACATATCGTTGATTATAAATAGTGTAATCATGTACTTGATGTGATTAGAAGGTTTCAATGAAAATTACCTTCAATGAAAGGATATGGACTAAAAACATATTTAGCGTCAAGATCGATGAAGATAGATTGAAACACATAATGAGTTAAAGTCGAAGTACATAGAATGAATATTGAAGTAGTTTAGTGTATTTTACAGTCAATGAGTAAAAACACATGAAGTGATTTAGATCACAAATAATATGTACACAATCATATGTCATATGCTCTAAAGTGTTACGAGCATATACCAGAATGATTCATATGATGATCATTGGACAACAGTAAGAATATCCCTGAGTTCTTTAGGAGAACCAAGGATATATATAGTTCTGTATGGGGTAACGACAAACAAATCGATGAAAGGTGTTGCACCGATTTAGTTTGCTCACGTATAAAAATGAATTTAAATCTCAAATTAGTCTAATGTGTTCATTTAAAAGGTAGCATAATGGGCTAGAAGAGTTCTATGCTAGATTTAGATGAGTTCTAAATATTGTGACAGATTCTACAAACAAAGGCAGAGTATATCATTGTTTTGACAATGAATGAGGGTGTTTGAGTTGAGGAGTTTTTTGAGAACTTGGTGTAGTTCCGGTAGTGTTAGAACTATGAAGCTATGTTGTGTGTGACAATATTGTAACATATTTCAGACCGCAGAATTAAGGTTCCACCAGAAGATCAAACATATAACATTAATGCCGACTCATTTGAAAAATGAGTGATGCGTGGACTCGCAAATGAATTGCAAAATACATACGTTTCTGAGCGTGTCAGATTCGTTGACTGAAACCTCTCCCATGAGCAAACATGATAAGCACCAGAAGGCCACAGTATTAAATCTTTACAAATGTAAACTAGATTATTGACTCTAGTTCGAGTGAGAGTCTGTTGGTGATAAATGTTTAGATCACATGCTATAATTGTATTGACTGGAAACATTGATACATGTGTGTTGTGTAAACAACCAGAGTCCCTAGTAAGCCTCTCGTTTAACTAGATTGTTGATTAATTGATGATCATAGCTTCCCGATCATTAACATTGGATGTTATTAATAACAAGATCATATCATTAGTTTAATGATGGATGGACACACACCCATAGTTAGCATAGCATAAGATCAAGTCATTAAGTTCATCTTGCTATAAGTTTTCGATACATAGTAGACCATGAGATCATGTAAACCACTTACACCAGATGGGTACTTTGATTACATAAAACCCTACTTCGTAAATGGATGGTTATAAAGATGGGATTAAGTATTCAGAAAGTATGAGTTGAAGCATATGGATCAAGAGTGGGATTTGTCCATCCTGATAACGGATAGATATGCTCTAGGCCCTCACGGTGGAATGTCATCTAATTAGCTTGCAAACATGTGACAAGGTCACAAGGGATGACATACCACGGTACGAGTAAATAGTACTTATCGGTAACTAGGTTGAACTAGGTATAGAGATACCGATGATGAAACCTCGGATAAGTAAAGTATCGCGCGAAAAAGGGAATCGGTAGCGTATGTTAATGGTTCATTCGATCATGAAGTCATCGTTGAATATGTGGGAGCCATTATGAATCTCTAGGTCTCGCTATTGGTTATTGATCAGACAGGTGTCTCGATCATGTCTGCATAGTTCACGAACCGTAGGGTGACACACTTAAGGTTCGATGTCGCATAGTAGATTTGGAACATGAGTTGGAGACCGAATGTTTTTCTGAGTCTCGGATGGGATCCAAGACATCACGAGAAGGTCCGTAATGGTGTGGAGGATAAGATTCATACAAGGCAAGTTATTTTTCGGGGTTCGGAAAAGTTCAGGATTTTTTCGTTGGAAGATCGGGAAGCTTCTAGAAGGATCCGGAGGGTCCACCCATGGGCCCACGATCCTGGGAGGGACCACCTGAGCCGAAGGGATGCAGCCTAGCCCTAATGGGCTAGGCGCACCAGCCCTCAATGCCTAGGCCGGCCAGCCCCCCTAGGGTTTAGGGAAAACCCTAATTTTGGAACGCTTGGGGGGAAGGAAATTCCCCCCTCCCCCCTTGCACCGGCCCAAGATGGGTTTGGGCCTGGGGGGGAAACCCTAGCCGAGCTCCCTCCTATATATAGAGGGGAGGGGTGGCCGGCCAAAGTATCCATCTGAAAACCTTAAGTCTACCTCTTTCCTCCCTCCCAGTTTCTCCTGTTCAGACTTAGGCGAAGCCCTGCAAGAATTCTGCTCCACCACCACCACCACGCCGCCGTGCTGCTGGGATTCCGAGGGGATCTACCACCTATGTTGCCCGCTGGAACATGGAGAGGAAGGAAGTCATCGACACCGTACGTGTGACAGAGTACGGAAGTGCTGCCGTATTGCAGCATCGGAAGGATCATCTTCATCAACCACAAGATCAGATCTCGTTAAGGCTTTGGATCTTCGAGGGTTAGTTTCTCATCTATCTCATTGCTTCGATCTCATAGATTAGATCTTGGCTTTTCCATAGATTGGATCTTGGATTTATTCGTCTTTGCGATAGAATTTTTTTTGCTTTCCATGCAACGAACCTTACAATGTTCCCCCTCTATTCAGTTCCTCCAACGTTAATGACTTTGATGTTGAAGTTCAGTAATGCTGAAAATTTCCGCAGCTGGTTCATTTTCAACTTCTGGCGGGAGCCGAATCAGCTTTCTCCTTCGTGCTTTCCCAACATCCTTCAATAGATTTGGAAGCAATCGCATAGGCTGATGTCGATGTAGGCCATTACTTTCCTGCCGTGAAGACCCCCGCTTCCAATGTTGTCGACAGGTTGATAAACACTAGCGATGTGGATGGTGCAGCCGAAATTCTTCAGGAATAGTATTGCAACTTTGTAATCTTACGCTTCAGACAATTTATTACACCCGAATGTTTGGGTGTTTTGGGTACATGTTTATTGACGTGTATGATGCAACTTGTATTCCTAACATTAAAGAATGTTCTTGTAAAGATGAATGACTTGCTGGAGATGATAAATTTGCCACTTTTGACAAAATATTGGTGCCTCACAGATTGTCTTCAAAGACCCGTGGTGGTTTGTTTGACTTAGCTGCAAATCTCGATGCACTAGTCCTTTTGACATCGGTATTGTGATGTTTTTTTACGAAAGGTATCGGCAGCAATTTTTTTGAGTGATCAGCTCATGTTGCAAGTCCGATGAACCCGTAGTAATCACAATTTTTTTAGAACTGTGTGGTGTGCTTCAGTCATAGAATGGCCGTCCATACATATCGTTTATTTCCTTCCGATCGTGCCTTTTCCACTTAGTCTCCCCTCGTGTCGCAATCGAGGAAGACCAATCAGCTCAAGGTCAGGAACATAGTCAACACAAAACTCAATTACCTCCTCTATTCCATAGCCCTTGGCGATGCTTCCTTCTGGCCTAGCACGGTTACAAACATATTTCTATAATACTCCCATGAACCTCTCAAAGGGGAACATATTGTGTAGAAATACAGGACCAAGAATGGAAATCTCTTCGACTAGGTGAACCAGAAGGTGCGTCATAATAATGAAGAAGGATGGTGGGAACACCAACTCAAAACTGACAAGACATTGGACCACATCGTTCTGTAATCATGGTAGATCTTTTGGATTGATTACCTTCTAAGAGATTGCATTGAGGAATGCACATAGCTTCACAATGGCAACTCGAACATTTTCCGGTAGGAGCCCCCTTAAAGCAATCGGAAGCAATTGCGTCATAATCACGTGGCAGTCGTGAAACTTCAGGTTTTGGAACTTTTTCTCCGCCATATTTATTATTCCCTTTATGTTCGACGAGAAGCCAGATAGGACCTTCATACCGCTCAGGCATTCAAAAAAGATGACCTTCTCTTCTTTAGTAAGAGCGTAGCTGGCACGACCTTGAAAGCGTTCCGGATGCCGGTCTTCTGGGTCTTTCAAATGTTGCTGGTCCTACCATGCTTCCTTTGTATCATTTATCCTCCCATACACGCCCAAGAAGCTTAGCAGGTTCACACAAATATTCTTCGTAACATGCATCACGTGGATTGCAGAGCGGACATCTAGGACTTTCCAATAGTCTAGCTCCCAAAATATAGATTTCTTCTTCCACATGGGTGCGTGACCGTCAACTCCCTGCGGAACTGATTGTCCGCCAGGACCCTTTCCAAAGATGACTTTCAAATCCTTGACCAAATCAAATACATTAGCACCAGTACGTTCCATAGGCTTCTGCCGGTGATCTGCCTTGCCCGTTGAAATGCTTGCCTTTCTTTCTTAAGTTATGATGTCGGGCAAGAAATTGACGATGCCCTAGGTAAACATTCTTCTTACAATTATCCAAATATATACTTTCAGTCTCATGTAAGCAGCGCGTGCATGCCTTGTATCCCTTATTTGGCTGTCCCGAAAGGTTACTAAGTGCAGGCCAATCATTGATGGTTACGAAAAGCAACGCTCGTAGGTCAAATTCCTCTTCTTTGTGCTCATCCCACACACGTACACCATGTCTGCCCCACAACTCTAAAAGTTCATCAACTAATGGCCCTAGGTACACATCGATGTCATTGCCGGGTTGCCTCGGGCCTTGGATGAGCACTGGCATCATAATGAACTTCCGCTTCATGCACAACCAAGGAGGAAGGTTGTAGATGCATAGAGTCACGGGCCAGGTGATATGGCTGGAGCTCTGCTCGCCAAAAGGATTCATGCCATCTGCACTTAGACCAAATCTTAAGTTCCTTGCATCACCTACAAAATCTTTAAACTCTCTGTCGATCTTTCTCCATTGTGTTCCATCAGCGGGGTGTCTCAACTCCCCGTCCGACTTACGGTCCTCTTTGTGCCATCGCAACAACTTGGCATGCTCTTTGTTCCTGAACAGACGTTTCAACTATGGTATTATAGGAGCATGCCACATCACCTTGGTAGGAACACTCTTCCTGGGTTTCTCGCCCTCAACAACGTCACCAGGGTCATCTCCTCTGATCTTGTAACGCAATGCAG
Organism: Lolium rigidum; assembly: GCF_022539505.1. NCBI lineage: Eukaryota > Viridiplantae > Streptophyta > Magnoliopsida > Poales > Poaceae > Lolium > Lolium rigidum. The sequence goes on along the minus strand of NC_061510.1, from coordinate 301,511,980 downwards.
TGCATACCGGGCACTCATTCAAATTCTCGTATTCACCGCGGTAGAGGATGCAATCGTTAATGCATGCATGTATCTTCTGAACCTCTAAACCTAGAGGGCATACAAACTTATTTGCTTCGTACGTACTGGCGGGAAACTTGTTATTCTTTGAAAACATATTCTTCATCATTTTCAGCAACTTTTCAAATCCTGAGTCACATAGACCTTCATGTGCCTTCCATTTCAGCAAATCCAGTGTGCAGCCCAGCTTTTTCAGACCATTATTGCATCCTGGGTACATCGACTTTTTGTGATCGTCTAACATGCGATCCAAATTCTCCCTCTCCTTTTCAGTTTCGCAGTCTCTCCGTGCATCATCAATGGTCCGACCAAGATCATCAGCGGGATCATCACATGCCTCTTCTTCACCTTCCCATTCACCTTCCCCTTTTGCTTCCCCTCCTTCAGTATCCTCCATGAAAGTATCAGCGAAATGATCAGGATAGTTGTCATCATCCCCTTCTTCATTTTCTTCCATTCTAACCCCTCTTTCTCCATGCTTCGTCCAACAATTATAGCTTGGCATGAAACCGTGCCGAAGCAGGTGGACGTGAACGGTTCTTGAGGAAGAGTAACCCTTCTAATTCTTATAGGCAGCACACGGAAAAAGAATAAACCCCCCTGCTTGTTCGCATTAGCCACAGCGAGGAAATCATTCAAACCCGTAATGAAATTATACAGAGTCGGTTACCGTACATCCATTGCCTATTCATCTGCATTATTATTATATAAAGTATATAATTAATCATCATGCATTTTCTAAACTAACTAGCTAGAAATAATAGATATTAAATTATGAACTACACTTGCATATTTATCAATGACACATGAAAGGTTCAAGTTGCTAACCGCGATCGAGGAGGAAAAATAAATGAGAAAGCTTAAGTGTGGCTCAGACACTTCATATCATGTTTGTTTTATGTGAACACAAGTGGCATCATTCTCTCGGGCATTTCATCGAACACCTCTTGTGCATAACAGGATAAAAGCCAAACCACCAACCCCTTGTGAATAGAAATGAAACACCAAGTGACTCACACACAAGCAAATTGTGCTGCAAGCAGTATTTATAGTGTTGGGCCTTTAGTCCCGGTTGGCCTGGCCAACCGCGACTAAAGGTTCTCGGGCCAGGCCTGAGCACCTTTAGTCGCGGTTGGCCAGACCAACCGGGACTAAAGTTTCGGTCGTACACCAGCTGTCGACGGAGGCTGTTGGGCCCAGAGCTTTATTCCCGGTTCCCCTTCCGAACCGGGACTAAAGGCCCCATTATTCCCGAGCCAAAATCTTTGGGGACTAATGGGTTGGGATGGAAGCCCCTTTTTCTACTAGTGTATGTTTCAACGGCAACCCTCGAGGAAATCGAGGGAACTATGTTCGCCATTGAATCCGTTGCTCTTTAGTACCACCTTTGTTTTATGTACCGGCGTGAGCCTTCCATAAGTTATATTATCCTTTCCATTAGCAGCACTCGCATGTTGCCTGAGGCATTGGCAGAAGATAACTGTGTATGTTTTTATAAGACACTTTGATTATCAACTTTTTTAGCGCTCGCATGTTCCATGAGGCTTAGGCGATAGTCTCGGGCATAGCTAGGATAGGCGACCCCTGATCTTTTTTATGAGGTTCGCTTACAGCGTTTGAAGTCGATGCTCGCGGTATTGTGCAAGAAAATTTCAGAGAAAACTGTTCAGGTGACCCGGAGCAATTGGATGATCGTATGGACGAAACTTGAACCTTTATTAATAAGTTTACGACGATAATATAAGCTAGCATTGCTATGGCTTAAGTAAGCCTTATTGAAAGTAAAGTCCTAAGAAAATAAAGATGTATGCCATCACTCGTCTTCTTTAAGTAAGAGGAGGGTCCTTCTTCTCTTGATCCTCGTCTGACAAGGTGCCGACAGCTTCCTAAGTACCAGCGATTGCTAGGGCAATGTCGATAATGTCCGTAGAGGTGCTGATAATTGCTACCAAAGAATTAACACCTTCCCCTGAAGTATGTTCTGCTGCTGTAAACTAAACATTTGCTGTTGTTGAACCATCTGATTGTTTCTTTGTCTTCTTGCCGCTGTCGAACCCCTTAAGCTTGGAGTCTTGAGGAGTCAACTGCTTAGAAGGGAAGTCGATAGTTTGAACTTCCGACTTTACCCCAAACTTAGCGACGATCTTCTGGAACTCTCGATCACAGTTATCTGAGCGAGAGAAACTTCCATGAACCGTAATATTGGTCCCATTGTTGCATGGCATCTTGAGTTTCAGGTACGCGTAGTGCGGTACGGCCATAAATTTAGCATAGGCTAGCCTTCCTAAAATAGCGTGGTACTGTGATTCCCAATTCACTACCTCAAACTCGACCATTTCCTTCCTGAAATTGTCGGATTTCCATCCATGAATACTTTGCTCATTTTAAACCCCCCAATTTGTGCTTCGACTACCAAGGCTGCATGACCCGGCCTTGGGACGGACATCGTGTGGCCGACCCTGCTGAACAAGATGCTCTGTGAAGACCAATCGATGTATTCTGGGACGTTAGCCATAGTGTTCTCTGCAAGATTTATTTCTTGCGTGAGTTTCTTCATTTCCCTCCTAGAGATGCCAGTTTTATGGATCATGTTCATCTGCCCTCTGGGTGGAGGAAAAGCTTCATTAGATGCACGATTTTGGACTTGCTGATTTTGATGCTGAGGTGGAGGTGGCGGGTTCGGGAGCTGTGCTTGCCCCTTCCCTGACTCGTAGAACTTTTGAATATTAAGGAACTGTCGGCAGTCCCTAAGAAGATGGCTTGACTTTTTTGTGATATCCTTTGGGTCAAAGTATGAGTGTATGTAAGAAGGCGCGTGATGTCTACGCACGCCTCTATTCCTGTAGACAGTGTTGGGCCTCCAAGAGCAGAGGTTTGTAGAACAGCAGCAAGTTTCCCTTAAGTGAATCACCTAAGGTTTATCGAACTCAGGGAGGTAGAGGTCAAAGATATCCCTCTCAAGCAACCACTGCAATTAAGATACAAGAAGTCTCTTGTGTCCCCAACACACCTAATACACTTGTCAGATGTATAGGTGCACTAGTTCGACGAAGAGATAGTGAAATACAAGTAATATGGATGATTATAAGTAGTAATTGCAATCTGAAATAAAAATGGCAGCAAGCGAACATGTAGCAGAACTTGTTGGAAACGGTGTTTCAATGCTTAGAAACAAGGCCTAGGGATCATACTTTCACTAGTGGACACTCTCAACAATGATCACATAATTGAATAAATAAATGCTACTCTCAAACACTCTCTTGTTGGATAACAAACACCATTCATTGTGTAGGGCTGCAAAAGCACACCTCAAGCCGGAGTAAACAAGCTCCACAACTTCATAAAGGAATCACACACGATGCGCACACTGTCACCATCACACCGTGGAGAGTGAATATGGAGTTCATATTAAAGTAACCTCTAGAGTGCATAATAGACAAGAGTAATATCTACATATTCAACTAGATTACAAAGCGAATGATCACATAAAGATCATACCATGGGAGAGAGAGATGAACCACATAGATACCGGTAGAGCCCTCAGCCTCGGGGGAGAAATACTCCCTCCTCAACATGGGAGACAGCAACAGCGATGAAGATGGCGGTGGTGTCGATGGAGATGGATTCCGGGGGCACTTCCCCGTCCCGGCGGCGTGCCGGAACAGAGACTTCTGTCCCCCGAACTTGGCTTCGCGATGGCGGCGGCTACGTAACTTTTCATGGAATATGACTGATTGTTTTAGGGTTTTCGCGTCTGGAAGAATATATAGGAGGAAGGGCAGCGTCGGGGGAGTCCCGAGGTGGGCTCCCCACCTGGCGGCGCGGCATAGGGGTGGGCCACGCCCCCTATGGTGGGGCCAGCTCGTGGCCCCCCTTCGTCTCTTCTTCGGACTCCGTGAAGCCTCTGGAAAAATAGGGATCTGGCCTTTTGTTTCGCGCAATTCCGAGAATATTTCCTGTGTAGAATTTCTGAAACCAAAAACAGCAGAAAATAGGAACTGGCGCTTAGGCATCTTGTTAATAGGTTAGTGCCGGAAAATGCATAAAAATGATATAACGTGTATATAAAACATGTAGCAATTGGTATAATATAAGCATGGAACATCAGAAATTATAGATACGTTTGAGACGTATCAAGAATCCCCAAGCTTAGTTCATGCTCTCCCTCGAGTAGGTAAACGATAAAAAGAATAATTTCTGAAGTGACATGCTACCAACATCATCTTGATCAATACTATTGTAAAGCATATGAGATGAATGAAGTGACTCAAAGCAATGGTCTATAGTTTGCTAACAAAAAGATAATGACTAAACAACTGAATCATATAGCAAAGACTTTTCATGAATAGTACTTTCAAGACAAGCATCAAAAAGTTTTGCATAATAGTTAACTCATAAAGCAATAGATTCTTAATAGAAGGTTTTGAAGCAACACAAAGGAAGATTTAAGTTTCAGCAATTGCTTTCAACTTTCAACATGTATATCTCATGGATAATTGTCAACACAAAGTAATACGATGAGTGCAATAAGCAAGTATGTAAGAATCAATGCACACAGTTGACACAAGTGTTTTCTTCTAAGATAGAAAGAAGTAGGTAAACTGACTCAACATAAAGTAAAAGAAAGGCCCTTCGCAGAGGGAAGCAAGTATTACTCATGTGCTAGAGCTTTTTATTTTGAAAACATGGAAAAAATTGTGTCAACGGTAGTAATAATTCATATGGGTTATGTATGAAACTTCCTATAAGTTGCAAGCCTCATGCATCGAATACTAATAATGCCCGCTCCTTGTCCTAATTAGCTCGGATTTCCATGGATTATCATCGCATTACATATGTTTCAACCAAGTGTCACAAAGGGGTACCTCTATGCCACCTGTACAAAGGTCCAAGGAGATAAATCGCATTTGATTTCTCGATTTTGATAGATCTCAACTTGAGGACATCCATACCGGGACAACATAGAAAACAGATAATGGACTCCTATTTTATGCTTTAAGCATTCAACAACAGATAATATTCCCATAAGAGATTTGAGGATTAATGTCCAAACTGAATCTTCTACCATGATACATGGCTTTGGTTGGCGGCCCAATGTTCTTCTCTAACAATATGCATACTCAAACCATTAAATCATGGAAAATCTCCCTTACTTCAGACAAGACGAACATGCATAGCAACTCACATGATATTCAACAAAGGTGTGACAGGTTGATGGCGTCCCCAGAAACATGGTTACCGCTCAACAAGCAACTTATAAGAACTAAGATACATAAGCGGCATATTCATTACCACAATAGTTTTTTACGCTACTTTTCCATGAGCTATGTATTGCAAAGACAAGGAATGAAAATTTTAAAGGTAGCACGCAAGCAATTTACTTGGAATGGCAGAAAAATACCACATAGTAGGTAGTTATGGTGGACACAAATGGCATAAGTTTTGGCCCAATGTTTTGGATGCACGAGAAGCATTCCCTCTCAGTACAAGGCTTTGGCTAGCAAGGTTGTTTGAAGCAAACTCAAGTATGAACCGGTACAGCAAAACTTACATAAGAACATATTGCAAGCATTATAAGAATCTACATTGTCTTCCTTGTTGCTCAAACACTTTTACCATAAAATATCTAGACTTTAGAGAGATCAATCATGCAAACCAAATTTCAACAAGCTCTACGGTAGTTCTCCACTAATAGGTTTAAACTACATGATGCAAGAGCTTAAACATGATCTACTTGAGAGCTCAAAACAATTGCCAAGTATCAAATTATTCAAGAAAATATACCAATTACCACATGAAGCATTTTCTGTTTCCAACCAAATAGCAATAAGTGCAGCAACTTTTAACTTTTGCCATTGAACATTAAAAGTAAAACGAAGAACACCAGTATTCATACGAAAAAGCGGAGCGTGTCTTTCTCCCACACAAAGAATGCTAGGATCCGATTTTATTCAAACACAAACAAAAATAAAAACACACAGACGCTCCAAATAAAGCATATAAGATGTGATGGAATAAAAATATAGTTTCACTAGAGGTGACCTGATAAGTTGTTGATGAAGAAGGGGATGCCTTGGGCATCCACAAGCTTAGATGCTTGAGTCTTCTTGAAATATGCAGGGATGAACCACGGGAGCATCCCCAAGCTTAGACTTTTCACTCTTCTTGATCATATTATATCATCCTCCTTCTTGATCCTTGAAAACTTCCTTCACACCAAACTCAAAGCAATCTCATTAGAGGGTTAGTGCATAACCAAAAATTCACATCTTCAGCAAGGACACAATCATTCCCAACACTTCTGAACATTACCCAACGTTACTGAAATTTAATTGAGCAAAGAAACCCGCTCAAACACAGTAAAAGAGGCAATGCAAAATAAAAGGCAGAATCTGTCAAAACAGAACAGTCCGTAAAGACGTATTGTTTCGAGGCACTTAACATGCTCAGATGGAAAAGCTCCAGTTGAATGAAAGTTGCGTACATATCTGAGGATTACTCATGAATTTTTTTAATATTTTTAGATTTTTCTACAGAGAAAACAACTCAAATTCGTGACAGCTAAAAATCTGTTCCTGCGCAGAAATCAAAATCTAGTATCAACTTTCTATCAAAGACTTTACTTGGCACAAAAACGAAATAAACATGATAAGGAGAGGTTGCTACAGTAGTAACAACTTCCAAGACACAACAAAATAGTAGCAAAATAAAAACATGGGTTATCTCCCAAGAAGTGCTTTCTTTATAGCCATTAAGATGGGCTCGATAATTTTAATGATCTTGTCGCAAGAAATAAGAGTTGAAGCAAAAGAGAGCATCAAAAGCAAATAAGAAACACTTTTAAGTCTAACCCACTTCCTATGAAAAGGAATCTTGTAAATAAACAATTCATGTAAGCATAATGCAATAAGCATAGGAAAACAAGACAAGCGCAACTTCAAGATTTTCAGCAAAAATAGAGGTGTTTTAGTAACATGAAAATTCCTACAACCATATTGTCCTCTCTCATAAAGATTTTCAGTAGCATCATGAACAAACTCAACAATATAACTATCACATGAAACATTCTTATCATGAGCTACATGCATAAAATTATTACTCTCCACATAAGCATAGTCACTACTATTAATTGTAGTGGGAGTAAATTTAATAAAATAGCTATCATTATTATTCTCATCACCATATATAATCATCATATATAGGAGGCATATTGTAATCATAATTAATTTTCTCCTCAATAGTAGGTGGACTGAAAATATGATAGTCATCATTGTAATCATCATATATAGGAGGTAAAGTATCATCAAAGTAAATTTTCTCCTCCATGCTTGGCGGACTAAAAATATCATGCTCATCAAAACCAGCTTCCCCAAGCTTAGAATTTTCCATAGAATTAGCAACAATGGTGTTCAAAGCATTCATATTAATAACATTGCCATTAGCATGCATATAAAGTTCCATAGGTTTTTTAATTTTCTCTTCAAACACCTCATGTCCTAACTCAAGATAAATACTATAAATATCTCTAATATTTTTTGTTGTTTTCCATTAAGCCTAACTAGTGAAATAAAAACAAGAAACAAAAAGATATAATTGCAGAATCTAAAGGAAATAGCTTCGAGCACTCACACACCGGCAACAGTGCTAGGAAATACCTTAGTATTCGGAGGATGTGAATACCTTTTACCTTACCTCCCCGGCAACGGCGCCAGAAAATAGCTTGATGTCTACGCACGCTTCTATTCACTGTAGACGGTGTTGGGCCTCCAAGAGCGAGAGGTTTGTAGAACGGCGGCAAGTTTCCCTTAAGTTAATCACCCAAGGTTTATCGAACTCGGGGAGGTAGAGGTCAAAGATATCCCTCTCAAGCAACCCTGCAATTAAGATACAAGAAGTCTCTTGTGTCCCCAACACACCTAATACACTTGTCAGATGTATAGGTGCACTAGTTCGGTGAAGAGATAGTGAAATACAAGTAATATGGATGATTATAAGTAGTAATTGCAATCTGAAATAAAAATGGCAGCAAGCGAACATGTAGCAGAACTTGTTGGAAACGGTGTTTCAATGCTTAGAAACAAGGCCTAGGGATCATACTTTCACTAGTGGACACTCTCAACAATGATCACATAATTGAATAAATAAATGCTACTCTCAAACACTCTCTTGTTGGATAACAAACACCATTCATTGTGTAGGGCTGCATAAGCACACCTCAAGCCGGAGTAAACAAGCTCCACAACTTCATAAAGGAATCACACACGATGCGCACACTGTCACCATCACACCGTGGAGAGTGAATCCGGAGTTCATATTAAAGTAACCTCTAGAGTGCATAATAGACAAGAGTAACATCTACATATTCAACTATATTACAAAGCTCATGATCACATAAAGATCACACCATGGGAGAGAGAGATGAACCACATAGATACCGGTAGATCCCTCAGCCTCGGGGGAGAACTACTCCCTCCTCATCATGGGAGATAGCAACGGCGATGAAGATGGCGGTGGTGTCGATGGAGATGGATTCCGGGGGCACTACCCGTCTCGGCGGCGTGCCGGAACAGAGACTTCTGTCCCCCGAACTTGGCTTCGCGATGGCGGCGGCTACGTAACTTTTCGTGGAATATGACTGATTGTTTTAGGGTTTTCGCGCCTGGAAGAATATACAGGCGGAAGGGCAGCGTCGGGGGAGTCCCGAGGTGGGCTCCCCACCTGGCGGCGCGGCAGAGGGGTGGGCCGCGCCCCCTATGGTGGGGCCATGTAATATCCCAGGTAATGGGGTTACAAAAATAGAGGAAACAGATGTGTGCATTGCATTCATGCATAGAAAATCTGGGGAATTTTCGCGCTTTAAAGTAAAACGAGTCCACGATGGCGAAGTTTCACTTGACCTTGGTGGAATTGAAGTAGCTCATCAAGTCCAGTGCTATAAACCTCAATGTGACTTTGCTAAAACCTTGTTTTGGGTAGAGACAAGTTGATCTAAGGGGTTAGATCAAATGGAATTAAAATCAACACAAGAACTTATTAATCAAGGATCAACTACTTGATCTTATTAAAGATCACAACATGATATTCCTTGCCATAACATATGAACATATATTCAATGGTAAATCAAGTAACAATAAAATGAAGAAACCATTCTTCACTTATCTTCTCCATGTCTTAAACAAATAAATAGCCCTACCATGAACCTCATGGAATTCATTGAACTAAACTTTGGAATTTAACACCAACACAAGCTTATCATTAAACCCCAGAGATGGGAGAGGTCTATAACCATAAAATAGATAATAATCAAACTCTAAGTTATTAATACTTAAAAGTTAAGAAACTACACTTGAGGTATAATTGAATTCACTTTAAAACTTATTACCAAATATGGTAAAACCCAAGGACCTAAGTGCATAAAAGCCACACATTCTAATTTTATTCATAACTTATTAAATATGTGCAATATCACAAAACTAAATTCGTTTACATTACGAATTATAGTTCAAACTATTTGAATAAAATAAAATATGAGTACTTGAAACTCATATGATCATGCCTTGGTGAAATCAACAATCACCATTCAAAATTGGGGTATAATCCTTATCTTTGACATTTTGATCCTAATAATAATATAAATACAATCACATATGATATAGTGACTCAACCACAAGCATAAAATCATTCACAAGATATTTAGTAACAAAAGCCACTTGGCTATCCAAAAATAAATCACATGAGAAGATAATCTCAATGCCACATAGGATGAAAATATCTACATACCTTGAATCCTAAGCAATGCCACCTCATGCTTAAAGGATTGCTATGGATGAGAGCATGACAACCAAGCACCTTACTCATCAAATTAAAGCAAGAGTCATCCACCCATGTGTCATGTTACTAGAGCATGCCCAAGCCTATAAAAGGAGCCTCACACTTCATCCATTTCATCATCTTACACCTTGATGCAAGAAGACCAACACATTGAGCCACTCCATAAAATAGTTAGGATCAATATGAAGCAGCTAGGAGGTGGAGGCATGCCACAAGATGCGGGTTTATCAGATTTCCTGAAGAACAAGCTACGAAGCTAGCAAGGTAGAATTCTTAGGCAAACCACATATTTAGTTAATCACATCATCATTCCTTGAGTAGAACCCTAGAATAATCCATTCCAAAATAAGAATTGGGAGTAGAAGATAAACATTAAGAATAAGTTGCTCATGATGATGCCATGACCATGCTTTGGGGAAATAGAAGAATAAGCCATAAGATAAACCCTATATTTAAGGTAGTGTGAGAAACCATTCATCCATATGACCAAAGTTAACTATAAAAAGAACTATAACCAATGTAGTTACTTAAATGATAAATTGAGGTTAACAATAGAAGTTAATTGGTAGAAGATAAAACCAATTCTCAAATCTTTAGTAATTAGGGAAGCACATAAAATAGGAAGCAAGTAACCATATTATCATGGTTAGGGGAGATTAAACCCTAGCACATGCAATATGTTGTCATCTCATCTCTACAACCTATAATTAAATCTCAACTTTAGTTTATGTATCACTATGGTGATCATAATATAAACCTAGACCATAATTGTGAATCAAACCCATGGTCATTAGGTAAACATCATTACAACCCTAGCATTGCACTCCCATGCTCAATTACTAAACACAAGGGTTATCTAATGATAAGTTCTATAGTTAAAACCCACACATGGTGATCAACTATTTATCTTAGTAACCAAGATCAACCATGATGGAACAATGCCTACCTTAGATACTTTCAAATTTAATAATAGTGTTAACTTTACAAGGGGGTTGTAATAGAAATCATAAAACCCCAATAGTTGATGCTCACATAAAATCTTATGTGAACAACCAACTCCTCAAACAAGATAACAAGTCCTAATGATAAACTCTAAAATACCTTGAGCTAGACTTACCAACTCTAATACTTCAAATAGATTGATCCACAAGAAAAACATAAAAATATAATGAGGATATAAAATCATGATCAATAAAAGTTTGCAATGTAGCTAACATGTATAAAATGTTATCCCAAAAACAATGCAGGAAAGTATTCATCCTTTAATAGTCCTACTGAAATTCAAAATTTGATACCTGCATGGTATCACATGATTTAAATTTGAAATTAAAAGAAAGAAATATAAAACAGAATTGAAAACAGAAAATAGAAAAAAAAACAAAAAGAGGAAAAAATAGAGAGAAGCTCACCTGGCCACCGCAGCCCAGCACCAGAGCCCAGGAGCAGCCCAACACTTGGCCCAGACCATCACCAAACCGCAGCCCACGATACCCCTTCGCTAAATAAAACAACGGGAGGGGGTCGTCCTCATCCCCTCCGAGCACTGGAGGCCACCTCGACGCCGTGTTCTCCTTCTCTCCCTCGCTGGCGTCCTCTCCTTACTCCAATTCGTGACGAGGCACCCTCCTAGCATCGTATAAAGCCCCACGACGAAACCTCGCCCCAGTTCTTTTCCCTCTGCTCCAGAATTTCTCCCCAGACGGAAACCCTAGCCACTGGTCGATTCTCACCGGCGACGAATGGAGCATCCCCAGGCCCCGCCGTGACCACTGTGACCGTCGTCCTCGACTTGGTCACCGTACGCCGGGAATCGAGCCAACACGTCTTCAATCGATCACGCCTGGCCATCTTCTCCGGCGCCGGTAATGGCCCAATCCGGCGATTTGGGCCAGCTCCGACCTCGTCGTCAAGCCATACGTGCTTCTGGTGAGCTCCTCAATCTCCCAGTGTGCTCGTTTTTCCCGATTATGATCCGTAGCCTCGCCGCACCGTGAGCCTGTGAGCACCGCCGTTTCACCTCGTCGCCGGCCACTCTCCGATGACCAATAATTAGCGGCGAGACCACCGTTAGGTTCCCCGAGTCACGCTGATGCGAATGAGCATGCGCACCACACCGCGGAGGTCCTCTAGCATCGACATCGACCTCGACTGGCCGCCGGCCAGAGCTCCAGCGCCACGTCTGGAGTTTGACTTCGGTCAAAATTGCGTGGCAGCTGACGTGGCAGGGACCCCACCTGTCAGTGACTGCGTGGGTGAACTATCTGGGTAGGTTTAGTTATTTCCCGTTTTAGTTAAATCCAGAAAATTGCCGCAACTTCAAACAAATTTAGAAAATTCAATTTAAGTCAGAAAAATAAAAATAAGACATCAAAATTCTTATAAAAGTAAATTCTATTTAATAAAAATATAATATGAAATTTTTATTTTTAATAAAAATTTAATTGTTTAATACTTGTTATTTAAAGCCTTTAATTTTAGTTCTAAATTCAGTTAAAATTCAATAATTAGGAAAAAGGTTTAAAATAAATAAAAACCAGAAAGTAAATAAGGAAAACATTAAAGTTAATTTTCCTTTTCTATTAACTTATTAAATCCTTATTAGGAGGATTTAAAACCCTAATTAATAAATGCCTCAATTATTAATTGTTTAAAATAATAAAATATCAAATCTAATATTATTTTTAATTCAAAATTATTAATAACTTCAACTTTATTAATGAAGTTATTAATCCAATAATTATAGGGTAATTAGGAAACCCTAGTTTCATTATAAACCAAGTGATAACCTCATAATTTTATGTGGAACCCTAAAACCCTAATTCAACTATGCACCAAATCCTAGCTCCATTAATTCATATAAATCCTAGTTTGCTTCTAACCTAAACCCTAGGTTAGAACTTGTGATCATGTTACTTCATTTGTAATCATAGATTCATATCTAGCAATTAAATACTAGTTCAAATCCACATAAGATATGGGAACCCTATCACTACTAATGAGCATCCCATGTATTCATCCTCATCAGACTTAGATAATCAAGTAGGGTGAACTTAGTGAAAATCCTAGATCCTATTACCAAAGCCATTATCCTTATTTATCCCTATTTAGCATCACTCCATTGTGATGAACCTTAATAGCAACTATACCTACTATTTTACATTACATAACCCTATCCCACTAAACCCTACTAGTGTGGATACTTATCAACCATCCTATTTAGGAGCCAATTATTCCTTACTTAATAGAACCAACAGTAAAACTTAGACCACCTCAACCCTAATTGATATACTTCTTATTACCTAAGAAGTATGTTCTTCAAAAGTTATTCTTTTGAAGAAAATAAGGAATTCTCATCAACCACCGCTTATAAGGACCTATAAACCCTAGCTAGCAATCACCGAGCAAGATGAATCAACCTTGATAGCAACCATGAATAATTAATTGCTTAAGTTGCTCATGCTTAAGTAAAGCCAATCAAGCCTAGTTGCTTGATGAATCCAACTATGTTGTGGTCCATCTTATACTTACCCGAAACTACCCGGAACCGAGAATAAATTATAGCGAGACCACAAACCCAATTGTTATACTTGTTCTTTATTAAAGAACATGTTCTTCAAAAGTTATTCTTTTTAAGAATATAATAAGTAATCATTAACCATGCCATATAGTATTAAAGCTCGACAAGCTGCTCTTTACTTACTATACTACTACTAATCTTTGGTGTGTATGACTTGTTACTTTGCATTATACCACTTTCTTATGAATCTAAAGCAACACAAACCTGAATAAGAACCTTGTTTGTGAATCACTCTAAAAGTGAAACACACCCTGAACAAATCATTACTACTCACTAATTCTAAATCATCAGGGTTAGGTCACGCTTAGAGCGATTGCATCTCATACTTATGCATTATTGCATCATTGCCAATCTTTTAAACATCGTCCTTACCGGACGATGATGCTATTTCAGAATTTGGAGTTATTGCGTATCGAAGACCTTGCTGCATAATCTTGCAGGTCAAGAAAGGCAAGTTCATCACTTGCTCATGTCATTTGAGTATTTCTATCAAATTACTTGCAAAGTACTATGATTATCACTATTGCATAAAAATCAAAACCACTACTTTCATAACTATGAATATGACTATGTGGTGGACAATGGAACCATGGATTGTGTTGATATGGTGGAGGTTCCATTGCACGGGCTAATATCCATCTAGGATTAAACAACAAATGTCGCCGAGTGATTCTTGTGCCGTAATACCCGTGTTAACCATAAGATCCGGAGTGGGACGGAGTAGTCAAAAGTGTTTCCACCTCTCGTACATCAACGGATGCGCTTACCGTAGACACTTGACCCAGGTTGGGCAAGCGGTGGGGTGGGGATCCCATTCTAATTCCCCACGGTAATGCGGTCTATGATGGATTGTAAGATGTCCGGAACGGTCTATCCATGATTGATAGGGGAAGGCATATAAAATTGTTCGGAACGGTCTACCTTAATCGGTATAGGGGAGAACAAATGCCCAGAACGGTCTCATCATGGATATAGGGGAAGACAGTCTTACAAAAGGGTGGGTGTGCGAGGTAGCGGAGGAACATGATTGGCTAGACCTTATACCGGGCCTCACACCAAAGGAAGTGTGGACGAGAACTAGACTCGGTTGGCACCAAGGTTAAGATCTCTTATGGGTAAAGCAACACACCTCTGCAGAGTGTAAAGAACCGTGACTCTGTCACTCCCTCGTTCCGGGATATGGAACTGCGAATGCTGCCGGAAAGGAGCTCCATGAAGTTCTAGTAAACCGGTGAAGGCTGACGGACATAGTTCTTCTGAATAAAAGCAACCTTTTGAAGAAATGGTTATGAAAACTTGCATTGGTATTAGACTTTCTGGTCTAATGCTGTAGCTAGTGCATTAAACACCTCTTTCCTATAATGAACTTGTTGAGTACGCTTGTACTCATCCCACTCTTAAATCCCCTGCTTAGATATGGAGGCATCGAAGGAGGATCTACAGTACAACTCAAAGGCCGAGGAGTCAACATCTACTTCACGAGGCAGGACCATGTCAGAGGAGTCAGATACCACACACATCAAGGAGAAAACCTAGTTTAGCCATAGAAGGGAACTAGCTTCCTAAACCTAGCTCCCATTTAGCTAGAGTCTATTATTAGCCTCTGTAGTTAGTGAAATACTCTACAAATAGAGTTAGTGATAAGACTAGACTACGAGTCGTTCTTCTGGAGTTATCTGCAGTTTTACCTCATTGTAAAGTAGGAGAGTCTGTGTTGATCTTATGTAATAGAGTCAATTTTGTAATTCTATAGACATACCTTGGACCCGCATATGTTTCGTTGTACCACTGCGAGCGATATAATACTTGTGGAACGGTGTTTCATTGGTGTTATATCGGACTTGCATACTACACCATGCAGTGGTATGCCGGGTCACCACAGTTGGTATCAGAGCAAATGCTTTGACCCTAGGATTAAAACCCTTTAAAGGAGACCTATAGGATTGTTAGTGTCTATAGGAAGTTGTCTTAGTTAAACCAAATACTTCTTATGACTTGAGATGGATATTCACATGAGAATAATCCTGACACACTTGAGTCACCATTTCTTACCTATCTTTCGTAAGTAAAGCTAGTTAGCTAATCCTAAACATGTAGCACATCATTAAGTCCCTAAATAATATATGAGTGGACCACAGTTGGTATACAATACATGGTAATCCAAAGAGAGGATACAACCATAAGGAAGATATCCTATTGGAAGATGTATACCAACACATGTATAGTTAAATAAGAATTATTCAGACCTATAATAGGAATAATATCAATTGAAGAAGATAGGTATATACAAAGATATCCCATTAGCAGGTATAATCATGGGTAAGCAAATTATTCAAACTTAGGAGACAATTGATAGCAAGTGATAACTATGAGTTATATGAGGTAGTGTAGACCATGATGAGTCAATCATGGGAGGTAAGGAAGAGAGATAGGAATAAAATATGTCAACATGATAGAGTTACTAATCGTATATGATTCACCTGAGGATCATTATGTGATGGAATAGAACATTATAAGTATTTTGGAGGAGTACAATAAGAAGCCAAGTGCTAAACAATAGGGTAAAAATTATGTTCCAAAAATATGGGAAGTGTGCCAAGCACATCATGTCCATAGTCTCGTGATAGTATAAACACTTGGAAGTATAAGAGCTATATTTTCATAGTTATGTGTTTAGAGTAGCAATGTTCGAACCTAGACATCTCATAGGAACTAGTCCTCAATAACACTTATATATTGTATAACACTTTGTTAGTACTTCCAAAGAAAATTAGGTTAACCACAACTATCCTAGACCACTTTGTTGCAAGTTTATCTCATTGCAAATGTGCAATTAAGGTAAAGGTTGAGACAAATAGTAGAATTCCCTATATTCGTGCTAAGTATCACGATATAAACCTATATTATGTGGTGTTCTATACTACACATCAGAGCCTGATGTTCAGAGATGTCTTACTCAACAATCATATTCAGGCTTATGATGATGTGTACTATAAACACAAAGCTGAATCTTCTTGGATTTTATTGGATTTTAATTGTTTGACTAGATCCATGCATGAAGTTTGACTTCGATATGCAAATGCATGTTGCAATATCAAGTTCTTACTTGATGCTATAGATCTAGAGGGTAATGGAAAACGTGTGAGGAAGTGACGAATTATGGAGGATTCCGAAGACAAGATGAAGCTCCACCAGAAGAAAGGAGTAAATTTGTGGGAAGCAACCACAATATTCAGAAGGAAGTACCAATCAAAACTCATGCTTTACCTCAATAGAGGAGTACTTTTGTACGAAAGAAGCATGAAGGTGAGAAATCTAATGATTATGGTGAAGCTGAAGCAGATCCATAGTCAACATAGAAGAGGGAATGCATGGGAAATCACTTAGGATACTATATTCAAAATGTCAGCTAGTGGTTTTCTTGCAAAATAAACCCTGAATGAAGGAAGGTGATATATGAAATCATAGCAGACATAGGAAGACCATAGTTGATATCAGAAGACCACAATTGGTATAGGATCAATACTGCGAGATAAAGCAGAAGATGTCTCGTCCTGTTGATCAGAACCTATAATAGAATCCATTTTTAGATATCAAATAGCCACGGTTGGTGTAATAACCACAGCTGGTATCAGTTGGTATTACAAATAGTCCACGATTTAATTAGTTGTAACAAAAGTTTGTGAACAAATAAAAATCTTGTCAGCCAAATAGCTAGATCAATAAACATTTAGTCAAAGGATTCACATTGGATGTCCACAATTGGGTGGATACACCACAAAGATTCTTCGTGAGACCTTAGAAGAAGTACAAACCAAAGCTATACTTAGACCAATACTCTAACCATGAGTCCAATACTTGGAAGTAAAGGAGTTGAAGACCATAAGAAAACTCTAAGGGGTAGAGTAAAGATTGAGTTTGATGTACAATAACTCAATACTCTAAGCTAGATAGAAGCAGAAGGTCTGAACTGAGAGGAAGTTCGATCTTATTTTCATAAGATTGTTGAACATTACTTTCAGAAGGATGTCAGACCAGAAGCCGAGGAACATACCTCGAGGAAGTAAGAAGTGGACTATAACTTGAGAAAGTGAGTAGTATTTACTCAGAAGTACTAAAGCTCAAGTAAGTCAAAGATAAAGAAGTTGGACGAAGGAAATATCAGAGACCAAATATAGTTCAAGGAGGTCAAAGATTGAAGGGATCTGACCATACCAGAATCAGAGACTACATGAAAGATTCCTTTCATGGAACCTAAATAACCCAAAATAGTTATAGGTATCAACTATAAACCATGATTGGATGGACTAAATGAGTCTAATCCATTCTTAAGGAAATAAACCATCATTACCATTTTCATGGTAAGTACCTTACTTAGTACCATTATTGCACTTTTGGTAGTAAGGGAAAACAAAGACCTATTTAACAATTAGGAGTTTATTATCATATTAGCTTTCAAATAAAACCAGTAGTACTAGAAGAAGTCTCAATCATTGATTCTTCAATGAGAAAGGAAACAAGCTTGTAGAGTTGAAAGAAATCAAATAATTAAAGTTAGAGCCATGGTTCAGAGACAGGTATTATTAGATTCCAGAGACAAATCATAGAACTGGAGTAAGAAACTAATGTTCAGAGACAAACCATAATGGATTCCAGGAAGAATCTGGACAAGGGATATTCAATTATACCCAAAAGGAATCACCAGGGAGTTCGAGAAAAGTTGTAGTCTATATAAGTCAGATCCACACCCCGAAACGTGAGAGAGTTCAAACTTCGAGGACGAAGTTTAGTTTAAGGGGTAGAGACTGTAATATCCCAGGTAATGGGGTTACAAAAATAGAGGAAACAGATGTGTGCATTGCATTCATGCATAGAAAATCTGGGGAATTTTCGCGCTTTAAAGTAAAACAGTCACAAGATAGCGAAGTTTCACTTGACCTTGGTGGAATTGAAGTAGCTCATCAAGTCCAGTGCTATAAACCTCAATGTGACTTTGCTAAAACCTTGTTTTGGGTAGAGACAAGTTGATCTAAGGGGTTAGATCAAATGGAATTAAAATCAACACAAGAACTTATTAATCAAGGATCAACTACTTGATCTTATTAAAGATCACAACATGATATTCCTTGCCATAACATATGAACATATATTCAATGGTAAATCAAGTAACAATAAAATGAAGAAACCATTCTTCACTTATCTTCTCCATGTCTTAAACAAATAAATAGCCCTACCATGAACCTCATGGAATTCATTGAACTAAACTTTGGAATTTAACACCAACACAAGCTTATCATTAAACCCCAGAGATGGGAGAGGTCTATAACCATAAAATAGATAATAATCAAACTCTAAGTTATTAATACTTAAAAGTTAAGAAACTACACTTGAGGTATAATTGAATTCACTTTAAAACTTATTACCAAATATGGTAAAACCCAAGGACCTAAGTGCATAAAAGCCACACATTCTAATTTTATTCATAACTTATTAAATATGTGCAATATCACAAAACTAAATTCGTTTACATTACGAATTATAGTTCAAACTATTTGAATAAAATAAAATATGAGTACTTGAAACTCATATGATCATGCCTTGGTGAAATCAACAATCACCATTCAAAATTGGGGTATAATCCTTATCTTTGACATTTTGATCCTAATAATAATATAAATACAATCACATATGATATAGTGACTCAACCAC
This sequence comes from Lolium rigidum, assembly GCF_022539505.1. Classification (NCBI taxonomy): domain Eukaryota; kingdom Viridiplantae; phylum Streptophyta; class Magnoliopsida; order Poales; family Poaceae; genus Lolium; species Lolium rigidum. The sequence continues at coordinate 301,492,803 of NC_061510.1, read as the reverse complement.
AAGCATAAAATCATTCACAAGATATTTAGTAACAAAAGCCACTTGGCTATCCAAAAATAAATCACATGAGAAGATAATCTCAATGCCACATAGGATGAAAATATCTACATACCTTGAATCCTAAGCAATGCCACCTCATGCTTAAAGGATTGCTATGGATGAGAGCATGACAACCAAGCACCTTACTCATCAAATTAAAGCAAGAGTCATCCACCCATGTGTCATGTTACTAGAGCATGCCCAAGCCTATAAAAGGAGCCTCACACTTCATCCATTTCATCATCTTACACCTTGATGCAAGAAGACCAACACATTGAGCCACTCCATAAAATAGTTAGGATCAATATGAAGCAGCTAGGAGGTGGAGGCATGCCACAAGATGCAGGTTTATCAGATTTCCTGAAGAACAAGCTACAGAAGCTAGCAAGGTAGAATTCTTAGGCAAACCACATATTTAGTTAATCACATCATCATTCCTTGAGTAGAACCCTAGAATAATCCATTCCAAAATAAGAATTGGGAGTAGAAGATAAACATTAAGAATAAGTTGCTCATGATGATGCCATGACCATGCTTTGGGGAAATAGAAGAATAAGCCATAAGATAAACCCTATATTTAAGGTAGTGTGAGAAACCATTCATCCATATGACCAAAGTTAACTATAAAAAGAACTATAACCAATGTAGTTACTTAAATGATAAATTGAGGTTAACAATAGAAGTTAATTGGTAGAAGATAAAACCAATTCTCAAATCTTTAGTAATTAGGGAAGCACATAAAATAGGAAGCAAGTAACCATATTATCATGGTTAGGGGAGATTAAACCCTAGCACATGCAATATGTTGTCATCTCATCTCTACAACCTAGAATTAAATCTCAACTTTAGTTTATGTATCACTATGGTGATCATA
>NC_061510.1:301473883-301491790 GCF_022539505.1 Lolium rigidum | reverse complement strand
AAGTATTTCTTCATTAATGGGTGCAAAGTATATGATGCAAGAGCTTAAACATGAGCACAACAATTGCCAAGTATCAAATTATCCAAGACATTATAGCAATTTACTACATGTAGCATTTTCCAATTCCAACCATATAACAATTTAACGAAGAAGAAACTTCGCCATGAATACTATGAGTAGAGTTTAAGGACATATTTGTCCATATGCAACAGCGGAGCGTGTCTCTCTCCCATAAAGTGAATGCTAGGATCCATCTTATTCAAACAAAACAAAAAACAAAAACAAACCGACGCTCCAAGCAAAGTGCATAAGATGTGGCCGAATAAAAATATAGTTTCAGGGGAGGAACCTGATAATGTTGTCGATGAAGAAGGGGATGCCTTGGGCATCCCCAAGCTTAGACGCTTGAGTCTTCTTAATATATGCAGGGGTGAACCACCGGGGCATCCCCAAGCTTAGAGCTTTCACTCTCCTTGATCATATTGCATCATACTCCTCTCTTGACCCTTGAAAACTTCCTCCACACCAAACTCGAAACAACTCATTAGAGGGTTAGTGCATAATAAAAATTCACATGTTCAGAGGTGACACAATCATTCTTAACACTTCTGGACATTGCATAAAGCTACTGGACATTAGTGGATCAAAGAAATTCATCCAACATAGCAAAAGAGGCAATGCGAAATAAAAGACAGAATCTGTCAAAACAGAACAGTCCGTAAAGATGGATTTTATTAGGCCACCAGACTTGCTCAAACGAAAATGCTCAAATTGAATGAAAGTTGCGTACATATCCGAGGATCATGCTCGTAAATTGGCTTAATTTTCTGAGCTACCTACAGGGAGATAGACCCAGATTCGTGACAGCAAAGAAATCTGGAACTGCGCGAGTAATCCAAATCTAGTACTTACTTTTCTATCAAAGACTTTACTTGGCACAACAAAACATAAAACTAAGATAAGGAGAGGTTGCTACAGTAGTAAACAACTTCCAAGACACAAATATAAAACAAAAATACTGGAGTAAAAACATGGGTTGTCTCCCATAAGCGCTTTTCTTTAACGCCTTTCAGCTAGGCGCAGAAAGTGTTTCTCAAGTGTTATCGAAGGGTGGTGCACCTACAGCGGGGTTTGGAGTTTTCTCAACCATGCATAGTATATTAGATACGTAAGTTTCAGCGTCTCCCTTTTCATTAGTCTTGGGCTTGCTACTCCCATCGAACAAATTTTCAGGAACAAGCCAAGCATAGTTATTTTCTAGTGCATCATTCATAGCTAGGAGTTTACATGGTATTGGTGCTTTGATCTCCCCTCCATCATTAACATTATTAGTGTACCTTATCCTATCCATATCCATTTTTTCAAGGAGACCAACAAAATTAGTATGAGAACCAAGCATATTAAATTTAGCAAAGACCTTTCTAGCTTCTCTTGCTAGACCACCAAATTCTCTAAGAAGGGTTTCTAAAACAAAATCTTTCTTTTCCCCCTCTTCCAATTCACCAAGTGTAAGAAACATGTGTTGGATTATAGGATTGAGATTAACAAATTTAGTTTCCAACAAGCGAACTAAAGCAGCAGCAGCAATTTTATAAGTGAGAGCAAGGTCTACCAAGTGTCTATCTTCAAAATTTTCAACGGTACTAACATGGGTGAAAAATTCTTCTATATTGTTCCTCCCAATTATAGACCCTTGTCCTACCGGTATGTTCTTTGTGGTAAAATTAAAAGGAAACATGATGAAGTAAGTAAAGTAAATGCAAGTAAACTAATTTTTTTGTGTTTTTGATATAGCAAACAAGATAGCAAATAAAGTAAAACTAGCAACTAATTTTTTTGTGTTTTGATATAAGTGCAGCAAACAAAGTAGTAAATAAAATAAAGCAAGACAAAAACAAAGTAAAGAGATTGAGAAGTGGAGACTCCCCTTGCAGCGTGTCTTGATCTCCCCGGCAACGGCGCCGGAAAATATGCTTGATGGCGTGTATTTCACACGTTCGTTGGGCAACCCCAAGAGGAAGGTATGATGCACACAAGCAGCAAGTTTTCCCTCGGAAAGAAACCAAGGTTTATCGAACCAGGAGGAGCCAAGAAGCACGTTGAAGGTTGATGGCGGCGGGATGTAGTGCGGCGCAACACCGGAGATTCCGGCGCCAACGTGGAACCTGCACAACACAACCAAAGTACTTTGCCCCAACGAAACAGTGAGGTTGTCAATCTCACCGGCTTGCTGTAACAAAGGATTAACCGTATTGTGTGGAAGATGATTGTTTGCAGAGAAAATAGTAAAACAAGTATTGCAGCAGATTTGTATATCAGTATTAAAGAATGGACCGGGGTCCACAGTTCACTAGAGGTGTCTCTCCCATAAGATAAAAGCATGTTGGGTGAACAAATTACAGTCGGGCAATTGACAAATAGAGAGGGCATAACAATGCACATACATGACATGATAAGTATAGTGAGATTTAATTGGGCATTACGACAAAGTACATAGACCGCCATCCAACCGCATCTATGCCTAAAAAGTCCACCTTCGGGTTATCATCCGAACCCCTCCAGTATTAAGTTGCTAACAACAGACAATTGCATTAAGTATGGTGCGTAATGTAATCAACAACTACATCCTCGGACATAGCGCCAATGTTTTATCCCTAGTGGCAACAAGCACAACACAACCTTAGAACTTTTTGTCACTCGTCCCGGTGTCAATGCGGGCATGAACCCACTATCGAGCATAAGTACTCCCTCTTGGAGTTAAAAGTAAAAACTTGGCCAGAGCCTCTACTAGAAACGGAGAGCATGCAAGATCATAAACAACACATGTATAATAACTTGATAATTAACATGACATGGTATTCTCTATCCATCGGATCCCGACAAACACAACATATAGAATTACAGATAGATGATCTTGATCATGTTAGGCAGCTCACAAGATCCAACAATGAAGCACAATGAGGAGAAGACAACCATCTAGCTACTGCTATGGACCCATAGTCCAGGGGTGAACTACTCACTCATCACTCCGGAGGCGACCATGGCGGTGTAGAGTCCTCCGGGAGATGAATCCCCTCTCCGGCGGGGTGCCGGAGGAGATCTCCGGAATCCCCCGAGATGGGATCGGTGGCGGCGGCGTCTCGGTAAGGTTTTCCGTATCGTGGTTTTTCGCATCGGGGGTTTCGCGACGGAGGCTTTAAGTAGGCGGAAGGGAAGAGTCGGGGGCTAACGAGGGGCCCACACTATAGGTCGGCGCGGCCGGGGCTTGGGCCGCGCCGCCCTATAGCTTGGCCACCTCGTGGCCCCACTTCGTGTGTTCTTCGGTCTTCCGGAAGCTCCGTGGAAAAATAGGGCCCCGGGTCTTCGTTTCGTCCAATTCCGAGAATATTTCGTTACTAGGATTTACGAAACCAAAAACAGCGAGAAAACGAGAACCGGCACTTCGGCATCTTGTTAATAGGTTAGTTCCGAGAAAATGCACGAATATGACATATAATGTGTATAAAACATGTAGATATCATCAATAATGTGGCATGGAACATAAGAAATTATCGATACGTCGGAGACGTATCGATGACTACTATGAGATTTAATCAGGGCATTACGACAAAGTACATAGACCGCTATCCAGCATGCATCTATGCCTAAAAAGTCCACCTTTAGGTTAGCATCCGCACCCCTTCCAGTATTAAGTTGCAAACAATAGACAATTGCATTAAGTATGGTGCGTAATGTAATCAACACAAATATCCTTAGACAAAGCATTGATGTTTCATCCCTAGTGGCAACAGCACATCCACAACCTTAGAACTTTCTGTCACTGTCCCGCATTCAATGGAGGCATGAACCCACTATCGAGCATAAATACTCCCTCTTGGAGTCACAAGTATCAACTTGGCCGAGCCTCTACTAGCAACGGAGAGCATGCAAGAACATAAACAACACATATATGATAGATTGATAATCAACTTGACATAGTATTCCATATTCATCGGATCCCAACAAGCACAACATGTAGCATTACAAATAGACGATCTTGATCATGATAGGCAGCTCACAAGATCTAACATGATAGCACAAGAGGAGAAGACAACCATCTAGCTACCGCTATGGACCCATAGTCCGGGGGTGAACTACTCACACATCAATCCGGAGGCGATCATGGTGATGAAGAGTCCTCCGGGAGATGATTCCCCTCTCCGGCAGGGTGCCGGAGGCGATCTCGTGAATCCCCCGAGATGGGATTGGCGGCGGCGGCGTCTCTGGAAGGTTTTTCGTATCGTGGCTCTCCGTACAGGGGTTTTCGCGACGAAGGCTATAAGTAGGCGGAAGGGCAAGGTTGGAGGGCTGACGAGGGGCCCACACCATAGGGCGGCGCGGGCCCCCCTTTGGCCGCGCGGCCCTATGGTGGCGACGCCTCGTCGCCCCACTTCGTATCCCCTTCGGTCTTCTGGAAGCTTCGTGGAAAAATAAGACCCTGGGCGTTGATTTTGTCCAATTCCGAGAATATTTCCTTTGTAGGATTTCTGAAACCAAAAACAGCAGAAAACAAGCAATCGGCTCTTCGGCATCTCGTCAATAGGTTAGTGCCGGAAAATGCATATAAATGACATAAAGTGTGTATAAAACATGTGAGTATCATCATAAAAGTAGCATGGAACATAAGAAATTATAGATACGTTTGAGACGTATCAAGCATCCCCAAGCTTAGTTCCTACTCGCCCTCGAGTAGGTAAACGATAACAAGGATAATTTCTGAAGTTACATGCTATCATAATCTTGATCAGTACTATTGTAAAGCATATGAGATGAATGCAGTGATTCGAAGCAATGGTAAAGACAATGATTAAACAACTGAATCATATAGCAAAGACTTTTCATGAATAGTACTTTCAAGACAAGCATCAATAAGACTTGCATAAGAGTTAACTCATAAAGCAATAGATTCTTAGTAGAAAGCTTTGAAGCAACACAAAGGAAGATATAAGTTTCAGCAGTTGCGCTCAACTTCAACATGTTTATCTCATGGATAATTGTCAACACAAAGTAATATAACAAGTGCAATAGGTAAACATGTAAGAATCAATGCACACAGTTCACACAAGTGTTTGCTTCTAAGATAGAAAGAAGTAGGTAAACTGACTCAACATAAAGTAAAAGATAGGCCCTTCGTAGAGGGAAGCATGGATTACTATTTTTGTGCTAGAGCTTTTCATTTTGAAAACATAGAAACAATTTTGTCAACGGTAGTAATAAATCATATGTGTTATGTATAAGACATCTTATAAGTTGCAAGCCTCATGCATAGATTACCAATAGTGCTCGCACCTTGTCCTAATTAGCTTGGATTTACATGAATTATCATTGCATTACATATGTTTCAACCAAGTGTCACAAAGGGGTACCTCTATGTCGCCTGTACAAAGGTCCAAGGAGATATATCGCATTTGATTTCTCGTTTTTGATAGATCTCAACTTAGGATATCCATACCGGGACAACATAGACAACAGATAATGGACTCCTCTTTAATGCATAAGAATTCAACAACAGTTAATATTCTCATAAGACATTGAGGATTGATGTCCAAACTGAAACTTCCACCATGATTCATGGTTTTAGTTAGCGGCCCAATGTTCTTCTCTAACAATATGCATACTCAAACCATTTGATCATGATAAATCACCCTTACTTCAGACAAGACGAACATGCATAGCAACTCACATGATATTCAACAAAGGTGTAATAGTTGGTGGCATCCCCAGAAACATGGTTACCGCTCAACAAGCAACTTATAAGAAATAAGATACATAAGCTACATATTCAATACCACAATAGTTTTTAAGGCTATTTTCCCATGAGCTATATATTGTAAAGACAAAGAATGAAATTTTAAAGGTAGCACTCAAGTAATTTACTTTGGAATGGCAGAGAAATACCATGTAGTAGGTAGGTATGGTGGACACAAATGGCATAGTTTTTGGCTCAAGGATTTGGATGCACGAGAAGTAATCCCTCTCAATACAAGGCTTAGGCTAGCAAGGTTGTTTGAAGCAAACACAAGTATGAACCGGTACAGCAAAACTTACATAAGAACATATTGCAAGCATTATAAGACTCTACACTGTCTTCCTTGTTGTTCAAACACCTCACCAAAAAATATCTAGACTCTAGAGAGACCAATCATGCAAAGAAAATTTTAACAAGCTCTATGTAGTTCTTCATTAATAGGTGCAAAGTACATGATGCAAGAGCTTAAACATGATCTATATGAGCACAACAATTGCCAAGTATCAAATTATTCAAGACATCATACCAATTACCACATGAAGCATTTTCTGTTTCCAACCATAATAATGATGAACAAAGCAGTTTCATCCTTCGCCATGAACATTAAAAGTAAAGCTAAGAACACATGTGTTCATATGCAACAGTGGAGCGTGTCTCTCTCCCAAACAAAGAATTCTAGGATCCGATTTTATTCAAATAAAAACAAAAACAAAAACAAAAACAAACAGACGCTCCAAGTAAAGCACATAAGATGTGACGGAATAAAAATATAGTTTCACTAGAGGTGACCTGATAAATTGTCGATGAAGAAGGGATGCCTTGGGAATCCCCAAGCTTAGATGCTTGAGTCTTCTTAAAATATGCAGGGATGAACCACGGGGGCATCCCCAAGCTTAGACTTTTCACTCTTCTTGATCATATTGTATCATCCTCCTCTCTTGACCCTTGAAAACTTCCTCCACACCAAACTCAAAACAAACTCATTAGAGGGTTAGTGCATAATCAAAAATTCACATATTCAGAGGTGACATAATCATTCTTAACACTTCTGGACATTGCACAAAGCTACTGAAAGTTAATTGAACAAAGAAATCCATCAAACACAGCAAAACAGGCAATGCGAAATAAAAGGCAGAATCTGTCAAAACAGAACAGTCCGTAAAGATGAATTTTTCTGGGGCACTTAACTTGCTCAGATGAAAAAGCTCAAATTGAATGAAAGTTGCGTACATACCTGAGGATCACACACGTAAATTGGCAGATTTTTCTGAGTTACCTACAGACGGGGCTGCTCAATTTCGTGACAGTAAGAAATCTGTTTCTGCGCAGTAATCCAAATCTAGTATCAACCCTACTATCAAAGACTTTACTTGGCACAACAATGCAATAAATAAAGGTACGGAGAGGTTGCTACAGTAGCAAAAACTTCCAAGACTCAAATATAAAACAAAAGTGCAGAAGTAAAATAATGGGTTGTCTCCCATAAGCGCTTTTCTTTAACGCCTTTCAGCTAGGCGCAGAAAGTGTGAATCAAATAACATCAAGAGATGAAGCATCAATATCATAATTTGTTCTAATAATAGAACCATAAGGTAACTTAATTCTCTTTCTAGGGAAGTGTTCCATACCTTTATTGAGAGGAAATTGATACTTAATATTACCTTCCTTCATATCAATAATAGCACCAACAGTTCGAAGAAAAGGTCTTCCCAATATAATGGGACAAGATGCATTGCATTCAATATCCAAGACAACAAAATCAACGGGGACAAGGTTATTGTTAACCGTAATGCGAACATTATTAATCCTCCCCAAAGGTTTCTTTATAGAATGATCAGCAAGATTAACATCCAAATAACAATTTATCAATGGTGGCAAGTCAAGCATATCATAGATTTTCTTAGGCATAACAGAAATACTTGCACCAAGATCACATAAAGCATTACATTCAAAATCATTGACCTTCATCTTAATGATGGGCTCCCAACCATCTTCTAACTTCCTAGGAATAGAAGTTTCAAGTTTTAGTTTCTCTTCTCTAGCTTTTATGAGAGAGCATTTGTAATATGTTTTGTAAAGGCCAAATTTATAGCACTAGCATTAGGACTTCTAGCAAGTTTTTGTAAGAACTTAATAACTTCAGAGATGTGACCATCATCAAAATCTAAACCATTAGGATCTACAGCAATGGGATCATTGTCCCCAATATTTTGAAAAATTTCAGCAGTTTTATCACAAGCAGTTTCAGCAGTTTTAGCAGTTTCAGGCAATTTTGCACGCTTTGCACTAGGAGTAGAAACATTGCCAACACCAATTATTTTATCATTGATAGTAGGAGGTTTAGCAACATGTGAAGCATCATCATTACTAGTGGTGGTAATAGTCCAAACTTTAACTACATTATTCTCTTTAGCTAGTTTTTCTTCTCTTTCCCACCTAGCATGTAATTCAGTCATCAATCTAATATTCTCATTAATTCGAACTTGGATGACGTTTGCTGTAGCAAATGACTTAATATCTTTATCTTCTTTAGGCATAACTTTCAATTTTAAAAGATCAACATCAGAGGCAAGACTATGAACCTTAGAAGCAAGAATATCAATTTTGCCAAGCTTTTCTTCAACAGATTTGTTAAAAGCAGTTTGTGTACTAATAAATTCTTTAAGCATGGCTTCAAGACCAGGGGGTACACTCCTATTATTGTTGTAAGAATTACCATAACCATTACCATTATTAGAAGGATATGGCCTATAGTTGTTACCGAATTATTCCTATAAGCATTGTTGTTGAAATTATTATTTTTAATGAAGTTCACATCAACATGCTCTTCTTGAGCAACCAATGAAGCTAAAGGAACATTATTAGGATCAACATTAGATCTAACATTCACAAGCATAGACATAATAGAATCAATCTTATCACTCAAGGAGGAGGTTTCTTCAACAGAATTTACCTTCTTACCTTGTGGAGCCCTTTCAGTGTGTCATTCAGAGTAATTAATCATCATATCATCAAGAAGCTTTGTTGCGGCACCTAAGGTGATGGACATAAAAGTACCTCCAGCAACTGAATCCAATAGGTTCCGCGAAGAAAAATTCAATCCTGCATAGAAGGTTTGGATGATCATCCAAGTAGTTAGTCCATGGGTAGGGCAATTCTTTACCAAAGATTTCATTCTTTCCCATGCTTGGGCAGCATGCTCATTATCCAATTGCTTAAAATTCATTATGCTACTTCTCAAAGATATAACTTTAGCAAGAGGATAATATCTACCAATGAAAGCATCCTTACATTTAGTCCATGAATCAATACTATTTTTAGGCAAAGATAGCAACCAATCTTTAGCTCTTCCTCTTAAGGAGAAAGGAAACAATTTTAGTTTTATAATGTCTCCATCTATATCCTTATACTTTTGCATTTCACATAGTTCAACAAAATTATTAAGATGGGCAGCAGCATCATCAGAACTAACACCAGAAAATTGCTCTCTCATAACAAGATTTAGTAAAGCAGGTTTAATTTCAAAAAATTCTAGTAGCAGGTGGAGCAATAGGTGTGCATAGGAAATCATTATTATTTGTGCTAGTGAAGTCACACAACTTAGTGTTCTCAGGGTTATTCATTTTAACAGTAGTAAATAAAGCAAACTAAATAAAGTAAATTCAAGTAACTAATTTTTTTGTGTTTTTAATATAGAGGATGCAAACAAAATAGTAAATAAAGTAAAGCAAGTAACTAATTTTTTTGTATTTTTGATATAGAAAACAAACAAAGCAGTAAAGAAATAAAGTAAAGCAAGACAAAAACAAAGTAAAGAGATTGGATGTGGGAGACTCCCCTTGCAGCGTGTCTTGATCTCCCCGGCAACGGCGCCAGAAATTTAGCTGGCGTACAGTTGACGTGGGAGTTAGAAATCTTTGTGGAGTAACTTTTCTTCAGGTCCCCGGCAACGGCGCCAGAAATTTAGCTTGATACGCGTGAAGCACACGTCCGTTGGGAACCCCAAGTGGAAGGTGTGATGCGTACAGCAACAAGTTTCCCTCAGTAAGAAACCAAGGTTTATCGAACCAGTAGGAGTCAAGGATCACGTGAAGGTTGTTGGTGACGGAGTGTAGTGTGGCGCAACACCAGGGATTCCGGCGCCAACGTGGAACCTGCACAACACAATCAAAGTACTTTGCCCCAACGTAATAGTGAGGTTGTCAATCTCACCGGCTTGCTGTAAACAAAGGATTAAATGTATAGTGTGGAATATGATGTTTGTTTGCGAAGAACAGTAAAGAACAGAGTTTGCAGTAGATTGTATTTCAGATGTAAAAGAATGGACCGGGGTTCACAGTTCACTAGTGGTGTCTCTCCAATAAGATAAATAGCATGTTGGGTGAACGAATTACAGTTGGGCAATTGACAAATAGAGAGGACATAACAATGCACATACATATCACGATGACTACTATGAGATTTAATCAGGGCATTACGACAAAATACATAGACCGCTATCCAGCATGCATCTATGCCTAAAAAGTCCACCTTTAGGTTAGCATCCGCACCCCTTCCAGTATTAAGTTGCAAACAGACAATTTCATTAAGTATGGTGCGTAATGTAATCAACACAAATATCCTTAGACAAAGCATTGATGTTTTATCCCTAGTGGCAACAGCACATCCACAACCTTAGAACTTTCTCGTCACTCGTCCCCAGATTCAATGGAGGCATGAACCCACTATCAAGCATAAATACTCCCTCTTGGAGTCACAAGTATCAACTTGGACAGAGCCTCTACTAGCAACGGAGAGCATGCAAGAACATAAACAACACATATATGATAGATTGATAATCAACTTGACATAGTATTCCATATTCATCGGATCCCAACAAACACAACATGTAGCATTACAAATAGACGATCTTGATTATGATAGGAAGCTCACAAGATCTAACATGATAGCACAAGAGGAGAAGACAACCATCTAGCTACTGCTATGGACCCATAGTCCAGGGGTGAACTACTCACACATCAATCCGGAGGCGATCATGGTGATGAAGAGTCCTCCGGGAGATGATTCCCCTCTCCGGCAGGGTGCCGGAGGCGATCTCCTGAATCCCCCGAGATGGGATTGGCGGCGGCGTCTCTGGAAGGTTTTCCGTATCGTGGCTTTCCGTACAGTGGTTTTCGCGACGAAGGTTATAAGTAGGCGGAAGGGCAGGGTTGGAGGGCTGTCGAGGGGCCCACACCATAGGGCGGCGTGGGCCCCCCTTTGGCCGCGCGGCCCTATGGTGGTGGCGCCTCGTCGCCCCACTTCGTACCCCCTTCGGTCTTCTGGAAGCATCGTGGAAAAATAAGACCCTGGGCGTTGATTTCGTCCAATTCCGAGAATATTTCCTTTGTAGGATTTCTGAAACCAAAAACAGCAGAAAACGACAGAACGGCTCTTCGGCATCTCGTTAGGTTAGTGCCGGAAAATGCATAATAATGACATAAAGTGTGTATAAAACATGTGAGTATCATCATAAAAGTAGCATGGAACATAAGAAATTATAGATACGTTTGAGACGTATCAGACGTTCAGGCGCAATCTTATTGGTCCCATATTGGCTACATGGAATGAATTGCTACTTAGATTAGCTTCAATCCAGTTGGTTCAGGGTGTCGATGAATTTCGTTGGAATCTTACCAAGAATGGTAAATTCTTGGGTATTTGTACCAGGTTGGTTGATATGAGATGTCATACAATACAACGCAATACAAGAATACGATGGCCTAAGTGACTAATAAGGAATATGGTAATAATGCACGTCTGGAACATAATAAAGTGTTATCATGTTTGTCGTTGGCATTCTACCTAGCCCTTAGAATTTATAATAAAGAACTTAATAACTGTTATTTTGCTCTGGTCAAATGAAAACAATGAGTTGTTCAAATTATGACATTACTCCATGTACGATGGATAAGTTATTATAAATCTTAATGGTGAAACACACACACATAATACTGACGCTAAAATGCCATAAAGGCAAATGATTTGAATTCCACTTATTTGTGGAACCGTCATTTAGGTCATGTTAGAAAGGAACGCATGAAGGAACTCCATGCAAATGGAATTTTGGAGTCATTTGATTTTTTGAATCGTTTGGCGCTTGCAAATCTTTTCTAAAAGAAAATGACTAAAATACCGTTCATAGGCCAAGAGTTGAACGGGCAACTAACTTAGTGAAAACATACATGATGATATATGTGGTTCATTGGACATAGTTGTGTGCGGGAGATTCTTCTACTTCATGAAAACTTCCAACAATGAATTGAGTATATATATGTGGATATATTCGATAAGGAAGAAGTTTGAAACATTTGAATGGATTCAAATAAATTTCAGCATGAAGTGGAAATCATCGTAATAGAAAAGTCAAATATCTATGATTGGATCATAGTGGAAATATTTGAATTACTATTTTTAGCGAACATCTAAGAGAGTTATGAAATTGTTCTACAACTCACATTTCTTGGAGTATCATAGTGATGATGAAGTATCTGAGAGATGTATCCAAACCTTGTTGGGTCAATGATGAGATAAAATATTGATGCCATTATATTTTTGTGAATTATGCTTTAGAGACTACCGTTTTTACACTAAATAGAGCATCATCATGATCCGTTGAAATGACACCATACAAGTTATGGCATGGGTATAAACCCTAATAGTCCTTTCTTTAAATTTTGGTCTAAGAGTTTACAACCAAAATCAGATGAATGTCTTTGTTGGTTATCCCAAAGTATTGATTGGGAATTCTTTCCACTATAGATACAAAGACAAAAGTGTTTGTCAATGTTTCTTATTTATTTCCAAGAAATTGTTTCTAGCGAAGTATTTGAGTGGGAGGACAATAGAACTTGATAAAGGTTTATGAACCTGAGCATAATGATCAGAGTAGCGCAGCATCGGAATTGGTTCAGGAAGCGGCCACTACAATCATGGCTCTGATGACTACAAAGTGTTTTAGCCATGGTGATCAAAGTACACATTGAACCTTGTAGGTATGGTTTACTTTGTGATCAAATAAATGATTTGTGGACAAAGGATTGATTTTGAACAATAATAAACCAACTACAAACAAAGAAGTTATGATGGGCCCTGACTCCGTTAAAATGGCTATACGCCATGAAATCCAAGATAGATGAATACTTTTTGAAAGTATATGGATCTATAAAATTGATGGACTTGGATGAAATATCCTTGAAAAAGCTCGACTTGTCGAAAAGTTGTTTATGACAAAGTTCAAAGAGTTGACTACGATAAGATTAGATCTTCCGTAGCAATGCTTATAGTCTATGTGGATTATTCTAGTAATCACTACATATTTCTTTTATGAGATATGCTAGTAGGATGACAAAAATACATTACTTATCAGAAGTGCGTATTAAAGGTGTATACAAGATACAACCAAGAGTTTTGCTGGTCCGTGGAATACTAAGATAGGTATACAAACTTCAATTGGATGAAGTGAGTATCGCGGAGTTGGAATCTTCACCGGATGAAATAGTCAAAGAGTTTTTTGATTTCATCAGAAACGATGAAGATGCTTGCATTTGCAAGAAATTAAGTGGGAGCGTTGAGACATATTTATAATACTTATGTAGACGACATATAGTTGGTTATAAATGATGTAATTATATACTTGATTAAAAAGATTTCATTGAGAAATTAACTTCAATGAAAGGATATGGACTGAAACAAATTTAGTGTCAAGATCTATGAAGATAGATTGAAACACATAATAAGTTTAAGTCAAAGTACATAGAATGGATATTGAAGTAGTTCAATATGGAAATATTAAGAAAATGTTCTTGTCATGTGAAGGTTTAACAAGACTTGAGTGTATCTGACACTCAATGAGTATAAACGCATGAGTGATTTTAGATCACGAATAATATGTACACAATCAGATGTCCTGTGCTCTAAAAGTGTTATGAGCATGTACCAAAATGATTCATGTGATGATCATTGAAAAACAGTAAGAATATTCTTGAGTACTTAAGAAGAACCAAGGATATATAGTTTTATATGGAGAAATGACAAACAAATCGCTGTAAGGTGTTGCACCGATATTTGTTTTGTCACATATGAAAATAAAAATTTCAATCTCAAACTAGACTAAGTGTTGTTTTAATAGGTAGCACAATGAGCTAGAAGTTGTCTATGCTAGATTTAGAAGAGTTCTAAAATATTGTGACGGATTCTACAAAAGAAGGCAAAATATGTCATTGTTTTGACAATGACAAAGGATGTTAAGTCAAAAGGTTCTTTGAGAACTTGGTGTAGTTCCGACAGAGTCAGAACTTTGAAGCTATATTGTGTGTGACAATATTAGTGACATATTTCAGACCGCGGAATTAAGGTTCCACCAGAAGACCAAACATATTTAAATGCCAACTCATTTGGAAATGAGTGATGCGTTGAGACGCAAATGAATTACAAAATACATACGTTTCTGAGCATGTCAGATCCGTTGACTAAAACCTCTCCCGTGAGCAAAACATGATAAAGCACTGGAAGGCCAAGGTGTTATATCTTTACAAATGTAAACTAGATTATTGACTCTAGTGCAAGTGGGAGACTGTTTGAGATATGCCCAAGAGGCAATAATAAAATGGTTATTATAATATATCTTTGTGTTTATGATAATGTTTACATACCATGCTATAATTGTATTAACCGAAACATTGATACATGTGTGTTATGTGAACAACAAAGATTCCCTAGTAAGCCTCTTGTATAACTAGCTTGTTGATTAATAGATGATCATGGTTTCGTGATCATGAACATTGGATGTTATTAATAACAAGGTTATGTCATTATATGAATGATGTAATGGACACACCCAATTAAGCGTAGCATAAGATCATGTCATTAAGTTATTTGCTATAAGCTTTCGATACATAGTTACCTAGTCCTTTCGACCATGAGATCATGTAAATCACTTATACCGGAAAGGTACTTTGATTACATCAAACGCCACCTGCGTAAATGTGTGGTTATAAAGGTGGGATTAAGTATCCGGAAAGTATGAGTTGAGGCATATGGATCAACGAGTGGGATTTGTCCATCCCGATGACGGATAGATATACTCGGGCCCTCTCGATGGAATGTCGTCTAATAGCTTGCAAGCATATGAATGGTTCATAAGAGACCACATACCACGGTACGAGTAAAGAGTACTTGTCATGAGACGAGGTTGAACGAGGTATAGAGATACCGATGATCAAACCTCGGACAAGTAAAATATCGCGTGACAAAGGGAATCGGTATCGTATGTAAATGGTTCGGTCGATCACTAAAGTCATCGTTGAATATGTGGGAGCCATTATGGATCTCCAGATCCCGCTATTGGTTATTGGTCGGAGAGAAGTCTCAACCATGTCTACATAGTTCGCGAACCGTAGGGTGACACACTTAAGGTTTGATGTCGTTTAAGTAGATATGGATATATGGAATGGAGTTCGAAGTTTTGTTCGGAGTCTCGGATAGGATCCAGGACATCACGAGGAGTGCCGGAATGGTCCGGAGAATAAGATTCATATATAGGAAGTCATATTCCAAGTTTGGAAATGATCCGGTGCATTTATGGCAGGTTCTAGAAGGTTCTAGAAAAGTCCGGAAGAAAGGCACTATGGAAGGTGGAGTCCCAGAGGGACTCCACAAGCTTGGCCGGCCAAACCCTAAGGGAGGAGTCCCAGGTGGGCTCCACTTGAGGTGGCCGGCCACCCCACCTAAGGAAAAGGTGGGAGTCCCACCTTGGGTAGGACTCCCCCCTTGAGTAGGTTTCCCACCTTTGGGAAGTTTTGGTGTTGGGGTCTTATTCGAAGACTTGGACTACAACTCTTGGGGCTTCCACCTATATAATGAGGGACAAGGGGAGGGTGGCCGACCACTCTTGCCTCCAACCTTGGCTGCCCCCTTCATGGCCGGCGCCCAAGGCACCCCTCTCCCCAAACCCTAGCACTTCTCCTCCACATACAACTCCTGCATATGCTTAGGCGAAGCCCTGCTGGAGTTCTCCATCGACACCGCCACCACGCCGTCGTGCTGCCGGGATTCCAAGGAGGATCTACTACTTCCGCTGCCCGCTGGAACGGGGAGAAGGACGTCGTCATCAACACCGAACGTGTGACCGAGTACGGAGGTGCTGCCCGATTGTGGCACCGTCAAGGTCTTCTACGCGCTTTTGAAAGCGGCAAGTGATCATCTACCGCAGCAACGAGAGCCTCCTCTTGTAGGCTTTGGAAATCTTCAAGGGTTAGTCTCGTTCATCCTCTCGTTGCTACCGTCTTCTAGATTGCATCTTGGCTTGGATTGCGTTCTCTCGGTAGGAATTTTTTTGTTTTCTATGCTACGAATCCCATCATACACTTGAGTCTGCACCCGGTCACAAGCGCCCGTGTTCAGACTCGGGGGCTACTCCCATCGGGAGCGCTGAATGCGCACCCGACAGAACTTTTTTGCACTCCAGAATCATGCCCGGGGACTTGATTCTGCGTAGGGTGACGTTGTTTTGCCATCGGCAGTTAACCAGCAAAAGTTGGGCACGTTACTCATTATCCCTTACACATTGGAAAGTTATTGAAGAAAACAAGCCTTGATACAAATGTATCGGATGACCCATGAAGACTTGCAGCAAAACTTCGGCAGAATAAAACGTTCGAGTGGTACAACTTGAGTCTACGCACGGATTGCGAGCATCCGTACCTAGACTCGGGGGCTACTCCCATCGGGAGCGCTGGACGCGCACCCGATAGAAGATGATGATGATACAAGACGGACAAGAACAATTGAAGAGAAGAACATTAGGTGGAGACATGCTTTAGTCTCTACCCGAACTATCTTCGCCTAGACACTCGGGGGCTACTGACGTGGGCATTATCCTACGGGTAACCAACATTGCCCTATCCTGTACGATCTAATTGGAGGCCCATGAAGGTACTCGATAGCAAGGCGGGCCACTTGGATGGCGCAACAGAAGATTCCTTGGCGGGCAAGACAAGGAAGGAGCCGAACAAGGAAAGTTTAGGGCTAGGACTACTGTAAATCTAGTCGTGCTCGGTTAGACCTCTTGAGACCTGGCCTCCTATATAAAGGCCAGGAGAGGGGCTGCCGAGGGACAGGATCAATCTTAGCAACTTTAGCCACCAGAAGTCTAGAGCTAGGTCGCCGCAGCACTTAGCCTCTCGACGAGATCTCAGCCGAAACCTTCGGCACCCCATTGTAACCCATTATTCTCATAATCAAGATCAGACAGGCAGGACGTAAGGGTTTTACCTCATCGAGGGCCCCGAACCTGGGTAAATCGCTCTTCCCGCTTGTCTGCGAACCGATGTCTCGTATCAGCTTACATGATTCCATTAACCCTAAGCCCCAATCGGAGAGCATTGCCGAGGAGTACCCTCGACAAGCCCGACGCGGAAGACATAGCTCTTTTTTTTTTGGACGGGACGAAACAGATCACGCGACGGAAAACTGGCGGACGCACGCGCGACGGAGATGGGCGGGCGCACGCGGAGGCGGACGGGGGCGGACGGGCGGGAGGCGACGGCCGGGAGGCGGACGGGCGGGCGGCGACCAGGAGGAGGAGCAGTGGCCGAGCGGCGGCCGGAGAAGGAGCGGCGACCGAGCGGCGGCCGGAGAGCTGGGCGGCGACCGGGAGGAGGAGCTGTCACGGACAGATCGAAATTTGCTCTGATACCATGTTAGGGTAATAAACAGCTTGTATTACTAGGGGGCTGAAGGCCACAATATATAGTACATATACAGATGCTAATATGTAGGAATCCCTAACATATGAGGAAACTATAACATACAAATATATACATCTAACGTTGGACTTGTGCGGCATAAAAAGCAAACTGAGTTCGTTGGTGAAATAAGCATTTGGAATTTATTGCCGTTGGAGATTTAGTCTGATACACACGCTAGGATCAAACAAAATAAAATTTCAGAAACCAAAAAAATAGAAAGAGCCAGCTTCTTTCAACTTCTTCCCACCGTAGATTCTACCGACGGAGTTTTCCAAAAGCTAACTTCTCTAGAAGCAGAAGCTAAAAAGAAGTCGGCCTTAATCTGCCTGG
>NC_061510.1:301397459-301473783 GCF_022539505.1 Lolium rigidum | reverse complement strand
CTTTTCTTCGAACCGTTGGTGCTACTATTGATATGAAGGAAGGTAATATTAAATATCAATTTCCTCTCAAGAAAGGTATGGAACACTTCCCTAGAAAGAGAATGAAGGTACCTTATGATTCTATTATTAGAACAAATTATGATGTTGATGCTTCATCTCTTGATGTTACTTGAGTTACACTTTCTGCGCCTAGCTGAAAGGCGTTAAAGAAAAGCGCTTATGGGAGACAACCCATGTTTTTACTCCAGTATCTTTGTTTTTATTTTGTGTCTTGGAAGTTGTTTACTACTGTAGCAACCTCTCCTTATCTTAGTTTTAAGTTTTGTTGTGCCAAGTAAAGTCTTTGATAGAAAAGTAAGTACTAGATTTGGATTACTCGCGCAGCTTCAGAATTCTTTGCTCGTCACGAATCTGGGTCTATCTCCCCGTAGGTAGCTCAGAAAATTACGCCAATTTACGAGCATGATCCTCGGATATGTACGCAACTTTCATTCAATTTGAGCATTTTCGTTTGAGCAAGTCTGGTGGCCTAATAAAATCCATCTTTACGGATCGTTCTGCTTTTGACAGATTCTGTCTTTTATTTCGCATTGCCTCTTTTGCTATGTTGGATGAATTTCTTTGATCCATTAATGTCCAAGTAGCTTTATGCAATGTCCAGAAGTGTTAAGAATGATTGTGTCACCTCTGAACATGTGAATTTTTATTATGCACTAACCCTCTAATGAGTTGTTTCGAGTTTGGTGTGGAGGAAGTTTTCAAGGATCAAGAGAGGAGTATGATGCAATATGATTAAGGAGAGTGAAAGCTCTAAGCTTGGGGATGCCCCGGTGGTTCACCCCTGCATATATTAAGAAGACTCAAGCGTCTAAGCTTGGGGATGCCCAAGGCATCCCCTTCTTCATCGACAACATTATCAGGTTCCTCCCCTGAAACTATATTTTTATTCGGCCACATCTTATGTACTTTGCTTGGAGCGTCGGTTTGTTTTTGTTTTTGTTTTTTGTTTTGTTTGAATAAAATGGATCCTAGCATTCACTTTATGGGAGAGAGACACGCTCCGCTGTTGCATATGGACAAATATGTCCTTAGGCTCTACTCATAGTATTCATGGCGAAGTTTCTCCTTCGTTAAATTGTTATATGGTTGGAATTGGAAAATGCTACATGTAGTAACTCTAAAATGTCTTGGATAATTTGATACTTGGCAATTGTTGTGCTCATGTTTAAGCTCTTGCATCATATACTTTGCACCCATTAATGAAGAAATACTTAGAGCTTGCTAATTTGGTTTGCATATTTGGTTTCTCTAGAGTCTAGATAACATCTAGTATTGAGTTTTGAACAACAAGGAAGACGGTATGGAGTCTTATAATGTTTACCATATGTCTTTTATGTGAGTTTTGCTGTACCGTTCATCCTTGTGTTTGTTTCAAATAGACTTGCTAGCCTAAACCTTGTATCGAG
Source organism: Lolium rigidum (assembly GCF_022539505.1). Taxonomy (NCBI): domain Eukaryota; kingdom Viridiplantae; phylum Streptophyta; class Magnoliopsida; order Poales; family Poaceae; genus Lolium; species Lolium rigidum. Next base: position 301,472,317 of record NC_061510.1, on the reverse strand, counting down.
AGGGAATACTTCTCATGCATCCAAAATACTTGAGCCAACCACTATGCCATTTGTGTCCACCATACCTACCTACTACATGGTATTTATCCGCCATTCCAAAGTAAATTGCTTGAGTGCTACCTTTAAAATTCCATCATTCACCTTTGCAATATATAGCTCATGGGACAAATAGCTTAAAAACTATTGTAGTATTGAATATGTACTTATGCACTTTATCTCTTATTAAGTTGCTTGTTGAGCGGTAACCATGTTTCGGGGACGCCATCAACTATTCTTTGTTGGATATCATGTGAGTTGCTATGCATGTCCGTCTTGTCCGAAGCAAGAGAGATCTACCACCTTCATGGTTGGAGCATGCATATTGTTAGAGAAGAACTTTGGGCCGCTAACTAAAGCCATGATTCATGGTGGAAGTTTCGGTTTGGACACATATCCTCAATCTCATATGAGAATAATAATTGTTGCCACATGCTTATGCATAAAAGAGGAGTCCATTATCGGTTGTCCATGTTGTCCCGATATGGATGTCTAAGTTGAGAATAATCAAAAGCGAGAAATCCAAAATGCGAGCTTTCTCCTTAGACCTTTGTACAGAGCGGCATGGAGGTACCCCATTGTGACACTTGGTCAAAACATGTGCATTGCAAAGATCTCGGTAGTCCAAGTTAATTAGGACAAGGTGCGGGCACTATTAGTATACTATGCATGAGACTTGCAACTTGTAAGATATAATGTACATAACTCATATGCTTTATTACTACCGTTGACAAAATTGTTTCATGTTTTCAAAATAAAAGCTCTAGCACAAATATAGCAATCGATGCTTTCCTCTTTGAAGGACCATTCTCTTTACTTTTATGTTGAGTCGGTTCACCTATCTCTCTCCACCTCAAGAAGCAAACACTTGTGTGAACTCGTGCATTGATTCCTACATACTTGCATATTGTACTTGTTATATTACTCTATGTTGACTATTATCCATGAGATATACATGTTACAAGTTGAAAGCAACCGCTGAAACTTAATCTTCCTTTGTGTTGCTTCAATACCTTTACTTTGATTTATTGCTTTATGAGTTAACTCTTATGCAAGACTTATTAATACTTGTCTTGAAGTACTATTCATGAAAAGTCTTTGCTTTATGATTCACTTGTTTACTCATGTCATCACCATTGTTTTGATCGCTGCATCCACTACATATGTTTACAAATAGTATGATCAAGGTTATAATGGCATATCACTTCAGAAAATTATCTTTGTTATCGTTTTACCTCGCTCGGGACGAGCGTAACTAAGCTTGGGGATGCTTGATACGTCTCCGACGTATCGATAATTTCTTATGTTCTATGCCATATTATTGATGATACCTACATGTTTTATGCACACTTTATGTCATATTTGTGCATTTTCTCGGAACTAACCTATTAACAAGATGCCGAAGTGCCGCTTGTCGTTTTCTGCTGTTTTTGGTTTCGTAAATCCTAGTAAGGAAATATTCTCGGAATTGGACGAAATCAAAGCCCAGGGGCCTATTTTTCCACGAAGCTTCCAGAAGTCCGAAGACGAGACGAAGAGGGGCCACGGGGGGGCCAAACCCTAGGGCGGCGCGGCCCCACCCCTGGCCGCGCCGGCCTATGGTGTGGGCCCCCCGTGCCGCCTCTTGACTTGTCCTTCCGCCTACTTAAAGCCTCCGTGACGAAACCCCCGCACCGAGAGCCACGATACGGAAAACCTTACCGAGACGCCGTCGCCGCCGATCCCATCTCGGGGATCCTGGAGATCGCCTCCGGCACCCTGCCGGAGAGGGGAATCATCTCCCGGAGGACTCTACACCGCCATGGTCGCCTCCGGAGTGATGAGTGAGTAGTTCACCCCTGGACTATGGGTCCATAGCAGTAGCTAGATGGTTGTCTTCTCCCCATTGTGCTATCATTGTCGGATCTTGTGAGCTGCCTAACATGATCAAGATCATCTATCTGTAATTCTATATGTTGTGTTTGTCGGGATCCGATGGATAGAGAATACTATGTCATGTTAATTATCAAGTTATTATACATGTGTTGTTTATGATCTTGCATGCTCTCCGTTTCTAGTAGAGGCTCGGCCAAGTTTTTACTTTTAACTCCAAGAGGGAGTACTTATGCTCGATAGTGGGTTCATGCCTCGCATTGACACCTGGGACAGTGGACGTAAAGTTCTAAGGTTGTGTTGTGTCGTTGCCACTAGGGATAAAACATTGGCGCTATGTCCGAGGATGTAGTTGTTGATTACATTACGCACCATACTTAATGCAATTGTCTCGTTGTTAGCAACTTAATACCGGAGGGGGTTCGGATGATAACCTCGAAGGTGGACTTTTTAGGCATAGATGCGCTTGGATGGCGGTCTATGTACTTTGTCGTAATGCCCAATTAAATCTCACTATACTTATCATGTCATGTATGTGCATTGTTATGCCCTCTCTATTTGTCAATTGCCCGACCGTAATTTGTTCACCCAACATGCTTTTATCTTATGGGAGAGACACCTCTAGTGAACCGTGGACCCCGGTCCATTCTTTAATACCGAAATACAAATCTGCCGCAATACTTGTTTTTACCGTTTTCTCTCGCAAACAATCATCTTCCACACAATACGGTTAATCCTTTGTTACAACGAAGCTCGGTGAGATTGACAACCTCACCGTTTCGTTGGGGCAAAGTACTTTGGTTGTGTTGTGCAGGTTCCACGTTGGCGCCGGAATCTCTGGTGTTGCGTCGCACTACATCCCGCCGCCATCAACCTTCAACGTGCTTCTTGGCTCCTCCTGGTTCGATAAACCTTGGTTTCTTTCTGAGGGAAAACTTGCTGCTGTGCGCATCATACCTTCCTCTTGGGGTTGCCCAACGAACGTGTGAAATACACGCCATCAGCCGTGTTCTCCTTCTCTCCCTCGCTGGCGTCCTCTCCTTACTCCAATTCGTGACGAGGCACCCTCCTAGCATCGTATAAAGCCCCACGACGAACCCTCGCCCCAGTTCTTTTCCCTCTGCTCCAGAATTTCTCCCCAGATGGAAACCCTAGCCACTGGTCGATTCTCACCCGCGACGAATGGAGCATCCCCAGGCCCCGCCGTGAGCACCACTGTGACCGTCGTCCTCGACTTGGTCACCGTACGCCGGGAATCGAGCCAACACGTCTTCAATCGATCACGCCTGGCCATCTTCTCCGGCGCCGGTAATGGCCCAATCCGGCGATTTGGGCCAGCTCCGACCTCGCCGTCAAGCCATACGTGCTTCTGGTGAGCTCCTCAATCTCCCAGTGTGCTCGTTTTGCCCGATTATGATCCGTAGCCTCGCCGCACCGTGAGCCTGTGAGCACCGCCGTTTCACCTCGTCGCCGGCCACTCTCCGATGACCAATAATTAGCGGCGAGACCACCGTTAGGTTCCCCGAGTCACGCTGATGCGAATGAGCATGCGCACCACACCGCGGAGGTCCTCTAGCATCGACATCGACCTCGACTGGCCGCCGGCCAGAGCTCCAGCGCCACGTCTGGAGTTTGACTTCGGTCAAAATTGCGTGGCAGCTGACGTGGCAGGGACCCCACCTGTCAGTGACTGCGTGGGTGAACTATCTGGGTAGGTTTAGTTATTTCCCGTTTTAGTTAAATCCGTAAAATTGCCGCAACTTCAAACAAATTTAGAAAATTCAATTTAAGTCAGAAAAATAAAAATAAGACATCAAAATTCTTATAAAAGTAAATTCTATTTAATAAAAATATAATATGAAATTTTTATTTTTAATAAAAATTTAATTGTTTAATACTTGTTATTTAAAGCCTTTAATTTTAGTTCTAAATTCAGTTAAAATTCAATAATTAGGAAAAAGGTTTAAAATAAATAAAAACCAGAAAGTCAATAAGGAAAACATTAAAGTTATTTTTCCTTTTCTATTAACTTATTAAATCCTTATTAGGAGGATTTAAAACCCTAATTAATAAATGCCTCAATTATTAATTGTTTAAAATAATAAAATATCAAATCTAATATTATTTTTAATTCAAAATTATTAATAACTTCAACTTTATTAATGAAGTTATTAATCCAATAATTATAGGGTAATTAGGAAACCCTAGTTTCATTATAAACCAAGTGATAACCTCATAATTTTATGTGGAACCCTAAAACCCTAATTCAACTATGCACCAAATCCTAGCTCCATTAATTCATATAAATCCTAGTTTGCTTCTAACCTAAACCCTAGGTTAGAACTTGTGATCATGTTACTTCATTTGTAATCATAGATTCATATCTAGCAATTAAATACTAGTTCAAATCCACATAAGATATGGGAACCCTATCACTACTAATGAGCATCCCATGTATTCATCCTCATCGGACTTAGATAATCAAGTAGGGTGAACTTAGTGAAAATCCTAGATCCTATTACCAAAGCCATTATCCTTATTTATCCCTATTTAGCATCACTCCATTGTGATGAACCTTAATAGCAACTATACCTACTATTTTACATTACATAACCCTATCCCACTAAACCCTACTAGTGTGGATACTTATCAACCATCCTATTTAGGAGCCAATTATTCCTTACTTAATAGAACCAACAGTAAAACTTAGACCACCTCAACCCTAATTGATATACTTCTTATTACCTAAGAAGTATGTTCTTCAAAAGTTATTCTTTTGAAGAAAATAAGGAATTCTCATCAACCCTGCTTATAAGGACCTATAAACCCTAGCTAGCAATCACCAAGCAAGATGAATCAACCTTGATAGCAACCATGAATAATTAATTGCTTAAGTTGCTCATGTTTAAGTAAAGCCAATCAAGCCTAGTTGCTGATGAATCCAACTATGTTGTGGTCCATCTTATACTTACCCGTAAACTACCTGGAACCGTAATAAATTATAGCAGACCACAAACCCAATTGTTATACTTGTTCTTTATTAAAGAACATGTTCTTCAAAAGTTATTCTTTTTAAGAATATAATAAGTAATCATTAACCATGCCATATAGTATTAAAGCTGATAACCTGCTCTTTACTTACTATACTACTACTAATCTTTGGTGTGTATGACTGTTACTTTGCATTATACCACTTTCTTATGAATCTAAAGCAACACAAACCTGAATAAGAACCTTGTTTGTGAATCACTCTAAAAGTGCAACACACCCTGAACAAATCAGTACTACTCACTAATTCTAAATCATCAGGGTTAGGTCACGCTTAGAGCGATTGCATCTCATACTTATGCATTATTGCATCATTGCCAATCTTTTAAACATCGTCCTTACCGGACGATGATGCTATTTCAGAATTTGGAGTTATTGCGTATCGAAGACCTTGCCTGCATAATCTTGCAGCCAAGAAAGGCAAGTTCATCACTTGCTCATGTCATTTGAGTATTTCTATCAAATTACTTGCAAAGTACTATGATTATCACTATTGCATAAAAATCAAAACCACTACTTTCATAACTATGAATATGACTATGTGGTGGGCAATGGAACCATGGATTGTGTTGATATGGTGGAGGTTCCATTGCACGGGCTAATATCCATCTAGGATTAAACAACAAATGTCGCCAGTGATTCTTGTGCCGTAATACCCGTGTTAACCATAAGATCCGGAGTGGGACGGAGTAGTCAAAAGTGTTTCCACCTCTCGTACATCAACGGATGCGCTTACCGTAGACACTTGACCCAGGTTGGGCAAGCGGTGGGGTGGGGATCCCATTCTAATTCCCCACGGTAATGCGGTCTATGATGGATTGTAAGATGTCCGGAACGGTCTATCCATGATTGATAGGGAAGGCATATAAAATTGTTCGGAACGGTCTACCTTAATCGGTATAGGGGAGAACAAATGCCCGTAACGGTCTCATCATGGATATAGGGGAAGACAAGTCTTACAAAAGGGTGGGTGTGCGAGGTAGCGGAGGAACATGATTGGCTAGACCTTATACCGGGCCTCACACCAAAGGAAGTGTGGACGAGAACTAGACTCGGTTGGCACCAAGGTTAAGATCTCTTATGGGTAAAGCAACACACCTCTGCAGAGTGTAAAGAACCGTGACCTGTCACTCCCCGTTCCGGGATATGGAACTCGCGAACGCTGCCGGAAAGGAGCTCCATGAAGTTCTAGTAAACCGGTGAAGGCTGACGGACATAGTTCTTCTGAATAAAAGCAACCTTTTGAAGAAATGGTTATGAAAACTTGCATTGGTATTAGACTTTCTGGTCTAATGCTGTAGCTAGTGCATTAAACACCCCTTTTCTATAATGAACTTGTTGAGTACGCTCGTACTCATCCCACTCCTAAATCCCCTGCTTAGATATGGAGGCATCGAAGGAGGATCTACAGTACAACTCAAAGGCCGAGGAGTCAACATCTACTTCACGAGGCAGGACCATGTCAGAGGAGTCAGATACCACACACATCAAGGAGAAAACCTAGTTTAGCCATAGAAGGGAACTAGCTTCCTAAACCTAGCTCCCATTTAGCTAGAGTCTATTCTTAGCCTCTGTAGTTAGTGAAATACTCTACAAATAGAGTTAGTGATAAGACTAGACTACGAGTCGTTCTTCTGGAGTTATCTGCAGTTTTACCTCATTGTAAAGTAGGAGGCTGTGTTGATCTTATGTAATAGAGTCAATTTTGTAATTCTATAGACATACCTTGGACCCGCATATGTTTCTGTTGTACCACTCTGAGCGATATAATACTTGTGGAACGGTGTTTCATTGGTGTTATATCAGACTTGCATACTACACCATGCAGTGGTATGCCGGGTCACCACAGGCCAGCTCGTGCCCCCCCTTCGTCTCTCCTTCGGACTCCGAAGCCTCTGGAAAAATAGGGATGTAGCCTTTTATTTCACGCAATTCCGAGAATATTTCCTGTGTAGAATTTCTGAAACCAAAAACAGCAAAAACAGGAACTGGCGTTTCGGCATCTTGTTAATAGGTTAGTGCCGGAAAATGCATAAAAATGATATAAAGTGTATATAAAACATGTAGCATGGAACATCAGAAATTATAGATACGTTTGAGACGTATCAGCGCGTTCAGCTGTTCAGCGAACAGTAACTCTGGGACCCGAGGCGATCGCTCTCTGTAGTTGCCACGATTTCCTCTGGAACCACTGCGGTTTCTGTCGCGACGATCGTCGCGCTTATCCCCGCGCTGATCATCATACCGATCATCGCGTCGATCGGAGTACCCCGAAGCTACTATATTGGTATCTTCGTACCCGCGGTCTCTTCTCTTTTTCCGACGATCGCGCCGATGGCCTGAATCATGTTTATGGCCATCTCTTCGTCGTCACTTCGTGGTCGTGGTTTCCTTACGTGGTCTTCGGCATCAGCCCAACTGTTGGCAATTTCCATAATTTTTGTAATGGTCTTCGGCTTCTTCCGCCCAAGTTCTTTGATATAGGATTCTTTTCGGATGCCGTCGCTGAAAGCGTCAATAGCCCTCGATAGAAACTTCTTTGACAGCGATCAGGAGTTTAGTAAAACACCCAATGTACGTGTGAACCGATTCTATTGGTTTCTGGCGACACAATCGTAGTTCTTCGATTCCGATGGGTCTTTTGTACGTGGCCTGGAAGTTCTCGACAAAGGCATCGACTAGGTCGTCCCAGGATCTAATGGATCCCTCCGGCAGTCCCCTTAACCAAGCTCGTGCCAAATCTTTCAGGTAAAGCTGCAAACACTGCATGGCCGCTACTTGATTTCCCTTGTGCAAGATCACCGTTTGCAGGTAATCGTCTATCAAAGACCTTGGCTCCTGCTGACCATCATACATGGCAGCGTCGGTGGGCGTAGGCTTGAATATTTTTGGTGGCATTGACTCCCGAATCCATTTGCTCAAGCAATCGACACCTCGTAGTTCACCATCATATTCCTGGGTTTCTTCGGAGTCCTCGCTATCGTAGCCTTCTCTTGCGGCACGCCGACGACGAGCTTTGTCGATCTTGCTCTGCGTGATATCTTCACGAGCATCGTTCGGATGGTGTTTGGACCCATTGCCCTGATGTGTACCCTTTTCCTTCCTAGGGGCAAGCTTATCTCCAAGTATCAGAAGTTAGGCTCTCGAGAGCGCCTCGGTAAGCTTGCACCATCAGATCGTTGGGTGCCGGAGGATGGTTGATCAGATAAGCCGCGAGGTTTGCGGTTGCCCCTTCGGGAGTCTTTGGCCTGATCATACCCGCAGTATCCACGGTCATGAAAGAATTGGAAAGATTTGAGTTATCTCCCTTGCGTCGTCTTCCAAAAGGCGAGGAATCCACGGTCGAAACCTTCCTTGGTTGCTCCGAGATGCACTTCCATGTCCGGGTTGCCCCCTTTGCCTTTTGCTTGATTGATCGGCTGCCTGCCGATGTCGATTGAGGTCCGTTTTCTCTTTGGCTAACCGATCCTGATTTTTATCCAGAATAGTGTGATACGCATTGAGGGTCCCTGCCAGCGCTCCAGTGGGAATTGGAGTACTATTGGCTATAGCTTCACGACCAATCTCCCACTCTTCTCCGGTGATGGTGTAAGTACTGTTATCATTGTTGGCGCTAGTTTCTGTGTTGCGACGTCTACCCTGATTGGCGCGAGGAGTGCGCTCGCCCTCCGAGATTTCTTCTCCTGTAATGGGATTGATGATAGCGTAGACTAGATGACGAGCCGCCCCCCAGGCGACTGTCCTAGGGAAGCTGTCGATACTTTCTTCATCAGAGGAGCATCCAGCGCTGCAAACAAAAGGTGTATCTTCGGAACCCAGCCTATGCCTGGATTTGCAGTTGAGGCAATAGTATAAAGTTAGATCCGATGACCTGAGTCATCGGATCCGACATACATGGATTTCGTGGAACAGAATGGCGATGTCGATGGCGAAGATGCTAGGGATGGCCCCGATATCACAGGCGATAGATCGACTGTGATCAGGGAGAAAGCAGACGATGCAGCAGCCGATGAAGTCAAGGCCCTTGGGACGACAATATCAAGCAGCCGGAGGATTGCTTCGGTGTTGACGCGGTATTGCACACTCCCGAACGCCATCTCCAACCCATCATATAAGCCCGAGAAGGTCGAACGAGATGAGTTAGAGTGCGGAGTAAACTCGAAGGATCCGAAGCGAATTGAGTTCCCCGAGCTTGGTGATGGAGGAGTCGACGACGATGCCGGCGATGTCGGCCTTGAGGTAGCCGGTAAGATCGGAACAGCTGATGAAGTGTCTTGTACCAGCAGAGTTCCCACAGACGGCGCCAATTGTCGGGGGTGTTCCCCGGAAATGCCCACCATGAGGGGCTTAGGGTTGATGGAATCCTGTAGGCTAGCACGAAACATCGGTAACCAAACAAATGGGGAGAGAGATTTACCCAGATTCGGGACCCTCGATGAGGTAAAACTCTTACTTCCTGCTTGTCCGATCTTGATTATCGAAAGTATATCAGGTTACAATGGAGTAACCGATGGGCTACGGTGATCTCGCCGAGAGGCAAGGATTCTAAGCTCTAGGTTTGATCTTAGGATGGTTCTATGCGTGTAAGTTGTGTTCCGGCAGATCTGGCATTTATATAGCATGCCAGGTCTCGAGAGATCTGTCCAGATACGACTAAGATACAAAGAAGCATAGTCTAAATCTTTCTGTATCGTATCTTCTTTCCTTGTCCATCAAGTATCTTTCCTTCGGATGAGTCTTCTTCTCCAACGTCAACACGCAGGCCCATTTCGGATATTAGGCAATCTTCATGGTCTCTGGTTAGGCCGGTGAAGGTAGCCTAATGTTGGTTACCCGAAAGGTAATACCACATCTCTACCCATACCATATATGGCATTTCTTCATGGCACAAGCATATATACACACATGCAGGGACAGAAAAGACATTTATTATTGCTCCTAAACAAAAAAAGAAAGTTGAAGATATCTACACACGATCAATTTAGGAGCTCTCCGTCTTCATTTCTCCCCGATCTGTTAGTGAGTACACTAGCTTGTATAGTTCGTTTCTCTGTAACTCTGTTCGAATGATCCGATCCGAGGCCGGTCAGCAAGATTGTTAGCCCGGCCGACTCCAGGACTGAAATCCTAATGCTAACTATCCGCACGGGTGCTCACGTTCTTCCTCGACGATTGGCACGACGTGTCTGCCCTTGTTCCTGGAAAAATTGTCGTATGTCTTAGTCCCCATCTGGCTTTTCGTGGCATTCTATACTACGTGAACCTCTTGAGGTCGACCACCATGACGGTGATGTCATCCCTGCTCCCTCTACTCCGCGCCATGTCCACGAGCTCCTTGCAGCAGCCCGCGGAGGTGCGACCGTAGTTGCTGCTTCTCGAGACGGCGTCCACCGCCTCCTGGTTGGACACCTTGTTCCATAGGCCGTCGGAGGCGAGGACGAGGAACTCGCAGCCGGCGGTGAGGGTATGTCTCCTGATCTCCGGCTCGGAGATCACCCACCGCTTGAGGCTGGCATCGCCGAACGCCCGCGACACGGCAAGGCAGTCCTGCACCCTCCAGACGCCGTTGCTACCGCAGCTCACGTAGCCACCCTGCATGATTACGATTGTCCAGATTAGCCTCCCGAGTCGGTTGTGCGAGCCGTGTGGAGTGAATATGTGCATCGATCGATCAGCTTACCGAGCTCTCGATGCGGACCCTCTCGTCCCCCCTCGCGGCGGTGTGGTCCGAGGTCAGGGCGGTCGCCGTGCCGTCGCGGCTCATGACGGCACGGCAGTCGCCGAGGTTCGCCACATAGAGGTTGCCGTCCTTCACCAGCGCTGTTGCGGCACATGAACCACCTCTTAGGCCCTGCAGCGCAAGCAAAGATCGACTTAGTTATTGAGAAGAAAATCGTTTCATTCATATACAAACTATCTTATCAGTTCCAACATATATGTATATCGCATTATTAAATTGTACATCTGTATCTGAATAGAGATACGATACTTATTTTGAAACAGGGTACTAGCTACCAACTTAACAATTGAGATTCACCAAAAGTGGAGCCTGAGACACGGCAAAGGTAGAATAAGCTAGCAAATGTGCACGTTTCGGCCATCCCAATCATAACCCTAACGGAGTACTGATGGGCATCGCCATTGTCGGCATGCAAAGTATGTGGTACAGCAGCGGAAGTTGTGTTGACGCGTTCAACTCATGCAGCTAGCCAAGAGAGACCTGGTAAAAACATAGTACACACCTGGCCAAGGAACTCGTTGTCGGTGGACAAGTAGGCGGCTCTGATCGCGGCCACCGTGGCGTCTACCGACGACGACGCCGCCTCTGCTGCACCTTCCTGCACCTCCGTCGTGGCCAGTACAGCGGCCACGACGTTATTGCCCAGCCGCTCGGAGACCAAGTCCACGGCCGCACGGCCGCCATGCCCATCGTACACACCGTAGAATGCCTGCAGAGACACCAAGGAAAAGACTTTGTTATTCATGCATGTGATGGGCGGCCTACTCTGACGGAGTCAATCCACAGGAATTGTGCCCCAGCTTTTAATTAGTGTTTCAGTACATAAGTCAACGTCTCCGTATTGTTTGCACAAATGTATATGAGGGACAGGACTACATATTTATTTCTCAATGATCAAGATAATCATGTTAAAACCTGCTAAACATGCACTCAGACTCAGATAAGCTCCCTTTGTTCTAAGATAATATGGTGAATGAGTTGTTTTCCCAAAGTTGAAGTCTTCAAAGATTGATCAAATTAATAGGAAATAATATCATTGTGGACAAAAGTAGAGTACCAATTCAGTATCAGTAGATTTTTCATGAAATGAAACATATTTCCATGGTGAATTTGTTTCATAGTGTTTTTTCATAGCAAAATTAGAGAAGGCACATGTAACTTATTTGGATATGCGAAAACAAACAAGAAATAGATCAAATTCGTTTTGTTTGTCATAAATGGTCACATTTTACATTCCAAAGTACTATATGTGTATGTGTGTAGTTTATTGATTACTATTATTCTTTGGAAGCTAGATCCAGGAGTGGACAGCGAGGGGAATGGATTTTATTTAGTAAATCTGTATTTCCTTGCGAAAATATAACAGCAGATGATCATCCCTGAGAAAAAGTTATAGAAAAAAAAGTTTACCAGCTGGGAATCTGCTCTAACTTTGTGAGTGATCGCACAATACGCATCCTCATTTGCATGCCTCGCACCTCTTCTGCTCGCCAAGCAAAACCCCTCCCCTTCCACCTCCACCTCGGCCTCCTTCTCGGCCACTACCACCCCCCAGCCAGCCGGCGTCTCGCCGGCCTCAGGAACCACTGGTATGACAAGCATCGACGGCCTCCTCCTCGCCGCCTTCTTCGTCGACTCAATCTGCTCCACGACCCCTCCACTACCATTGCACGGCGCAAAAGCATCCACCGCGGGTGCAAACAGCTGCTGCTCCTTGCTTGCATCTCCTACGGTGATGCTGACGATTGGGTGCACCTTCGTTGTCCTTCTCATGGAAAGTGGAGAAGAGGCGGTAGATGCAGCGGGCACGGAGACCGGCGGGGAGCAGAGGACGGTGGCCATGGCCTTGTGGAGGGCGCGCACGAGCCGGGTAAAAGCAGCGACGACGGAGCAAAGAAACTGCACGGTGTACAATAGCATCGCCAGCCGGCCGGAAAATCGATCGGCCGAGGGCACGGGCAGTTGGAGCAGTTAACGATGGCTAATTGTGGGAGAAGGAGATGACTGGCTCGCCGGAGTTAGGTTTATTATATATAGTGTACGTGGGAGAGGGAGACGGGGAGGAGGGGACGGGAGAAGGAAGGGGTCCGTGATGCTGACCGGTCAATGGAGTGACCAAATCATCTTGGCTAGGCTGGCCTGCCACATGTGGTTTAATACAATTCTGGCCTGGTTTTACGTGATCCGGATGGCGCATCCAGTTGTTGACTAGCGAGGAGCCGAGTCCATGGAGATTTGACAGCTCTGCTTATTGCTTAATCTGCACGGATGATATCTCCAAAGCCTAGCTAGCTAGAGCTTACTTAAATTATGAATCTATGCTCTTAACTTGAATATCTTTGAATGAGTTGTAAATTATGCTATTTATATGTTTATAAGGGTTACACGTAATTTAATAAAAAGTTTGAACATAATTATTGTCAACAAATATATGAATTATATGTCATAAATATTATACCATTCACAACTTCTTTTGACAAAATAGTTCCTGATAGACAATTTTTTTGAAACTCGTAATTTTACCACAATGAGAGGCTACTTCATGATTCGTCTTATATCCATGCAATTTCTACACATCAAAGTGTAAATGAAAAACATGTGCACTATTACAACTATTAATATATTCGTCCCAACAAATATAAAAAATGTTGTCAGATATCATGAATAATAACGCAACAAACTTTAAAATACGTAGATACGTTTGTTATGAGTGTGCTACATCGAGCGAGGGATATTCAAAACTTTAAAAAGAAGCTACAGCTTTGACATTGCCTAGGACTTTTGGACGGAATTAAAACTATAGTACCGATACGTTCGGTAGGTTCTATTTCTATTTAATTATTTTCATATTACCTCGTGTTTGTAAATAATACAACAATCAAATAAAACGCGTTTACCTTCTGTTCTGCGATCAGGTAACACATGTGTACAAATGTAGGGGAGGGGTGTTGGGGGGATGACCCCTGGTATGCCAAAGGCATGCCAAACCGGATGGTTTGAGCCATCAAGATACCAGTTTAATGTTTATATCGGAGCACAAAGTTGAGAGTTTGGCTAAGTAAAGTTAAGCCGGTATCCCCAAGAGGGGTATACCGGAACCAGGTAAACAAGATACCGGACTACCGGTAAGGAGTGCACTGTAGCACGTCGGCAATACTGGTCAAAGATTCTCTCCAGAGCTAGAGGACAAAGATGAGCTAAGCAAAGTAGCTTTAGACGAAGCCGTGACGATAAAGAAGAGGGTGACGCTGAAAGAAGCCGGAGGACGTCAGCCTCCCTGATTAAAGAAGACCCCGGTGTCATTTATGATTAAACTAACTTTGTAAAGTAGTTTGTCTAGTCAAAGATGTCATTAGGGTTTCTTCCTCTGTAAGCCACCCTCTCCCCTATATAAGGAGAGGGGGCACACCCGTACACGAGAGGATCGAACGAAGAGAGAAACCTTGTATGCACAAACCTGTATCCTGTTGAAATCAATGAAGAGAAAGATCTAGAGCAGAGTTCTTCCTTGTGTGTTTCTTCTTCTACCTTTGCCTTTGGCTGAGTTCTTGAGGAAACCATCCGGAAGTTCGTCCAATCTAATCAAAAACCCTCCCCCGAATCCTCTAGCGTCCATTCGGCCCCAACTTAAGCCATCCTATTGTTGCCTGCCAAAACTCACCGGCGAGCAGTGGTTAAGCAACACGAAGAGCCGGGAGGCTCCCAAGGCCGCTTAGTGGACCCTGGCACCTCGCGTCGTCCCGCAAGTTTCCAGCACACGTCCTGGCGGTTGCAAGGGCGTGCCACCTGACCTAGACCCGATCAGGAAGGTGTTAGATTGCTTCGATTATTCTCCTGCATGGTAGACACGTAAACATTAAATACGAGCCCTATCGGCTCTCGGGTTGCTCCCGTGGATCGGCTCAAAGAGCCGATCGCCCCATGGTTCACGTTGGATTTGCAATGACATGGGGATCCTGCTTGATCAAAACAAAGCTAAACCAATCTACGACAGTTTAGGGTTTTCACCGCATAACCGGAACATCCTACGCGTAGTTGGGCCTAGCAGATACGAAAGATGATGAAAACTATCTCTAGAAGAGGCCTAAAAACCAACATTACGTCAATTCCCGGAACATCCCTTATAGGAACGGTAAACAACACCTAACGCACTACCGGATCCTCCAACCCCAGCATAAAGCCTAATCATGCAGATGTTAAACTAATCCTTGAAGGACAAGGAGCAACTATAACAGATCGGATGTACTAAGCAACGAACAAGCAAGATGTTGCCCTTACACCCAGATAGGTGTAAGGGCAGCTAGGTGTCGAGGGACGGCATTGCTAAGCAAATATGTATAAGAAAAGCATCAATGCAAGCCCCAAAACACCTAAGATAAGTAGTGCTACTCGCCATCAACAATGCTTCAGCACGAGTAACACAAGGTAGACGAATAAACGTATACTGCCTAGATCGCAAGATGCGATCTAGGCAGCATGATGCTTACCCGGAAGAAACCCTCGAAACAAGGGGCGGCGATGCGCCTGGTTTGTGTTTGTTGTGAACGTGATTGTTGTTTATTTCAATAACCCTAGATACATATTTATAGTCCAGGGGACTTTCTAACTCAGGCGTGCACCTAACCGTGCACGGGCCAAACTCTACCTTTTAATTCTAAACACGATCTAATAAAATACAGATACACGGGCAAACTAGCCCAAACTTTGTATATAAGGCCGATTTATGTATTTCTTCCATGTATATTCTTCAAGCCCATCTCCAATCGCGGCCCACCTCTGATCCGGTCAAATTCTGGTGATAACACATGCCCCCCTGGTTTTGGAAATGACAATTCCAAAATCACCCTGCTTTTCCTTTGTCGGGTCATGTCGTGGCAGAGCAGAACCGCTGCAGTATCCTTCATCATGATGCCTCGACTTCTATGCGCGATTTGATAGCTTTAACATCACTTCCTCGGAAACCGTAATGGCATTAAATCTCCGCTATATCCCCTTTATTTAACCGTGCCGAACAGTTCGCCACTTCATCCCCTTGCTCCGTTCTGTCTATCAGCACCCAAAAAACCCTCTTTCCCTGTAGCAATGTCTTCCTCTTCCTCTATCTCCTCAGGCCTCTCCTTCCAATCACTCGGCGGGTCAGAAGGTGACTTACCTCTGACCGATGGGGAGGACGACCTCGAGTTCATCATCGAAGGGGAGCTGAAGAGCGAGAGTGAAGACGACCTCCACTCCTGGGCGAACCCCACCTCCTCCGACAAGGAGGAGGAAGAAGAAGAAGTAGAGGAGGAAGAGGAGGAGGATGATTCCTCCTCCTCCGCCGGGTATCCGCCGGCGAAGCGCTCCCGCGCGTTGGCGGACAGCGAGAACGATGACGATGACGAGGAAGGAGAGGAAGAGGAGGAGGATGATTCCTCCTCTTCCGCCGGGTATCCGCCAGCGAAGCGCTTCCGTGCTTGGGCGGACAGCGAGGATGATGATGATGACGAGGAAGAAGAGGCTCCGGCCGAGGGCTGGGGCAGCGACGAGGAATTCTCTGGAAGTAGCGCCGACGGCAGCTCCGATGCCGACGATGAGGCCAGCGAGGATTAGCAATGTAGGATTAGTAGTCCCTGAGCAATCGGATCTTCTTTCGTTCTTCCTTTCTTGAGCAATCGGCTCTTCATTGTAAAAAAATCCTCTCTTATTAATGAAGAAGACATTTCTCAGCTGATTCTGTCCCTTTTCCAACTTTGCCGATTAAAGTGAGTCAACACACTAAGAGCCAATGGCAGAGCATCGGCCTTCGCCAAAACGCGAGCAAGGCCAGCTCTATCGTCTTTTCAAACGGTAACCTGCGACTTATCTGAAAGAGCAAAACTCAAATCTCCAAATCGCCGTTTGAACAGATCAAACCCACGGCCACATGAACCTCATATGTCAATCGCGCAGGTTCGTAACTGCAACGGACTCAAAGCAACCGCATCCAACGCCCATGCTATGGTCTCAGTCCTGAAGGTGATCCTTAACCACTCCTTATTGTTCGAACATAATGCCTTGCTTTATCTTTTGCATCAACAGGAACGGCCCTGATGGCTTTCCTTTTCCAATTCCTTTCAGCAACTCTAGTGGTCTTCTCTTGCGACAACTCACCACCTTGGAAGAGGGTTATGATGGCGGGCTAGCCGATGAAACCCCAATCGGCTTCTAAAAACATAGCATTCACCAAATCAGCTGCCCCCCGAGCCTTAGTCAAGGTGAGAACGGCGGTGAGGACGCACAGTTCAGACAAATGGACCTATGCTCGCGCAAAACTGAGAAAACCACCACACAGAGCCAGCCAAACTTGCCACCATCGATCACCTTTTCTTCCGTTGAAAGCCGATATCGCAGACGAAACACTTTTTTTTTACTGGCCGATTTTTCTATCGGCCCCCAATATTTCACTGCACATGCATCGCACATGTTCATCTGATTAGGTGCCCCCCCGAGCCGAATCTGCCAGGTAACTGCGGATATCGGCTCTGTAGCTAGCCGAGGCACTGTATTTGAACGTCGGCTCCATTAAGTCCAATGTTGACTTCTTCCAGCTCATCAGCCGACGTAAAACCGCTGCCCATTAGATCGATGTTGAACTCAGGCAAAACGTATGGTGAGGATAATTTTGGCCGATTGCTAGAATCGGCCTCCTTCTTCATTGCAATGCTTAATGAAGGTTTACCACGTCTTGGTTTTTTTACTGTAGCTACGTGACATGCTTGAGATGAGATTTTAGCTTTCCATTTTTTGGGGCCGATCGCAGGGATCGGCCTCGCCACGTACGTCCATTGTCTTGGACCTTGCTACTCCGTCGGCCGGTAGATAAGACCAGCCTCACCCCATTTTTCGAAGCTTCGATGCGCTCACAGCCTTCCAAACTGATTCCAGAGAGCGGCTCTTGGTCATCTGCCTCCCAAATATTCATAGCAGCTAGTGATATCTCGATTGAGTCATCTGCCTGAACGACCTCTACTTCATCTCCATCCCACTATATGATGCATTGGTGCATTGTGGATGGAATGCAACAGTTAGCGTGAATCCAATCCCTTCCTAGTAGGACAGCGTAATTGCTTTTGCTGTCGACGATGAAGAACGTGGTAGGTATGGTTTTCCGGCCTACAGTAAGATCTACATTCGGAACACCTTTTGCTTCGATGCTTGGCCGTTGAAATCGCTTAATGTGACGTTGGTCTTGATCGATCATCATTGGAGTGTCCCAAACGTCGTAGCATGGAATACGGCATTATGTTGACCGCCGCTCCGGTGTCAACCAACATCTTGCCGACAGGCTGCCCATTGATATAACCTCTCGGTATAGGGCCTTCAAATGCCTCGTAGCTTCTATCTCGTGGCTTCTCAAAGATAACCGGCCGTGGACCGCAGTCGAATTGAGCCACCGATACTTCCTCGTCGTTTGGAGCGCGAAACTCTGACGGGAGTACGAACACCATGTATGTATCAGCCGATGCCTC
This sequence comes from Lolium rigidum, assembly GCF_022539505.1. Lineage (NCBI taxonomy): Eukaryota > Viridiplantae > Streptophyta > Magnoliopsida > Poales > Poaceae > Lolium > Lolium rigidum. Next base: position 301,454,134 of record NC_061510.1, on the reverse strand, counting down.
TGCATCGGCTTTTGTTTGTTTAGGGCGCCATACTTTCTTCGGTGGGCGCGCCTCCGTCTCCAATGTTTGCTGAATTTTCACGGCTAGATCGGGCCGTGCCTTCCTCAATGTGTACAGGTATGATACGTCTCCAACGTATCGATAATTTCTTGTGTTCCATGCCACATTATTGATGTTATCTACATGTTTTATGCACACTTTATGTCATATTCGTGCATTTTCTGGAACTAACCTATTAACAAGATGCCGAAGTGCCAGTTGCTCGTTTTCTCGCTGTTTTTGGTTTCAGAAATCCTAGTAAAGAAATATTCTCGGAATTGGACGAAATAAAAGCCCAGAGGCCTATTTTCTCACGAAGCTTCCAGAAGACCGAAGACGAGACGAAGAGGGGCCACGGGGTGGCCAAACCCTAGGGCGGCGCGGCCCCCCCCTTGGCCGCGCCGGCCTGTGGTTTGGGCCCCCCGTGCCGCCTCTCGACTTGCCCTTCCGCCTACTTAAAGCCTCCGTGACGAAACCCCCAGTACCGAGAGCCACGATACGGAAAACATTACTGAGACGCCGTCGCCGCCGATCCCATCTCGGGGGATCCCGGAGATCGCCTCCGGCACCCCGCCGGAGAGGGGATTCATCTCCCGGAGGACTCTACACCGCCATGGTCGCTCTCCGGAGTGATGAGTGAGTAGTCTACCCCTGGACTATGGGTCCATAGCAGTAGCTAGATGGTTGTCTTCTCCCCATTGTGCTATCATTGTCGGATCTTGTGAGCTGCCTATCATGATCAAGATCATCTATATGTAATTCTATATGTTGCGTTTGTTGGGATCCGATGAATAGAGAATACTTGTTATGTTGATTATCAAAGTTATGCTTATGTGATGTTTATGATCTTGCATGCTCTCCGTTACTAGTAGATGCTCTCGGCCAAGTAGATGCTTGTAACTCCAAGAGGGAGTACTTATGCTCGATAGTGGGTTCATGCCCGCATTGACACCGGGACAAGGATGAAAAGTTCTAAGGTTGTGTTGTGCTCGTTGCCACTAGGGATAAAACATTGATGCTATGTCTAAGGATGTAGTTGTTGATTACATTACGCACCATACTTAATGCAATTGTCCGTTGCTTGCAACTTAATACCGGAGGGGGTTCGGATGATAACCTCGAAGGTGGACTTTTTAGGCATAGATGCGGTTGGATGGCGGTCTATGTACTTTGTCGTAGTGCCCAATTAAATCTCACTATACTCATCATGATATGTATGTGCATTGTCATGCTCTCTTTATTTGTCAATTGCCCAACTCGTAATTTGTTCACCCAACATGCTGTTCGTCTTATGGGAGAGACACCTCTAGTGAACTGTGGACCCCGGTCCAATTCTCTTTACTGAAATACAATCTACTGCAATACTTGTTTTTACTGTTTTCTCTGCAAACAATCATCTTCCACACAATACGGTTAATCCTTTGGTACAGCAAGCCGGTGAGATTGACAACCTCACTGTTTCGTTGGGGCAAAGTACTTTGGTTGTGTTGTGCAGGTTCCACGTTGGCGCCGGAATCTCTGGTGTTGCGTCGCACTACATCCCGCCGCCATCAACCTTCAACGTGCTTCTTGGCTCCTCCTGGTTCGATAAACCTTGGTTTCTTTCTGAGGGAAAACTTGCTGCTGTGCTCATCATACCTTCCTCTTGGGGTTGCCCAACGAACGTGTGAAATACACGCCATCAAGGTACTGTGCCTCAGCTTCCTCCAGGTTTCGTAGCCGCTGCACCCTACGCTTCTGAGAATGGCTGAGTCCATCAGGGCACCACCTTGGCCGGTGATACCTATCTTCTTCACCATCTGACTCCTCAAAGTCTTCTTCTTGAGATGACTCAGCTCGCTTGTCCTGAGGTGGGAGAGGCCCTAGACGCTCGAACACTGAAACCTCGTTTGTTCTCTTCCTTTGCTGTCTGCACTCTGGGCAGTTCTCGATTGTTGGCAATCGGCTCATTCCTGAGTCCCGAGCAATGTTTAAAGAAAGGACAGTCCCAATGCCTATCCATGTCATCTTGCTCCCTTGACCTCCCTCTAGCGTGACGCTCGTACCCGTTGTTGTTTCTATCATGCCGACGATACCTCCTGTCCTCTACATCAGACCGACGATATCTCTCATCATCTACGTCGTAGCGCCGACGTCGGTCGTACTGCTGCTCATATTTGTTAAGGAGATGCGCGGAGAGTGGACGTTGATACCGCACGCTTCTCACTTCCTCCTCGGTTAGGTACCGTCTATCATCATCATGGGGCCGGTCGCGTGGAACGGCCTCCTTTTTATCCTTGCCACGGGAGTGGCTGCTCTCTGCTTTATCTTTGCCATGGCGGCTCACAAGCCCTGCCATGTTGACACTAAAAGAGAACTCTGGCTCGCACCTTATGGAGTGGCTAAGATCCACCATGTTGACGCCAGGAAACGGACGTGTGTCAACCTTCATGGCAAATTGTCCGAAAGTTAATCGGCCTGATTCTATCGCCATTTGAATCTGCGCACGCAATACTTTGCAGTCGTTGGTGGCGTGAATGAACGTGTGATGCCATTTGCAGTATGTCCTACCGTTCATCTCTTGTGACGTAGGGATTTTGTGGCCTTCGGGTAACTTCAACTGTTTCTCCTTCAGCAGCAAATCAAAAATCTGCTCAGCTTTTCTCAACTCAAAGTCAAACCCTCTTGGAGGCCCTGGTTGATTCACCCATTTGCAGGGCACAGGTACTGCCGTCCGAGCCCATTCAGCCACCGCGACTTCCTGATCTTCCGAAGGAGCTTCATCCTCATCAGCATCGACCAGGCCTATCGTGCGCTTGTACTTGTCTTGGTACGGTTCAGGTGGCGCTGTTCATACAAAGTTAGTCTCCGGACCATGTGCGCCAACGAATTGTACTCTACTTGGAACGTCAGATCCTTGAGTGGCGCTGCGAGGCCTGCCACGGCCAGCTCGACTGCTTCTTTCTCAGACAAATGAACCGAATAACACTGGTTCTTGACAGTTCTGAAACGATGAATGTATTCAGACACTGTCTCTCCTCGCCTTTGCCGAACCTGGGTCAGATCGGCAATGCCAGCTTCAGTGGCTTCTGAATGATATTGTGTGTGAAACTGCTCTTCCAGCTGCTTCCATGATCGAACTGAATCTGGCTGCAACGAGGTGTACCACCCAAAAGCTGGACCAGTGAGAGATTGCGCAAAAAACCTTACACATAGCTGATCCGATGCTGAAACCATGCCTAGCTGGGCCAAGTATCGGCTCACGTGCTCGATGGAGCTAGATCCTTCTGATCCACTGAATTTTGTGAAGTCAGGGAGCCGATACTTAGGTGGCAGCGGGATCAGGTCAAACTCGTTGGGGTACGGCTTGGAATAGCCGATTATTTTCTTCTTCGGCAGGATACCGAATTGGTCTCTCAAGACTGCACTGATCTGATCCACGGTGGAAGCTGTAGCAGTTGAGCTTTCATGACTTGGTGCAGTGGCATATTTAGCTAGCCACGCCTGTTTCTCAGCGTCTGCTCCCAAACTCCCTGCTGCTGCAGCCATCCCTCCTGCCGTAACAATCGCTCCTGCTCCGGCAATCCCTCCTGTTGGAGTCTGGATCGCTTGCGTCCAGTTGTTGCAGTCCGGCACGTATGTGCACACGTATCCATGTGGGATCTCCTTGGGCGGCTCATATAAGAACTGATAGTCGTCAGGATCACCTCCAACCTTGTAGACAACGTATGCTGGTGAACCTTGTTGTTGTGGAGCTGCCATCGCGTACGGCAATGGTGGCCTGGTGTGGAGTTGCATCTCTCCCTGGTGAGTCCCTAGAGCAGGCCCCGAGGGGAGTACCGATGCTTCATGATTTCTTGGACCACATGAAGCGCAATGCGCTCCAAAGTATTCACCGGGCTCTCGGAATGCCGATGTAGCGAATGAGCCACAACGTAGTTGATTTCCTCGACGCAGGGCTCGGTACGTTCCTCCGAAGGGAGAGACAGATCCAAACCCTCGAGTACGCCTTGGGGAGTGAATCCTTTAAACTCTGATGCCGTGCGAACGGGTCTTCTCAAAGGAGCCGATGAGTTCGGCTTCACGCATGGCCTTCAGCTCATCGTATTTCTTCTTATGCTCGCGAGGAGATCCTCGTACTTGATCGGTTCGTCCGCCATCTCGGATGCGGGTGTTGACGTGGATGTTGTAGAAGATTGTCCCACCGGTCGTGCCGGAATGTGTTGCCTGCCAAAACTCACCGGCGAGCAGTGGTTAAGCAACACGAAGAGCCGGGAGGCTCCCAAGGCCGCTTAGTGGACCCCTGGCACCTCGCGTCGTCCCGCAAGTTTCCAGCACACGTCCCGGCGGTTGCAAGGGCGTGCCACCTGACCTAGACCCGATCAGGAAGGTGTTAGATTTCTTCGATTATTCTCCTGCATGGTAGACACGTAAACATTAAATACGAGCCCTATCGGCTCTCAGGTTGCCCTGTGGATCGGCTCAAAGAGCCGATCGCCCCATGGTTCAAGTTGGATTTGCAATGACATGGGGATCCTGCTTGATCAAAACAAAGCTAAACCAATCTACGATAGTTTAGGGTTTTCACTGCATAACCGGAACATCCTACGCGTAGTTGGGCCTAGCAGATACGAAAGATGATGAAAACTATCTCTAGAAGAGGCCTAAAAACCAACATTACGTCAATTCCCGGAACATCCCTTATAGGAACGGTAAACAACACCTAACGCACTACCGGATCCTCCAACCCCAGCATAAGGCCTAATCATGCAGATGTTAAACTAATCCTTGAAGGACAAGGAGCAACTATAACAGATCGGATCTACTAAGCAACGAACAAGCAAGATGCTGCCCTTACACCCAGATAGGTGTAAGGGCAGCTAGGTGTCGAGGGACGGCATTGCTAAGCAAATATGTATAAGAAAAGCATCAATGCAAGCCCCAAAACACCTAAGATAGGTAGTGCTACTCGCCATCAACAACGCTTCAGCACGAGTAACACAAGGTAGACGAATAAACGTATACTGCCTAGATCGCAAGATGCGATCTAGGAAGCATGATGCTTACCCGGAAGAAACCCTCGAAACAAGGGGTGGCAATGCGCCTGGTTTGTGTTTGTTGTGAACGTGATTGTTGTTTATTTCAATAACCCTAGATACATATTTATAGTCCAGGGGACTTTCTAACTCAGGCGTGCACCTAACCGTGCACGGGCCAAACTCTACCTTTTAATTCTAAACACGATCTAATAAAATACAGATACACGGGCAAACTAGCCCAAACTTTGTATATAAGGCCGATTCATGTATTTCTTCCATGTATATTCTTCAAGCCCATCTCCAATCGCGGCCCACCTCTGATCCGGTCAAATTCTGGTGATAACACCTATGGCATCTGTCTGTTCACCACGACGACAAGGGGCATGCCCCCCCCCCCCGTGCCCCACCACACCCTGCTTCCACCCCATGGTCCTCACGTTCCCCATATGTAATGCTCGTTCTTATGTGCTCTCCTTGTACCTGTCATCGACACGGTCTTAGCCTGGTAGTTGCTAATCGTGGATGTAACGGCCTAGCCTACGCGGTTGGCAGCGCGGTGGTCGTCCTCCTTGCCATGGTGCTGTCGGGTCAGATGGCCAAGTTAATCGAGACCTCCACCTTCGTGATGGCCACCTTAGCCTGGTAATCGGCGCATGCACGGACATTAGTGGCCGAGCGGCGATGCTACATTTCTGTTGTCTTAGTTGTCGTAGCGGGATGGGCTGGCATCATGGCAAAGTACGCTATCTTAACACCGGTGGAGCTTAGTTAGGGCCAAACCGGGCCATGGCCCGCCCAAGATTTTTTGCAAAATAACAATGTATACCTATCTATGAGTGGCCCAGCCTACCAAGTACCAACACATATTTCTGTGGCCGCTGCCTCTGGACTCCTAGACTTCAAGTATCTCCATGACTCCATGCATTCCACGATTCCTTTCATCCTGTGTTGTCCTTCTCGTAGCATGGAGCGTCTCTCGTTGGATCACTAGTTTTAAAATTTAGGTAGAAAAATACAAGGACCGGAAAACACTGGAGCAGCAGCAGAGCAGGGTCAAGCCAGCAGGGCCACCCGAAGCTAGAATGTCGCCACAAGTACGGTATCAAAGAACCGGCCGGAGGTCCAGCACCTGGGCGACATCGCTCGTCGGGCTAGCTGCTGCAACCAGTCACTGAATTGATCCACCACTCATTTGTAAATTTCCTGTTCAGATAGTCTTCTTTTTTCCCCTGATTTCTCAGTTAGCAATTTGATGGATACATGTGATTATCAGCTGATCCTGTAACTGGCAAAAGTGCAGACTAATGACTAATTTCTGGTGAAGATGCATGATTCAGAATATAAAGAAATTGTGCTCTTCTTAGACTGGTCCGCCCATTATTTTCTTTGAAGCTCCGCCACTGCATCTTAACCACTACAGGAATCGTAGCAGACGCCGACGGCCGGCTGCCCTCGGCGTAGCCACGCCTGGCCCTCGGCGTAGGCTACGCCGACGGCAGCCCTCGGCGTACCTCGTCGGCATCCAGGTCCCTCGGCGTACACAGCCACGCCGTCGGCGTACGGCTGGCCCTCGGCGTAGGCGCCATACGCCGACGGCCACGTCCACCCCTCGGCGTACATGCCCTCGGCACAGCATCCCGTCGCGCCGTCGCCGTTAACGGAGGGCCAGAGACGCTGACGGCCTGGCCCTCGGCATATGTCAGGGTTCCTGCGAGAGAAGAGGCGACATGGCACGACCTGGTGTGGCCACCTGCACGTCTACGCCGACGGCCTGGCCCTCGGCATATGCATGCGCTCCTAAGGCTACGTGGCGCGTGGCCAGGCTCAGCGTCTACGCCGAGGGCAACCCCCTCGGCATAGACCTGACCATATGGTCGCAGCAGGGGTCTATGCGGACGGCATTGCCCTCGGCGTAGACCTGCTCAATTTTTTTGTTTTTTGTTTTTCAGCAGTTTAATTTGCACCGTTCCAGCAGTTCAGTTTGCACAGTACATCAGTTCACACATCCAAATTCACCATAATTCACATAAATAGCATGAAATCCACATAGTAGCATACATGGTGCACATAATAGCATACAAGAGGAGAGTGCCATGTCATCCAAATACATAGTAGTAGGTAGCACATGATAGCAAGCAAGAAGCCCGGTGTCGACTAGCGCCGGAAGGACCCGGGCGGGGTGTGTCCGCCCTCATCGTTGACGAAACGAAAAGCCCGGGGTTGCGCTCCCGTAGAAGCTGCAGAAGAACCACCTGGATAAGGACCGGGAGTTGATGACCCACAAGTATAGGGGATCGCAACAGTCTTCGAGGGAAGTATTACCCAATTTATTGATTCGACACAAGGGGAGACAAAGAATACTTGAAAGCCTTAACAGCGGAGTTGTCAATTCAGCTGCACCTGGAAACAGACTTGCTCGCAAGAGTTTATCGATAGTAACGGTTTTATAGTAGTAGCAGTAGTGAAATAACGGCGACGAGTAACAAAGACAGCGGTAGTGATTTTAGTAAACAGCAGGATTAAAATACTGTAGGCACGGGGACGGATAACGGGCGTTGCATGGATGAGAGAAACTCATGTAGCAATCATAGCAGGGCATTTACAGATAATAATAAAACGGTATCCAAGTACTAATCAATCAATAGGCATGTGTTCCAATTATAGTCGTACGTGCTCGCAATGAGAAACTTGCACAACATCTTTTGTCCTACCAGCCGGTGGCAGCCGGGCCTCAAGGCAAACTACTGGATATTAAGGTACTCCTTTTAATAGAGTACCGGAGCAAAGCATTAACACTCCGTGAACACATGTGATCCTCACATCACTACCATCCCCTCCGGTTGTCCCGATTCTTGTCACTTCGGGGCCATTGGTTCCGGACAGCGACATGTGTATACAACTTGCGGGTAAGATCATAAACAACGAATATCTTCATGAATCAATAACATGTTCAGATCTGAGATCATGGCACTCGGGCCCTAGTGACAAGCATTAAGCATAACAAGTTGCAACAATATCATAAAAGTACCATCTACGGACACTAGGCACTATGCCCTAACAATCTTATGCTATTACATGACCAATCTCATCCAATCCCTACCATCCCCTTCGGCCTACGGCGGGGGAATTACTCACACATGGATGGGGGAAACATTGCTGGTTGATGGAGAGGCGTTGGCGGTGATGGCGGTGATGATCTCCTCCAATTCCCCGTCCGGCGGAGTGCCGAACGGAGACTTCGGCTCCCGCGACGGAGTTTCGCGATGTGGCGGCGTTACGGAGGGTTTACGGCGACTTCGACTTCTCCCCGTGCGTTTTTAGGTCGAGGCGAATAAGTAGTCCGAAGGAGGGCGTCGGAGGCCGGCCAGGGGGCCACACTACATGGCCGCGCGGGCCCCCTAGGCCGCGCCGCCATGTAGTGTGGGGCCCTCGGGCCTCCACTTCAATTGCCCTTACGGCTCCGTCATTATTACGGGAAAATAGGCCCTTTCGTCAAAATCCCGAGGTTTTTCTCGAAAGTTGGATTTACGCACAAAAACGAGACACGGAACGGTTCTGCTGAAAACAGCGTTAGTCCGTGTTAGTTGCATCCAAAATACACAAATTAGAGGCAAAACAATAGCAAAAGTGTTCGGGAAAGTAGATACGTTTTGGACGTATCAACTCCCCCAAGCTTAGCTTATTGCTTGTCCTCAAGCAATTCGGTTAACAAGCGAGCGATAAAAGAACTTTCACGAACACATTTGCTCATATGATGTATATATTCTCATGATATGGCTAATACTTGAGCGAGTTCATAATGAGGTACATGCAAATAAGATCATCTAACAGCTATGTCAATCATGAAGAGGTACCAACAATTAATAATAAGCATCATGAATCATGTATATAAGCAGGATTGCAATGTTCATAAGAGAGTATGATAAAGTGGTATCTCGCTTGCACTGTATTTGATCGGCAAAACATAAATGCCCGGGCACCTTCGAAGTTCATAGAAAGACTAGAAGTAGTGATTGTCAAAGATAAAAGCATCAAAGTTATACCACAATCAATCATATTTTGAGACAAGCATATTATACTAAGAATGACAGTTGTGCTCTCAAGAAAGTGCTCAAAGAAAGGATGGAGACACAACATAAAAGTAAAAGATTGACCCTTCGCGAGAGGAAGCGAGGGATTAACATGCGCTAGAGCTTTTCATTTTATAAAGACGGGAGTAAAATTATTTTGAGAGGTGTTTGTTGTTGTCAACGAATGGTAATGGGTACACCAACTACCTCGCCAACCGGACTTTCAAGAGCGGCTCCCATGAATTATTTGCATATTTATGTGGCACTCCTTCCAACCTTTCTTACACAAACCATGGCTAACCGAATCCTCGGGTGCCTGCCAACAATCACATACCATGAAGGAGTGCCTTTTTAGTTTAGTTTTATTATGATGATGACACTCCCCCCAACCTTTGCTTACACAAGCCATGGCTAACCGAATCCTTCGGGTGCCGTCCAACAATCACAAACCATGGAGGAGTGTCTATTTAAGTTAATTAATTCGGGATTGGGAATCCCATTGCCGGCTCTTTTTGCAAAATTATTGGATAAGCGGATGTGCCACTATTCCATATGAGAGTCCGTCAAAAGTAAATGACAAGGTTGAAAGCTAAACACCACATACTTCCTCATGAGCTATGAAACATTAACACAAATTAAGAAGCATTTTGAAGATTTTAAAGGTAGCGCATGAGAATTTACTTGGAATGGTTTGAAATGCCATGCATAGGTATTTATGGTGGACACTACTGGAATAACTTGGTTTTCATGTGTTTGGAGGCACGAGCAGCGTTCCCGCTCGGTACAAGTGAAGGCTAGCAAAAAGACTAGGGAGCGACAAATCAAGAGAGCGATAGCTTGTCATAATCATGCTTGCGGCAAAATAAATTAAGCTGAGGCATAAAAGTGATACAAGAACTACGAAGCAATGTAAATCATTGAGGCTTAATTGACTCTTGTTCAGTCATATGCATGCGTGAGCATGTGCCAAGTCGATATAAATGAATTATTCAGAGGAGGATACCACAATGCCATACTTACTTATGAATAAAACAATGCAAGCAAACATCCATGACATGCTACTCATATTAATAGATTGGAGCTAATCATGAGAGATCATGAACTACTAGACTTTCTCAAATAACATATACCTCACATGAACCAACTAAGCATGCTCACATGGATGAGTATATGTACAAAAATGAAAACAAATAGAGTTCATACCAGCCTCTCACCACAATCGGATTGTCGTAGATCGTCATTATTGCCTTTTCACTTGTGTAGCTTGGATAATATGAAATGAAAACCACGCTCCAGCCACCGAAGACCATTGAACTCATGATGAACTTTACAAACCAAAGAAGAACAGCAAATATTTTTGGTGTTTTCGAATTTGAGAACAAGAACAAAAGGAAACAAGCAAACAAAGCAAAATCTTTTTGGGTTTTCTTATAGCAAACTAGCAATAGCAAATAAAGCGAAACAAATGCAAGAAACCAAGATAAACAAATGGTGAAGAGAAACAACAGAAATATTTTTGGTCTTTTTGTGTTTTGGGAAAGAAACAAAGTGAAAACAAGAAATAGCAAACTAAAAGAAACACGAGAAAAGCGAGATGGCAGAAATCTGCCAAAACCTGACAGCAGTACAGAAATCGATTTTTACAAAAATCTTACGTTGCTCAGTTCAAAAAGTGTTCAACTAATGAAAGTTAGATAACAACCTGGGGAACATGCACAAAAATTTGCAACTCAAAATACTGTTCTGGCTGGGCACACGAATTTTTACGGTAACAGCCCAGAATCTGTTTTCAGGCAGCACTTCCCCAAATATCATCTTCCTCTCATTAGAAAACCACTCAAAGAGACTAAACAAGTATATACAAGTATCCAGCAATCATAATATGCAAAGAATGAGTGATGCCGGTATACCTCCCCCAAGCTTAGGCTTTTGGCCTAAGTGGAGTTCAATCCCATCGATCCCATGAAGTAGTATCTCCGTAATATGAAGATGGGTCGTATTCCGGGTATGTGCTAGAAGAAGCACCCGGATATGTGACGGTGTGGTCGTAGGAGGTCCCGACGTCCTCGGAGTCATGTTGCTGGTGGAACTCTTGTATCTTCATATGTTCATCCACCTCCTCCTTAGTGCACGACCATGATTGCTGTCAATGCGAGCAAACCTGGTTGGGGAAGAGGGATTTCCTTCTCCTCCCCGTCGAGAAAACAACATTCTATATACCATATTATCTAAAGTAGAGTCGGTTGTAACAAAATGATGACTCTTCATAGCAACAATATCAAGTCTCCTAGGGGCCAATGGCACATCATTAGGATCAATAGGAAGATTTAGATATGTTAAAACACGCGAGTGCAATAGTTCCTCCAAAAATAGGCCCCCTGGTAGACAGGCGGCGAGCAATAAGAGCACCAAGGTGATAGGATGTTTGACCAGTAAGTGCAATATTCAGGAAAGCAAGATGGTAGCTAGAGATATTACTAGTGTTCTCCCTACCAAGAATGCTAGTAGCAATGTAGTATGCAAAATACTTAATGGCGGGGAGTTGAATGTTCCTTATCTTGCCCCGCTGAATGGTGCGACAATCATCATCGGTAATCCCTCGATAGAGCTCCAACAAGTCCCGAGGGTTGTCATCAATCCTACTTGCTGTACCTGCGGGGACAATATCCAAAGCAAGACAAAAATCCTTCAATTGCATAGTAACAGGATTACCATAAATCCTGAATGCAACCGTTGGCTCATATTGTTTGTTGTTGAACTGGAAACTCTCGACGAAAATTTTTGTGAGCATATAGTACTGCTCCCTTTCATCTCCCATATAGGTAGTTAACCCTGCCCTGTTGACAAGGGTTAAGAAATCCTCCAATATTCCTGCATTCCTTAGAAAATCATAGCATGGAAAAGTAGAAGCATTAGGAGGCCCGTTGTCCTCTTCGGGCGCGAAGCTAGGCGCGAGGATGTCCTCGTTGTACGACCGCCTAATTTGGGTGGAGGACCTAGAAGGCCTCCCGGTGCTGGTTGTTCCCTTCTTGAACAATTCTCCAAATTTGAACTTCTTCATTTTCTGAAATTTTCAACAAACAATATAAAACTTGATTTGGTGACATATAATTGAGGGAAACTACCATAGGAACTTGCTAGAGTACTAATCATGCATCAAAACTAATTTCTACCAATTAGAACAAGCATGCAAGCTCACCAAACATGTTACCTACAGCAGCAAAATATTCAAGATATACTCAACCAAACAAAATTCTACTTGGATGGGTGGAGGAGTCACATACCAAGGAGCAAATGTGCCAAATTTCAGCGGGAAATCTGAGCTGAGCAAAGAGATCGAGAAATCTGGAGTTCTTGAGCAAAAACGCGAGTGAGAGGAAATGTGTTCGAGTTTTTCGGGAGAGAGAAGGTCTTGGGAGGAAGAGATGGCAAAGTGGGGCAAGGAGGGGCCCACACCACATGGTGGCGCGGCCACCTCCTTGGCCGCGCCGGCCTGTGGTTTGGCGCCCTACGGTGCCCCACGGGTCATCCTACGGTGCTCCCAGGTGCCTCGTCGAAAAATAGGACCAACGGTATAATTTTCGCGAATTTTTGAAAACTTTGAAAAATGCACATTTTATGGGTATTAAGTTTATTATTACTGGCCAGGAAAATTTTTGAAATCTCAAATCAACTAAGAAACTTTGCAAATTAAAAGTGCTACAGCAACTAAAGCAAGTGGAGAAAGAAAGAGATGTTGTTTACCTCCTCTATGCATATAAAAGGTATTTGTTAACAAGGTTGATCAAGTCTTGCCACCAAATAAATTTTATATAGCATATGAAGAAATAAACCTCAAATCAATCATGTTACCTTGAATTGTATTGATATGGATCCAATCACAAGAGTTTGATATTCTTCTTTAGGCTCATATATAGGACAATCAATAGTTCCCACTTTGATAGTTCTCACATGAGAGATAGTATTAACTCCGCACGCTTTTTCAATCCTCTTGGGGAAATAGACGGTGTGTTCCTTATCATCAACATTGAAAGTAACCTTTCCTTTATTGCAATCAATAACAGCCCCTGCGGTGTTAAGAAAAGGTCTCCCAAGAATAATAGACATATTATCATCTTCGAGGCATTTCCAACACAACAAAATCAGTTAATATCAAGCGGTTATTAGTAACTTGAACAGGAACATCCTCACATATACCAACGGGAATAGCGGTAGATTTATCAGCCATTTGCAAAGATATATCAGTAGGTATCAACTTATCTAAGTAAAGTCTCTTGTATAGAGAAAAAGGCATAACACTAACACCGGCTCCCAAGTCACATAGAGCAGTTTTAACATAATTATTCTTAATAGAACAAGGAATAGTAGGTATACCGGGTCGCCCAACTTCTTTGGAACTTTGCCATTGAAAGAGTAATTAGCAAGCATAGTGGAAATTTCCTCATTGGGGATTTTCCTTTTGTTAGTAACAATATCTTTCATATACTTTGAATAAGGAGGCAATTTAATAGCATCGGTCAAAGGAATTTGCAAGAATAAAGGTTTCATCCAATCACAAAATTTATTATAGTGTTCCTCTTCCTTTGATTTTAGTTTCTTAGCAGGAAAAGGCATTGGCTTTTGCACCCAAGGTTCTCTTTCATTACCATGTTTCTCGGCAATAAAATCTTCTTTAGTATACTTTTTATTTTTAGCATGCTTTTCGGGTTCTTTTTCAACCTCTTCTTTATCGGGAGTATCATTCTTATCATTATCTTCACTATTATCATGTTCATTACCACTTTCGGTTTCAGCATCAGAAATAGAAATACTATTAGGATCATTAACGAGGTTCGAGAGGATTCTACAACATTTTTATGTTTCTTCTTCTTTTTCTTAGAATGAGCTCTAGGTTCAGTGCGTTGAGAATCTTGTTCAATTCTTTTGGGATGCCCTTCAGGATATAGAGGATCTGGGTAGAGACACCACCTCTAGTTGTTACTTCATAAGCATGTTTTTCTTTAGCATTATTTCCTAACAAGTCATTTTGCACTTTAGTGAGTTGATCAATTTGAGTTTGAATCATATGAAAATGTTTAACAAGCATCTTAACATCATTGGAGGTTCTCTCCACAATATCATGCAATTGACTAATAGCTTGAGAATTTTCCATTAGATGATTCTCTACTCTCATATTAAAATTTTCTTGCTTAACAATATAATTATCAAACTCATCTAAGCATTGCGCGAGGAGGTTTTGAATACGGAATATCTTCCCTAGTAAAGCGTTGAAGCGAGTTTACCTCAATCATGGATGAAGGGGGAATTATCTCACATATATCTTCTATTGGAGGTAGATTCTTCACATCTTCAGATTTAATACCTTTCTCCTTGAGAGACTTCTTGGCTTCCCTCATATCTTCATCATTCAATTTAATTAAACCCCTCTTCTTCACTATTGGCGTTGGAGTTGGTTCGGGCGTATTCCAATCATCATAATTCCGGCCTATTTTAGCCAATAATTCTTCGAGCGTCGTGCGGAGTTCTTTTCTGAAAACACAACCAGCACAACTATCCGGGTATGCCCTAGACTCAATGGTTAGTCCACTATAAAATATATCAAGTAAATCATGCTTTTCTAAATCATGGTCGGGCAGAGCTCTAATAAGAGAGCAAAATCTTGCCCAAGCCTCGGGCAATTTCTCTTCATCTCCACGATCAAAATTATAAACTCTACGCAAAGCGGCATGTTGAGCACTAGCGGGAAAGTATTTCCGAAAGAAAACAGCAAGTAATTCTTTTGGACTTTTAATAGAACCAGGTGGCAAACTATTATACCAAGTTTTAGCGTCATCCTTTAATGAGAATGGAAAGATTTTAGCAACAAAGTAAGTACGCTTCTTAACATCATCGAGAAAACAAGCTACTCAAAGTAGATAACTCGGTCATGTGTTCAACGGCACTTTCTTTTTCGGTACCACAAAAAGGTGTTTTCTCAACAATAGCTATATGAGATAGATCAAGAGAAAAATCATAATCTTTATCCCTAATGTTTATAGGAGATGTGGCAAATTTAGGATCGGGAGACGGTTTATATCTAACGGTATGTTACGCAAGCAACTTTTTAATTTTTCTTGCATCGGTAGTAGCATGGCATTTTTCAATAAAATCATCATCAAGTTCCACATAATCTTCATCAAGATCATCACTAGAGTATTCAAGTTCGGGTGAATTAACGAGGTGTAGTAACATCAGGAGTTTCAGCATTTTCAATTTGTCTAGACCTAGCAATTGTAGCATCTAGAAAAGTTCCCAATGAACCACTATCATCAAGCACAGCAGAAATATTATCAGTATTATGAGAGTTTTCAGATTCAGCGAAGTACCGGCATTTGAAGCATGTGGTGGTGAAACAAGTTTATCAATCACGGATGGTGAATCAAGAGCGGCGAGAGGTACTCGAGTTGTACCTTTTCTTGTAGTGGATGGTAATATGGCGACCTTAGTATCGCGAGGTTTACCCATGATGGAGAATTTGCAGCGAACAATATCAATCCAAGTGAACTTCCAAATAAAGCTATGCTCCCCGGCAACGGCGCCGGAAAATAGTCTTGATGACCCACAAGTATAGGGGATCGCAACGAGTCTTCGAGGAAGTATTACCCAATTTATTGATTCGACACAAGGGGAGACAAAGAATACTTGAAAGCCTTAACGAGCGGAGTTGTCAATTCAGTTGCACCTGGAAACGAGACTTGCTCGCAAGAGTTTATCGATAGTAACGAGTTTTATAGTAGTAGCGGTAGTGAAATAACGACGGCGAGTAACAAAGACAGCGGTAGTGATTTTAGTAAACGAGCGGGATTAAAATACTGTAGGCACGGGGACGGATGACGGGCGTTGCATGGATGAGAGAAACTCATGTAACAATCATAGCGGGGCATTTGCGAGATAATAATAAAACGGTATCCAAGTACTAATCAATCAATAGGCATGTGTTCCAATTATAGTCGTACGTGCTCGCAATGAGAAACTTGCACAACATCTTTTGTCCTACCGGCCGGTGGCAGCCGGGCCTCAAGGGAAACTACTTGGATATTAAGGTACTCCTTTTAATAGAGTACCGGAGCAAAGCATTAACACTCCGTGAACACATGTGATCCTCACATCACTACCATCCCCTCCGGTTGTCCCGATTCTTGTCACTTCGGGGCCATTGGTTCCGGACGGCGACATGTGTATACAACTTGCGGGTAAGATCATAAACAACGAATATCTTCATGAATCAATAACATGTTCAGATCTGAGATCATGGCACTCGGGCCCTAGTGACAAGCATTAAGCATAACAAGTTGCAACAATATCATAAAAGTACCATCTACGGACACTAGGCACTATGCCCTAACAATCTTATGCTATTACATGACCAATCTCATCCAATCCCTACCATCCCCTTCGGCCTACGGCGGGGGAATTACTCACACATGGATGGGGGAAACATTGCTGGTTGATGGAGAGGCGTTGGCGGTGATGGCGGTGATGATCTCCTCCAATTCCCCGTCCGGCGGAGTGCCGGAACGGAGACTTCGGCTCCCGCGACGGAGTTTCGCGATGTGGCGGCGTTCCGGAGGGTTTACGGCGACTTCGACTTCTCCCCGTGCGTTTTTAGGTCGAGGCGAATAAGTAGTCCGAAGGGGGCGTCGGAGGCCGGCCGAGGGGCCACACTACATGGCCGCGCGGGCCCCCCTAGGCCGCGCCGCCATGTAGTGTGGGGCCCTCGGGCCTCCACTTCAATTGCCCTTACGGCTCCGTCATTATTACGGGAAAATAGGCCCTTTCGTCAAAATCCCGAGGTTTTCCTGAAAGTTGGATTTACTGCACAAAAACGAGACACCGAAACGGTTCTGCTGAAAACAGCGTTAGTCCGTGTTAGTTGCATCCAAAATACAGAAATTAGAGGCAAAACAATAGCAAAAGTGTTCGGGAAAGTAGATACGTTTTGGACGTATCAGGAGTACGCCCAGGAGAAGTCGGTGGAGAGGCACCGGGAGTAGTCGACGGAGAGACACCAGCAAAACGCCCAGGAGACCGACCACCTTCATAAACCGGTGTGACCTCGCGCCCACCCTGCGAGGCCTGGTTCCCGGAGCACCCTGTTCCCTACATGTTCCCTACATGTTCCCTACATGTTCCCTACATGTTAGCAACTTGCGATGCAAAGGAAAGTGGTAACTACGGGTTTGGCAAAGAACTTACCGGTGTGGATCCGTAGTAAGTCAGTGCAAAAGTTGCCCTCGATGGCATGATAGGCATGTCCCCCGCCATGGGAACGGGGTCCGGTGGCAGTGTACCGATGAGACAAAGCGAGTCATCGGTGCACTGCAAGATAGGTTACAAGTCGGGCTTTGCGGAAATAAAGCATCAAACCGAGACTTGTCATCTACTTGCGAGAAGAAAGATTCAAACTTACTCCTATATGCGCCATGTAGGCCGTATTCCGCCTATTCCATCGCGCAGCGACCTGCTGATACGCTTCATTACAGGCTTCGAAGGCCGCCTCGAACTCAGGCTACAATTTCAGAAACAATGAATCTCGTCAACACTTAGCCATGTAGGAAGGAAAACCGGAAGGAGCATGAAAATGAGGAAAACTTACATCGTAGGCTAGTGGATGAGCAGGCCGGGGACGAGGCTGGGGGCTATCGGCGGTGAGGGTATGCTTGAGACGTGTGTAGCTCGTGGCGTGGGTAGGCTTGACCACCTTATTCAGAAAGGGGAAACGGCCATGCGGACGCCCGCGCCCCGACAGGACCAACGACTCCTCGTCGGTCGGGATGCGCAAGGGGTCATCCACCTACGGGTGACGAGACCTCACCATGTCGCAGTAGTCATCCTTGGCGGCCTTGGCATTGCCGTAGTACTGTGGCTGAGGCAATGCGGGATTGGGCTTCTGCTTCGTCCGCATCATGTCATATATCTCGGGATCATGAAGCACCACCCCAGGTGGTGCCTCGGCCACCTGCATCGTGAAAAGAAAAGTTATGCGTATCACAAATGAGACATGACGGGAAATGAAAGAAGGTCGTTCCATGTATATACATACATTTTTCCCCTTGAAGCGGGTGTAGTCGCGGTTTCCCGCGCAGTGTGTGCCACCGGTGCCTCGGTTATCCATGTTACGCCTCGACACGGCTGCAAACTCCTCGTCCTGCCTGAGCCACCTCGCCCTAATCAGCTCCTCCCATGCCTCCCTATTCTGCTCGGCCCACTCGAGACAAACCTGAAAACGCAATACTCAACTCAAGATAATCCAATGAAAACTTAATTAGC
Source organism: Lolium rigidum (assembly GCF_022539505.1). NCBI lineage: Eukaryota > Viridiplantae > Streptophyta > Magnoliopsida > Poales > Poaceae > Lolium > Lolium rigidum. The sequence continues at coordinate 301,435,698 of NC_061510.1, read as the reverse complement.
AGCAATGTAGAATCTCATTGACATTTTACTCACCGACATGTACTCATCAATGGTCATTGCCCATTCGTCCGTAGGCTGGTTACCGACATAGTACTCCTTCTTGACCCTCTTACCCTTGTTAGCCCAGAAGGCACTAGCGCAGGTGACCTTTTGGTTGTACCACTGCTGCGGTGTCAACCTCTCGCAAGCGCCACGCAAAGTGAGACGCGCCTTCGTCTCAAGCTCCGAGTCCACACGATAGAAGCACTTCAATCATGCATAAATCAGTTGTGAAAGTCATGAGTTAGCACATTAGGGTCATCAACTATGAACGGTGCTCGAGAAATATATGCCTTACCCAGAACTTGGTGGTCACAGCCTCAGCAGCTGTCGCGAAGCCTACGGCAGGGGCATCCTCATAGTCCGCCCAAGTAGTGGCTAGCTTCGTCTCGCCACCGGGGACCGTGCTAAGGGGAGTGTATTTGCCCGGCCAGAACTTCTTAATCAGAGCCCCAAGCAAGCTGTTAGGCTGGCGGGGGGGCTTGGCCTCCCATGTCCAAGTTGTCTGCAAATAAATCACACATTAGTACACATGCCAAATTGTTTATTATGCCCAAGATGAAAATACATGTTCGAAATTTCTGAAGTAGTACACTTACTCATCGCTCGAAGGAATGATAAGGGCCTTGTCATCATGAGTCTTCGGCTCCTTCCTCACCTCGGGGACTCTAGCTTCTCCACGAATCTTCAAGGGCTTCGGCGCACCCCCACCCTCCATCACCTCCAACTCAGCCCTAGAGTCTGACTCATGTGTAGACTCCGTCTCCATGACCCTCTAGGAAGAACAGGAGCCACGTCGCCAGAAGCGGAGGGTGGCTCGTCAAAGTCCATGTGTACCCCACCGCCACCTCGTCCTCCTCGTCCTTGTCCTCGTCCTCCACCTCGTCCTCCTCGTCCTCGTCCTCCATCGGTACCATCGGCGTAACGCGGATTTTGCACCGGGGCTCGATCACTCCGTCTAGGCGCTCTAGGAATATTCCTCTTCACCTGCGCCATCGTCCTAAGCAAGCTCGCCGAGTCTTCCTTGCCGCTGCTCATATTGTTCAGTCACCTGCATTGAGAAAAAGAAAATAGTTAAGCGCAATGAAATTAAGAAGCATGTTGACATAATAAAATGAAGATACTAAGAATAAAAGGCACAATGCAATTAAGAAGCATGTTGACATAATAAAATGAAGATACTAAGAATAAAAGGCACAATGCAATTAAGAAGCATGTTGACATAATAAAATGAAGATACTAAGAATAAAAGGCACAATGCAATTAAGAAGCATGATGACATAATAAAATGAAGATACTAAGAATAAAAGGCACAATTCAATTAAGAAGCATGTTGACATAATAAAATGAAGATACTAAGAATAAAAGACCCTCACCAGCCATCATCGCTCTCACTCTCACTCTCATACTCCGTCTCTTTCTATTTCTCTGGCTCACTATCACTATCACTATCTTGTGAGTACAAAGTTGAAGGGTCGATGGGTGGAGGCTCATCATAATTTACATTCGCCTCAAGTAACTTCTCGAGCATAGATATGTCCTTTAGATCCACCACTGACTCACCACGAGTTTCTGCATCGTTCCCGAGGTCCTCTTGAACAAACGGTTCTAAAATATATTCCCCGAAGTCATGTTCCTCTTGATAGAAAATCCCCTCATATGTCACGGGGTCAATGTTGTTGTAATCATCCTCAGAGGGAATCGGTAGGTTACCATGTGGCGATACCTGGAAGACGACTTCCCAACCCTTGAGTTCCGCTTTCTGGCATGGGTAGAGCAAATAATAAACTTGCTTGGCTTGGTGAGCCACAACAAAGACATCGGCTCCGCTATAGGTGGTTGAAGGCTTAACTTCAACTAACCCAATGGACTTATCACTTCTCTATCCACCTATTGGGTCGAACCAATGACACTTCAACACAACGATATTGAGTTGCACGTTCGTACGATTGAATGTCAACTCGTATACACTTTGTAACCTTCCGTAGTAATCAAAGTTATTGGCTCCTTTGGTGAAGACCCCAGTATTTATCGTTTTGGGATTCGCCCGGCCCTTCTGGTGCGTCTCTGTGTGGAAGCAAAACCCATTCACATCATACTTCTCATACTTGGTCACCTCATGGCTACAACCTTGGGAAACACATTTCAACTCATCTATCATATCAACGTTTCTCTCACGGCCCTACAAGAACATTTCAAATTTGTTGTGTGCATTAGTTACGTGTAATAAGAGGGACAAGTCACATGTTGCAATGTAAGAGGACAGGTTAGAAATTACTTTTTCCATGAACCACTAATGCATATTTATCCGCGTAACGCTCGCGGACGGGAAGTGACACCTAGGTTACGCAACTTTACTTGGAAAATGAATCTAGTGACATAAGAAAATGCGGAGAAGGGGAAGCGATGTTTTAGCTCACCCTCGGCGGTAGAGGACGTAGTTGAACAACCGATTGCAAAGTTGACGGCCGGAGAGAATCGCGTTAAGATCGCGCATTGTCACGTCGGGGTGCTCACGCCGGTGCCTATTTAAAGAACAACAAAATTAGTCAATACAAATTCTTCATATTTCCAATTCTATGTATTCCTCAATTTAGTTTCTCAACCAACAATTTAGTTTCTCTTAGTGGCTTCTCCACCTAGCTCTCTCTTAGTGGCTTCTCCCGCAGTTTTAGCACTCTCTTAGTGGCTTCTCCACCTAGCTCTCAAGTAACAATTTAGTTTCTCCCGCAGTTTTTAGAAATAGAAATTTCAGATGTACTCCCTCCCGTCCATAATTCTTCACTGTTTGTGTTGTACTAAGGGAAACTAGTAAAAACATGCAAAAAATGGGATATCTTACCTCACTTCCGGCCATGGGGGGCAACGGCGAGCGCAGGCGAGGTGGCCAGGTCTCCGGCGAGCGGGATGTGGGCTAGGTGAGGGGAGGAAGAGGGGCCGCGCGGCGGTGTGGGGCTCGGGGAGGAAGAGGGGGCGGCGGCGACGGTTAGGAGGAGGGGGCGGCAACGGCGGTACGGGGCTCGGGGAGGAAGAGGGTGCGGGGCTCGGGGCGGAGGTGGTGCGGGCCTCGGGGAGGAAGAGGGGGCGGCGACGATGGTGGGGAGGAGGGGGTGGAGGCGGCCGGCGGGCAGGGAAGGCGGCGGCGGGCACGGGGTCAGGGGCTGCTCGGGCTCGGGCACGCGGGCGTTTAGGGTTAGCTAGTCTGGCTAGCTGGTCTGGCTCGACCAGCACTTTGCTAATCGGTCCGGCGCGCCCGCTCTATGCCGAGGGCCACCCTCGGCATAGCTTTTTTTTGTTTTTTCTCTTACTTATTTTTATGACTACATTATACTAATATATATATATAATAATAGGTTCATATCCCCTCAAAAAAAAGGTTCATATAAAATTTTTTACTGCGTCGATGTTAAATCGACCGCGCGTTCCACCCCTTTGACTGTGCGGTCTACCCCTTTGACCGTGCGGTCTACCCCTTTGTCTGGCCTCCAACGGCGCTGCCCCTATGAACTTTACTCTACCTTTGTGTTTATTTATGTCATAGGAACAAGTAGTACGAATAATTATATCATCTTACCTCAAAATTCCCTCCAGTACATGAAACCCTAATTTTAGAGCCCCGTAGATTTACCCCGTAGATCATCTTACCTCAATTTCATCTTTTTAAGTAGTTACAACACATAAAATAACGCCACTCGGCTCTGCGCGACTTTTGGAAACAAGGATCATCCCATATGATCCCAAGTTTCTCTCCGGTTCACCTCCGAGGGAGTTCCCCCCTATACATGCAGAATCTGCCTAAGTGTAGGAACCCCCTGTCCGAGAAGCCGGACACACCTGGGGGGGTAGCCTTGGATATAAAACCATCTCAAATCACTTTTGTGCATTCCATGTGGACACACAAGTTTTGGGGCCATTCCCTACATCCGATGCTCGATTTCTGACGAAACCCTAGTTCTGTTGACCGTGCGGTCTACCCCTTTGACTGCATCCCATCGGGGGTCCCCCGGTGGGCATATGCCTCCATTTGAGCTTGGCTAGGTCATAGGTACATGTGGAAACAAGGATCATCCCATATGATCCCAAGTTTCTCTCCGGTTCACCTCCGAGGGAGTTCCCCCCTATACATGCAGAATCTGCCTAAGTGTAGGAACCCCCTGTCCGAGAAGCCGGACACACCTGGGGGTGTAGCCTTGGATATAAAACCATCTCAAATCACTTTTGTGCATTCCATGTGGACACACACAAGTTTTGGGGCCATTCGCTACATCCGATACTCGATTTCTGACGAAACACTAGTTCTGTTGACCGCGCGGTCTACCCCTTTGACTTCATCCCATCGGGGGTCCCCCAGTGGGAATATGCCTCCATTTGAGCTTGGTTAGGTCATAGGTACATGTGGAAACAAGGATCATTCCATATGATCCCAAGTTTCTCTCCGGTTCACCTCCGAGGAAGTTCCCCCCTATACATGCAGAATCTACCTAAGTGTAGGAACCCCCTGTCCGAGAAGCCGGACACACCTGGGGGTAGCCTTGGATATAAAACCATCTCAAATCACTTTTGTGCATTCCATGTGGACACACACAAGTTTTGGGGACATTCCCTACATCCGATGCTCGATTTCTGACGAAACCCTAGTTCTGTTGACGAAATGAACTTCCCGGAGGTTAGGTCTCTGACGGAACCTCAGAGTCTCTCTACTGAGCCGCTACTTCGCTCATAGGGTGAAGCGCGGCGGTACAGGTCTGGCCAGCAGAGGATTGATACCACCGAGGTGGACGAGCAGTTCATGGCACAGTGGCGCAGAGACCATCCCGGAGCCGTCGAGGCAGAGCGCGCATTCTGGAAGGACAAGCAGACGTACAGGAGAGAGAGGAGGGCGGGAAAGCGGCAGAGGAAGGCCGAGGTTGAAGCAGAGTACGCCAAAGGAGAGGCGTCGACATGGGGGGAGGATGATGAACGGTGGTCGTGGAACCTCACAACCACCACTTCAGAGGACACCCCCAGCAAGGATGAAGATTTCGACTTCTGATTAATATGTGTGTGTGTCGAGTCCGTGTGTCTAGCGGGTCATGCGTCGACCCAGTGTTAAGTGCTTTGTTCGTGTGTGGGTGTAGTTCTTTAAATGTTTTGGTTTGTGTGTGGGTCTAGTTCTTTAAGTGTTTTGGTTCCTGTGTGGGTGTAGTTCTTTAAGTGTTTTGGTTCCTGTGTGTGGGTGTAGTTCTTTAAGTGTTTCGGTTCGTGTGTGGGTCTAGTTCTTTAAGTGCTTTGGTATGTGTGTGGGTCTAGTTATTTAAGTGTTTTGTATCGTGTCTGGGTCTTAAGTTCTTAAATGTATCACTTTTGTGCATGCCATGCCATGTGGACACACACAAGTTTTGGGGCCATTCACCCCCTCTGAGGCTCGATTTCTGACGAAACCCTAGTTATGTTGACCGCGCGGTCTACCCATTTGACTGCATCCCATCGGGGGTCCCCCGGTGGGCATATGCCTCCATTTGAGCTTGGTTAGGTCATATGTACATGTGGTAACAAGGATCATCCCATATGATCCCAAGTTTCTCTCCGGTTCACCTCCGAGGGAGTTCCCCCCTATACATCCAGAATCTGCCTAAGTGTAGAACCCCTGTCCGAGAAGCCGGACACACCTTGGGGGTAGCCTTGGATATAAAACCATCTCAAATCACTTTTGTGCATGCCATGTGGACACACACAAGTTTTCCAGCGGTTCCGACGCTCCGGTGGTCTGTATCTTGGAAAACCCTAGGGTGGGGACCCCGCAGATCTACCCCTATAGCTTTCTCCGAGCGAGGGTTTACCAATGGACTTTTTTACTTGTTTTGCTTTGTTTAGAACATATGTACATGGAAACCATAGGTTGGGCATACTTTACCATAAAATAGGCTCCGTTTGAGCCGTGACGGGAGTTTCCACATACAGATCCTGGATTTTACCAAGTGCTAGCCCATGTATGCGGAAATCGTCAACGCCGGGTACATGCAAGGTTAGCCAAACCCTAGGGCGGGGACCCCGCGGATCTACCCCTAGGGTTAGGGTTAGGGATAGGATCCGGGTGAGGTTTAGGGTTACCAAAATGTTCGCAAAATAGAAAGTTGGCCCGCAGAAGCGGGAAACCCTAGGGCGGGAATGGCCTCGGTTAGGGTTAGGGTTGGAGTTAGGGTTAGCAATGGAATTTTTCCTAAATGTTTAAGGACATATGTACATCGATAGCAGAAGCTGGGCCTAGTGTCTCCGGTTGACCCGTCTGCGAAGAGCGTCACCCGTGGGACCTACATATATGCCATCTACGAATTCTTAAAAAATAAAACCTGTTTTAAATAATTCATACTAGTAAATAAATAATAGAAACATAATATAAAGTAATATGAGAAAAAAAAAACCTATACGCCGAGGGTGGCCGTCGGCATAGGGGGGCCATGCCCTATGCCGAGGGTGGCCGTCAGCCTCTGTATGACGCCGTGAGAGGGCCGTCATGCCGCCGCTGGAACAGGCACGATGCTACTGCCTACGCCGAGGGCCAGGTAGACGCCGACGGCAGCCCTCGGCGTAGGAACATGTACGCCGACGGTATGTATACGCCGACGGTCGGCGTCTCAAGCTGGCCCGGTGAGGCCGTACGCCGACGGCCCCGACATTTGGCCGTCAGCGTACACTCTGGCCGTCGGCGTCTGTCACCATTCCTGTAGTGAACGTACCTGGCAGAAACATTTTCTGTGAGTAGTGTGGACTGAAAGAAGACTCGAAGGGATTGGATGTACATGCATGCAAACTTGGAGTATAGATAAATAGTATATCAGTTTGGCTAGTTCTGAGTTAGCTTAGATCTTAGTCGTATCCTACACCATTAGCTTTGCATCATGATTCATGTGTTCTATGAGTTACAAGTTGGGATCAATTGATATTTTTTTGTTTTTCAAGTTGGGTTGCAATTGAATTTTTTAATTTTAAGTGTGCTAACAACTGAGAGTTTTCAAGTTGCAACTCAAGTTACATCCGAGATTTTTAAATATGAGTGTCATCATTTGATTAATAACTAACTTAGTTCTCATTCAACTTAGAATCAGTATCATCCATAGTATATATGTCCAATATCTCATACTACATTTTAATGGGTGGCGAAAAAATGTGATGTTGTACAAGAACATGTGATGGTGTTATGTCATCGAATACAAATCCTACAACTATATGGAATTATGGATCACTTAAATATAATGCTAAGTTACACCTATCAATCCTGTTCAAAGTTACTGCTGGCCAGGTGGCCCTCGCAATTGTGATGGCCTAATCTTTAATATGTTCAAAGTGATAGATATATAAATGTATAGCTTCGCAAATAATCCGTTTATGTAGCCACTCCAAATATTTTGCTAAACTTAACATTACATTGACATAAAGTTATTCATTTAAATTGATTATGAAATTTCAGATGTGTGTGTGTGAGTTGTAGATGATACAAAATAATCAAGTTTACTTTTGTCTGATGTTAGTACATATTCATATTTGGTGCCCATGTTTTAAGAATTCCATTTACTATTAAATTTTGGGCATATTATTACACATTGCCGTTAACTCTCCCCTCCTATCCCTATCCCTGCACTTCCACCAAGGTATGATATACCCTCGCTCAACTGTATTTTTTAATATCATAGTTTCATCACCTTAATTAATTATTTGGGTGAAAGAGCATGGGATGAGAAGGGCTTCGGCCTCTACTGCCGCGCTCGGTGCATGCATGAGACATACAGATCAATGGAGACATCTATGATCCTTTGTTAAATGTACCACACAACTAACACGAACTATGTCGTTGCACATTTGGTTTCTGATTTTTATTATCAGTTAAATCGTATCCCAGTCTTATAATCAAAATAATATGTGGTTTAGTCAATCTGTTGTTTGTCTCATCCAAGTGATGTACATGGCTGGTTAGTACACGTGACACACAATGCGATGGACATATTTACGTGGGTGAAAGCCTGTTGATCTCAGTTATATAATTAGGTCCAACCAAAATCACACAAATCAGATAATTTTAGTGACGTGGATTAACCTTTATTTCATACCTCCGTGTTTTGCTTTAGTACCAAAAGTCATGGCTTCGTCAAAGCTGGTTCGGAACCAACGAAATTAGATCTTTCCTTTTGAGTTTTACGTGGTAGACTCCTTTTTTACACAACTAATATTGTACATATAACTTCTTTTACCTTTTAATCTCAACTGTTATATGTGTTTAGAATCAACCGATTGTATTTTTTTTGTATCTTACGTGGATTAACGTGGTGTCTTGAAAAGACAACCCGGTATTTTGATTTTAGTATATAACGAATTATACCATCGAATATAATGATAAAATTCTCTTGACAAACAATTTATATTTATTGAAAATATTTTTGGTAAAACTTTTTTTAAACTACGTATAACCCTTATAAAACGGTACAGAGGGAGTAGTAAGAGGTTAATATTAAATCAAGCCAATAAGGTGTCAAGTGAGGTCCCATCTAAATTCCACTTATAGTTCATTTTGTATTTTCTATTGTAAACCAGAAGTGTGACCTAGGTGGGATCCACTTCACACCCTACTCACCAATTTTAAATTTTATTTGGTATACTAGAGTGTGCGAAATGAAGAAGGTGAACTCCATACTGGCTCTCTCTAGGATTTCATACGTGTATCTAGCTAGCTAGGACCACATTATTTGTACAGTAGGTACATTTTTTTACTGATCATGATGAATGAGGAAATGTCGGTAATCTAGACGTTAGTGTCCAACATTGTATTAAATATTAGATGGCATATGGTTTACTTTCGATTACAGTAAGTGATAACAATTGTAATAAAAATGCAGCTAGCCGTATTAATTTTTAAAACTATATCGGATACTTTTCAAAAACAAATTTATTGAGTAAAATATTTGATGAGTTTTTTGGAATTTTTTTTATTTCTATTTGTTCGAAAATCTGAGGTAAGGTATATTCCCGTACCCACAAAAATTTAATTCGCTGAAATTTTTAACCCAAGCCCTATGCTTGGTCCTTGGTCTCCAATGCGTGCTTAATAAATTTACTCTGAAATCCTATAGAAAAATAGTTAAACTTATATCAATTTGTATGTTGAATAAAATAATCTTAAGTCCAAAGTCGCAGATTTTCCACCAAGCATTCAGATTAATCTGAAATGTTGAGAATCTAGGATTGAATAATAAAAATGAAATAAAGGCTAACTACCTTTTTTTATTATGTTAACATGTAGGATATAGGAACTGCCTGGTTCCGTTATCATGCTGATAAAAAAACATATAATACGAGCATATTAGTACAGGAAGAGAAAATGTTATTTGAACATAGGGAAAAGACTTTCCTTATTTTCATGAATTGACAATAAGTTTTAGATATATATATAACCCAAGCGCACAAAACTAACAAAAGCACGTACTACTCTTGGCACGATAGAACTCAAATGTTTAACATCGGCGATACTCCACACACAGGTTTCTTCTTTATTTTGAAGACGATGAGGGTTGCCACTCTAGCTATGCTGTGAAGAGTGTGTGCATTCCCCCTCGTTCAAAATTTCATGGAGTGACATTAACTAGGGAGGGTATGAATCTTGTTCGTGAGACCTAAAAGTTGACTATAAAAAAAGCGACAATCTTTGATCATGCTGAAGTTGGCCAGATTAATTTCGTGCAAGTCTCAAAGACCAAGCCAATCTCGCAAGCTACTCCTAATATGAATCCGGAATCGACATCCAAAAATAAGATGTGTTGCCGACTCTAGGACTCTTTTACAAAACTTATATAGGCCGCAACTTGGCCACCTCAGCCCCTTTGCTGTAGGCAATCCGTAGTTCAAAACCGATTTGATGGATTGGCCAAACTAAGGGTGTAGAATTTGCTGGAGTTGTGGTATGTTTATCCCCATCGATGTGTGATTTTTTTTGTTCGGCTCGTTATCCCAAAGAGCCTTGCTGCCCAATCAATTCTTCATTTTTGAGATGACAAAGATTGATTGAGCTAGTGCGTGCAAAAAAAAAAAAATGCACCTTTAGCCGTTTCTGATGGCAATGGTGGTGGCATCACGGTGTTGTTACTTGTCCACTATATCACGGGTTCCTCATTCCAATAATCTCTTAATCGTGCGCTTCCACTCAAGTCATGCCCACGAAATACACATGGAGTCTGTTTGTTGTCAAGAATTCCCAAGCCTCCCAGCTTTTTGCCCATTCAAACTGCTGCCACTGGTGGTGATCAGTAGCATATATACTGGCAGCGTCGCAAGTTCTAGATTTAAATACATTGTTTAGAGCCTCACTATCGTAGCTATTTTGCACACTCTAGGAATTTATTTTGTAACAGAGAGAATAAATAAAGCTTTTTAGGTAGCTGACACTCTTACCACACGTAACTCGATCTATACATGCATGCACGGGAGCTCCGTCTAGAAAGAAAAAAGAGGAGACCAAATTGGCATGCATCCAGGCGTTGAGAAAGTAAAAAACCCACGGCCAGAAAATAGTTGCCAAAAGAGGTAGGAGCGTCGATATAGTATTGTTCCAAATTAGGTGGGAGAGAAGCGGTATACACATGCATGTTGCAACTGGCCGGACGGCGTTAATTATCCAAGAAGGAGTCGCGCGCTGCGATCGATTCGAACGATGGGATTGCAGAAGCAGAACAGGAGACTTTGTATACGTGCTTGGAATGGAATCTTTACCAACTCAAAACCAGCTGCCGCTGCGTGGAATAATTTATTTCTGGCACCGAGAAAGTCAACCGAATAGATTAAGCAAGCTGTGCCGTCCTCATTAACAGCACGATAGGTGCAAGGGAAATGGGTTGACCTGGTGTACGTACGTACGTACGTAGTTTAGCTTGCATGTGTGCCATGAGTTTCTTCTAGAACCAAATACGTACGCTATACTGCTCCCGCGCGCGCAGAAAAAATAAATACTATACTACTCCTTTGCACTAATTAAGCAAAGTGTGGGCCATCTATTGGATCCCTTGATTTATTGATCATTTACCGAAAGAATAGCTAATTAATACAATATTTGTCCAAAATCAAACTACTGTTTTTTTAGAACTAACAAACACACATGTACAAGCCAAATCTAGGACTTGAACCTGGGTGGACTGGTTCTACCACAAGGGACCTAACCACCAGCGATACAATCTCTATTTGTGAAATCAAACTACTGCACTTATATGAAACAATCATATCCGATATTGGTTGTTTTCTTATGTGTATTTTATCGGACCTTCTGTTGTTTCACTTTGAATTAAAATCATGAGCGTTCATTCCATGAACGAGGTGGCTTGCAAATGGAGAGCAAATGGTTGTTTTTTTTTTTTTCTTTTCGAACAGTGACTGTATCTCGAGGTAGCAGTTAATTTTTGCTCATTGTCTCTATATGGTTGGGTCTGAGTACTGATTTTATTGCGAGAGAGCTCTAAAGGTCGTGGAGATTGGCTTGGCTAGGTATGAGGTGTTTTTATTGGTCTTCTGCCGAGGGACGACTCTAGCATCAGGGTCAGATGATGCGCCTTAGTGATCAGCAAGTTCACGGGGACGAAGCTAGAAATTTTTAGCACTTGTGTCATCTCTAATTTCTCTCTTTTTCACTGGTGTCATCCTCTATAAATTAATAGCATTTAACACTAATGAGTGAAGGTTTTGCTAATATCCATTGGTGTCAGTTGACACCATTGCCTATAAGGGAGCTTCGTCCCTGCAAGTCCGTGAGGTTTTTGTCGGTTTTTCTCAATAACCCGTGTTATGTATGATTTCTTTGTCCGTTTCATAACTCTTTTTCTTCTTTTTAATGAATTGTGCATTTCCTGTTCTTTGACGAAGTCTCGTAGAACAAACAATAAGTTTATAATTGTAGTATGCTAATTGTTAATCGACATGTATTTGGTTATTACCTCCGTTTCCAAACTTAAGCCTTTTTAGACTAACATTGCAAACGGTGGTAGCAATTATGTAGCATTCAAATTTCTAGAACCCCATAACTTTCTGATCGAGGTAGTGCACGGCAGGACAGACTCAACGGAGGACGCACGGAGTCAGAGACTGCGTACGTGCAGATCTCCAACGATGGACGCAGCAAGGAGCCGATCGACGAAGACGGCGTAGAATAGATCCCGTCTAGCAAGCTAGGTTGTCTTACTCTTGCCAGGCCGGCGAGGGAAGCTCTCACTAAGTAATAAGGACGGCACATTCAGCTTAGCTGACGCGGTCACCAACCCAACCCAACCGATGGATCCATCCATATGCTTTTCGTACGACGCCGTCCGCGCGTGATGTCGACGTGATATGCGTGCCTCCGACTCCGAGATCGAGAAGGATTCCTTCAGTTCAGGTGTATATATAAATGAAACGATAGCTACGTACGTCATGCGTGATATCGACAGGGCAGGCGCCCGCAACGACTTTTTGTTTGTATGTCAGGTTCTTTTTAAGTTCTGTCCACGGCTGCATATTGAAAATTCCATTTTTTTGTCGTCAACAACCAATGTGACATCTGACATCTCAATTTTTGCTAGGCGATGGTTGATCAAGGCGCCCGTGCTGCGTCTCGCCGTGACCACTTCTACTGGGATGGTACTGGTTGAGCTCAACAGTTATTTTTGTTCCAAGTATTTGTCACAAGCTATATAGCCAAGAATTGTTTTTGTTCGGTTAATCGCCTGACAGACATAGACCAGAGCAGGCCAAGACAATTTCAACCAGGATATTGAATATGTCAAGCAACAGGTATATATGAAACCTAGTACACTGGATTATATTTGGTGGTTTAGGATAATCGCATTTTCGACCTTCTAGCTAGCGCTTGCTACATACTGAACACCGACAAATGCTAAGGATCTGCCAGCCATGGTATAGCCTCCATTGTCCATGAACTCCAGCACAATAAAGCAGAGATGGTTTCACCACTGTCGTGCCCTGGTTTCTGCCGCAACGGGGCGGCATGGCTTGGATATGATTATTTTTAGATAACTTGGTGTGAAATTTTCAAGCCGTTCCGAATGACAAGATGGGTATTCTTTCTTATTGCTTCTGTTGGCGCGGCCTTCAATGCGCGGCCTGCTACTTACTTTAAAAAGATGCATCTACTCCCTCTGCTTGCAATTACCTTGCGGGTTTAGGGTTTATGAAATTTAAAATTTGTAAAATTTAACCATGTATATACTCTTTAAACTTTTTAAGAGTATATATCAACATCGGCAACATTAAATGGATATAGTATGAAAAATTATTTTATAATTATTCTGATAATATTAATTGTATATGTAGTAGTGATTCTCTTAAAAAGGGATGAAAATGATGGAAATCGCGCATATGTAGAAGTATCACTACCGTACATGTCGTAGCCGCCGATGGAAATATTGGTGAAGTCAAGCTATTGCTTGAGTATTGTCCTTGCTACAAAATGGTCATACAACAGATTTAATCTAAAGTTAGATTGTTCAACTTTATAAAAACTACTAAGCCTTGTTTTAAGGAATGGAGCAGTTTAATGGATTTCATCGTCCACAATTACACTGACATTTTTACACATTTTAGATTATGCCAAGAAAAATGTGTTAGTCATTGATAGCGAAGCTACATGCATGTCACTCGACAACTACATGTTAGTTTAACTCCATTTCTATCATAGCTTCTCCAAGGAGTAATGCCTAACTGGCATGGGGGCTCACATTGCTGCAAATCTAGGGCACTTCAACCTATTGAGGGCCATCTCCACGATGATGTTCTGGTAGTGTACCAGGAAAAACAAGAGAGGAGAGACACCTTTTTACTGTGCGTCTGCAACCGAGGATGTTTAGATAATTGATCACCACATATAGATGGCTGGAGATGATGGTGCTATGAAACTTATGAACGAACAAAACTGTAATGGGGGGGAATATTTTCACGAGGCGGTGGTGAGGGGAAACACAAAAGATGCCAAGGGATTTATCATGAACGATGTGCCAATGTAACAGTAAAGGATTGGGGGCGGGGGGGTATGCTCTCTACTTGGATACAACTCTTCACATATTTGACATATGTTCAAATATTCACTAAAGGAGGACAAGGTGGTAGATAGTCAAACATTGGGCATGAAAAGAAGACAATTCTGCATGCCACATCTCTCGATGTTAGAGTTGTTTTCGGTTTCAGTACAACATGACATGCAGGTCACAATGGCTTCAAACGCCAATGCCCATCCATAATTGCAACGCTCGCGCTAGCCTGGCAAAAAAAGGCGCCAGGGATAACTACGTCGGGGAAACTACAGAGCCAACACTTTTTCGCTACGTACTTTTGGTGATATGTGTGTCACTGTGTTCGAAGACTTATCCTGCCGTAGGCACTACCACATCGACGACACCGGCAAAGACAGCAGCGGTCAGCTATATGGTGTTCTTTCTTTGCAGCGAAGATGGAAAATGCCAGTTGAAGGCACTAGTGTAGATTTTTGGGTGTTCTTCCATCGCAACAAAGAAGATGCATGCAGACACCCAAAACTCTAGTTTAGGTGACTGGATGTTCTTTCTTCGCTATGAAGAAGGCGAGAGCCATCACAACCCACTAGTTAGGTTTCCTTATTTTGCAATTTTCCAAATTATGTACCAAAATGTATGTAAATATATATATCTTGCAACAAAAAGCAACGAGAAAAAGTTGCAACCAAAATGCATAGGGCCGTTGGGCATGCCCCTGATGCCACCATTTCGGTATCCAAGTCCCGACGCAAAAGGACGAGTGCAGTCACTTTTCGGGTCCGTTTTGCGTTGGGCCGCTGGAGATGCCCTAAGTTGCCTCCTCAGAACGGTGAGCTCCAAGAACTAAAGCATCTGTTAGTTAGTTCAGGCTGTTAACAGGGCCACCACTTTTGTTTTCAAAAAAATTGAGTAGGTCTTTACTTGAAGAACCACTTTGCATCCACGGTGAGTAGGTTTTTATGTTGCAATTGTGTTTGATTGGTACAGGAAGAACCACTAGCAGTGGCCAATTTGAAGACACACTTTTCTTTGGAACATCGTTGAAAGCCTGACTAAAGTTTGTATGATCCCTGATTGAAATGTTTGTGAAAGCTACTGTCTGTCTCCTAGCCAGCTAACTAACTAACTATCCGACATCTGTTTGCTATACGGCAATACTGAGAGTCTGGGAAGAAAAAAGAGAGAAGTGCAAAAGGAAGCTAGCTGGCGAGCATGCTAGGTGCTCTGTTTCAGGATAACTAGAGTACATGAGCAGAGGCAGTCAGTCAAAACTAAACAGATAGACAATTAGACATCCCACAGAAGTAGAGTGTTTCGCACAGTCTCCAGTGCTGGCGATCTATATACAGAGATGGACAGACTGATCTTGTTGCAACTACATTCATTACAAAGCAGTAGAACATACGAGCACCGAGCACCACAAACCACCTTCCATAAAAAAATGAGCGCAACAGAACACGCTGAACTACACACAGAGAGGCAGCACCCATGTCTTCTGATCACCAGAACAGAACACCAGATGTTGAAAAAGCCCGCTAACACACCCGCCAGGCTAGGCCGAGACATTAGGTAGACAAATTAGGCTCGGTGGTTTCATGCAATATTTCTAGCCTCTAAGTTTATAGCACACCAACATAGCTTGCTACACATTCATATACGGAGAGAAATGCTCTCTCTGTAATTTTATTTCATCCGAAACCTAAGGAATAGTGTCTTGCATAACCACATCTTATCCATTCATCATCCTTGGTTACTCGTGGTACACAATCTTATTAGTATTACTTTTTGCATCACACATACTACAGTAGCTGAAACATGTTTTTGTTTCAACACTCTTTCTTACAGATACATTGAAGTACAACAGGTCTTTTTTTCGATAAAGGGAATATATTAATATCAAAAAGATACCAATTACACCCAGCCTCTGCAACAACGCACCACCCTAATGGCACTACGGATGCACACAGCCAAAAAAAAAGGAAAAGAAAACTAAGAAACAAAAGTCCCGCTACAGTATCTCGGGCCTAACAACAGCAATACATCCACCGCCAAAACAACACCTGAAATACAGACTCTCCAAAAACGACGCCTCCAAGAAGGGAACAAGTGCTCTAACACCGTCGTCGCCCGATCAACGATCTTAGGTTTTCACCCCGAAGATAGTCCCCGCTCTCAAAACAATGCCTCCAACAAGGTCATTGCCAGGCACAACCAGCTAAGGTCAGACCTTGGGTTTTCACCCCGAAAGGTAGGACTCGAACTTCACCTCGTGTTGTCGCCCCCACTTTCATATCGCTGCCGTGAAGCCCGGAACACCAAGCAAGTCCCTCAACAGCGCGGAGACTTGAACCTCCCTTAGCTAGTCCTCCTCCGGCCTTCATGAACTTCTCTTCTTCCAACTTTCATCATGGATCCATAGTCGCTTGATGTCAACACGTAAAAAGAGCTTCGCGCCGCTCCCTCCAGTAACCAATCGGTCGGAATAAAAACATGGGTGCGCACGACCGAATACCACCATCCAGCAAACTCCGTGCAAAAAGCACCGTTACATTCGCCGGCGGAGCCTTCGGAACTCAACACTCCGGCTAGATCACGAGTCCAGGCCTCCGGTAGGTCTTCCTCTTCACGCAAGAGAGACCCTAGGACCACCGCCTTTATTCAGGTCGGACCCCCACGTCGGCGACCATCCTGGGCTGGCCACTCCAACCTCCACCGGCGACTCCGTCGTCGACTTCCATGCATCTCCATCTCGCCGCCGGAACGCGGTGATAGATCGATAGATCCACCACCACCAACCGCAGGCCGACCCTCTCCGGCGAAGAAGAGGGCCACCTCCACCGTCGTACCCAAGGCTGCTGCCTCGGGCGACCTCGTGTCGCGGGTGAAGCCCGAGATCGCCTCCACTCACCGGCGAGAGACGGGGGAAAATGGCGCAGCCATGGGCCCGGCCGCCGCCCACCACCAGCCCCCGCCGGAGTGCTGCGGAGAGCCGACGGGAGGAGGGCGCAGGCAGGCCGCCGCCGCCCATCCCAACCGCGCCGGCCGATCCACCAGGGAGAGCCGACGGGAGAAGGGGGCGCAGCGCGAGCCGCCGCCGCCCATCCCATCCGCGCGTCCGCCATGCTCGAGGGAGGGAGATCCGGCCGCCGTCCACCATGCGTCGACGAGGAAGGGCCCCCGCCGCCGCCACGCCCCGTGGGTCTTTGCCCCGGCGGCGCTACCGGCGGCGGCGGCGGCTGGGGGTACGGGAGGCTGGGGGCCATATGACACCTTCCATCAGTG
The DNA here is from genome assembly GCF_022539505.1 of Lolium rigidum. Classification (NCBI taxonomy): domain Eukaryota; kingdom Viridiplantae; phylum Streptophyta; class Magnoliopsida; order Poales; family Poaceae; genus Lolium; species Lolium rigidum. The sequence goes on along the minus strand of NC_061510.1, from coordinate 301,418,365 downwards.
AAGCCCTCCTTGTGGCAGGCCTCAACACATGGATCATGCCCACAATAAAAATTGGTGTAGGTCTTCCGGGCCTCTTCGCAAGTCCCGGCTTCAGAGCCTACAAACAAATCACACAATATGCATGGTGCATGAAAACATATCAGATCCTACAATGTTCTACACAGAAACAGGATAGAAACATGTGACATGGAGTATGAATTTCACGTGTAATTAGCAAATGTGTAAATGTTGCGTTGAGGAAGTTCCTTGCTCTTAAATTGATTTCTTTTAGAAAAATTTGCCTGAAACCAAGAGGAGTAAGAAACCATGCCTTGAGGACCTTGGAACCTTGAGGACCCCCATGTCTCCGGGAATAAAGTAAGAAACCACAGAACTGATGGAAATCCAAATAGTATATTCCATCTCTTATAGGCACTAGATGACCCGGTGCGCCCCGGCGCACAGGCAAAAGAAATACAAAAGTGTAATCATAAGTCGTAATCGGTTAAAAAGGAGCGTTATTTTCTTGAGAAGTACATTCAAAGAGCAAAGAATAAATGACTACGGGCAAATAATTTATGTCTCCGACCAAATGGAAAAGCGAGAACCACAATACTGAAGTTTCAATATAAGAATGGCAATAACAGCAATTCTCGTATGGAACTTTAGCTACTTCAGCTAATGTTGAACGGCACTGCCAAAGCAAGATAGTATTGTAACTCATAAGTTTTAGTCAGTTAAGAAGTAATGTTATTTTCCTAAAAAGTACAAACAAAGTAGCGTTATATTCGTGGCGCTCTTCTGCTTCCGCTCAACGGGCACTTGCTCTCTCCATGGCGTCCAAATCGAATCAGAGCACAGTATAGGCATGCAGTCTACTTCATCATTCCAAGAAATGCATAAAAACTATACCATTCAGGATCCAAAGCACCAAATGTATTTCTGAAAAATAGAGTATGCAAATCTTCAGATCCAGTAGTCATATAGTTATTTTAACATCTAAATGGCAGCAATAGCTGCAGACAATATCATGCAATGTACTTGGTATTCAGTACAAATTTAATACTCTGAAAGTTGAAGGTGAAATGAAAAAATGAAGCCTTGAGATTGTTATATAAAATCCTCAAATTCTGAATGTACGCATGGAATTGAACAATTTGAAAGCCTGAAACCTGAATCTTTGTATAAAAGAGTCTCAGTTGATTATGTGTGAAACCTGAAATATTGTATAAAAGACTCTAAGCAAAATACCATTAGTCGCGCTAAGGGAAAAAAAGAGTGCAAGGAGGCCACCATTTAGGTGAAAATAGATAAATCAACCTTCTCTGGTGAAAAGATAATTTGTTTGCAAAATATTTTTTATCACTAAGAATTTAAGATAGTAATAGTTAGAAGAGGAGCGGGATCAGCACAGAAATGTCATGACATTTCAACAGAAGATTTAACGATTGGAAGTCCCTGCAATGGCGCAAGCAGGCCAAGAACTGGAAGCAAAGCGGGTTATTGAGAAATATTTTCTTTTATGTACCTTCTCCCTCTCTACACCTTTTTTTGGCCTCGCCGTCCAGAAAGACCTATAGACGCATACCTTGGCCTAGGTGTTCATTTAAAATGTTTCGAGAGATTTTGCAGTACTTTGACAACACTCCAACCCACCTAATTTGGTTCGTGAAGTAAAGCAAGGTAAGCCACTTCTTAGGATTGTACACAATAGCATGCGATACAATGGAATAGATTCCAGTTGATTGAAAGAAAATATATAAGGATTTCAGATCACCTTCAGAAGAGCACGATGGTGTGCCGTGGCTTTGTTCTTCTGCGTCTCCGAGACCTGTCAAGTAATAGAGAAGCAAAGAGCATAAGCGCAACGTCCTGAAATAGATAAATATGCATATTGTTAACTATATGAAATGTTCATTCATTTGTTACATCCTTCAAAAGCAACCTGACATTGTGCATATATCAGTACCATTCTCAGTTTCTCGGCACTTCACAACTATTTAATTATTTTCAAGCGTTAGTCCCAAACTAAGACACCAACTAATCACCAATTCAAACCATATTATTATCTTCTTAAGAAAAAGATGCATGTACTTTTGCTAGGAGCCCCCGGTAAGCAAAGAAGAGAGATTGTCTTTCAAACATATGTAATTTTCAGTGGCAAATGAATATAGTTCCACTCCAGTTATGTAATATGAATATCCTATTCTACAAAAACAAAAAAAAGGTAGCTAAATAAGACTATGTACGAAGGGTCAAATCTACGTTCATACAACCAATAAATGTAGACATAATAAACCAAAACTGACCACATTATGAAACTTTCCTCAACAAGATGCTAGGGAAGAGTCACATCTACATGTCCTAATCCTTGCTCCTTCATCCGCCGTGATTCAGATACATCACCAAAGTTACTCATCACATAATACAAAGTATATCTTGTGAAGGGAGACAATCCTAACCTTGCATTCCAAATAGCTATTAACATTGTTCTTTTCTATCCTTCGTCGAGAAGGTAACACCCGCAACAATATAAATATACACATAAAAGAATGGATAAAATGAATAGTGTGTTGACAACATCACAAGCCAAAGGGAATACAGATGGGAACCACACATATGAATCTTCGCCAACAGTCGTTCAGTCATTCACCTATGGGGTTATTTAATCAATGAATACTTTAGAGAAAATTAGACCTACGTATTCAATCATGCCATTGGCACTTATTTGGAGGGGCGTCACTATCTGAATAAAACAGTGGCATGTCATCACCTATCACAGCTTAATTTGCCCCAATTATTTCATCCTATCTCCTATTTCTCTCACTATGCTCTCATGTAATATTCAACGCATCAAGTCTGTTAAAAATGAAAGAATTATAATCTGTCAAAGGACTGATCTGTCATATACATATATATAGTCACTGACCATGGTAATATGTTGATCTGATGGAGTAGGGTCTCCCAAGCTAAGATCGTACCAAGGTGATCCATCATGAACCAGGTCTCCTATACCCGGAGTGGCTAAACACCGCAGTGCCGAATACTGCAACATGTGATGAAAGATAACATGAGAAGTGTGGGCAGTAGGGGAGAGGAGAAGAATATCAATACCAGCAGCTCCAAAGAAGAAAGACAGCCGGGAGCACTCGTTCCGCCACCGCCACCACTGCACGCTCCGCCATGCTCGAACGACTATGGAACATATGTGGTGGTGGTGGCAGCGGAGGACCCGACCTACAACACCGCCGTGCTTGCCGACCGCCGCAAGGATGCCGGAACTTGTTGCTAGCCCCTCCCATTCACCTCGCAATCTGGCGCTTTATCCTCGGGCAGCCGCAGATTTGCGCATCGGTGAGCTTCTGGATCTTGTACTCCATCTTCTTGTCTATCGGGCAAACACATAAGCTCACGACCCATGGCCTAAAACAATGAATTACTACAAGCTGTCGAGTTGATTTGTCGTACCAAACAGAAAATAAAAAAGAACGAAATTAATCAAGAATACCACAAGGCAATAGAGCAGAGGAAGAAGCACAACATACCAAAGACAATGCAGTGCATCGGCGTGGCCAAGAGCAAAGAGGAAGAGGCGTGGCCAATGTGCATGTACAATAGCCGGTATCATGCCATGCCGCATTTACAATGTGCATGACACTCGGAGTGTCCCAAACGGTGATCGCCCTTCATCAGCAGCTTGCCAACAAGTTCTTTTTCCGCCTTGAAAAAAACAAAAAATGGAAGTGAAAAAACTAAGAAAGATTTAGAGTTGCTCAATCTGATATGCAGTCTATATAGGTTGTACAACTGTAAATGAAAATGACAGTGTGACAGGGGAGAGGGGTACCCTCCGTGTATTCTTAAGCGTAAGGTGAGAGCACTTGTTTATTCGTCCAACAGGAACCATTTCTAAAACAATACCGTGGGAAGAGGAGTCATTTGCAATGGAGCGAGGGGAAACATGCTGTACAGAGCAGATATTTGCCCTTGTTCTGATAGTGCCAACACTCCCAGCCTGCAAAGTTTTTTTTGGCTGCAATATAGGGCAAAATTATTACCATCACACGGAAACTCAGTAACTACATTATCGTAATTCAAAAGCTGACATACATCAGGTGTAAGAGTAGAATTTCCTGATTCATACTCCATAGCTTCACTGAACCATCACAGAAATTTCAGTTTCAGATAGAAATTATCACATCAGCTAGGCACCACGGAACATGTCAATGTAAACCCCAATTTTGATGTTCCCTAGTTACCTACATATATCTTCTTTAACAAAGTAATTTTAATATTTGGCATGCATGCCATTTGTGAGCTGAAGACATGAGGACTTACATCTGACAAGTTCCTATTAGCCTAGCTTTTCAACAGTTTCCTATCATCCTTACATGCCGCCGGATGACCCGTAGAGTAACACGGACAACCTTTAGTGCAAAAGCTCTGTACAAAATCACTATAACTAACTCTAAATATTGAGGGCATTCAAGGTATTTTTTAGGTTCTTAATCATACAAAATCTTAATAAAAAGCTCTCAAAGCATTTAAAACCAAACCATAATGGATAGAAAGAATGATTGAAATCCAAATTGTTAAGCTGTACTTATGGATTTGAACCTCTGTAGCTAGCGTAATCATGCTTGGAGCCAGGAACAACTTCAAAAGGACCCCCACCATGATTAAGCATAACAGATTCACACTACAAATTTAATTTTACAAATGAAAATGACAAGGAACTTTTTATTTCAAATATGCTGTTAGCTGAAAGAGTAAACATCATTCTCTAGATGGAGTACCGATACTAATAAGAACATCATAAGAAGACTCATTTTATCGTAAGAATTGATACCGCAGAGAACGAACCAAGTCTTTATTAGTCGTGGATACAACTACAAACAAATATGGTAATTTATTTTTGTGAACTAATCTACCGCACACCGGCAAGTAATTTATTTTCGTTAACTGAGTTTATTTGAAGGAAACGGAGGTATCAAATATATATGGATATTCCAAAAATGCAAGTATTTTTGCTCCTAGTGCTTTATTATGAAACAAGAGGAGTTCAGATCTAGAATGAAGAAAATCTTCTTGATAAAACTTTCTTCTCTTATTGCACAGAACCTGCACACATAATAAAAACATCATTTGGCAATTAAAAGACAGATTGCTAGGGGGCAGGGTTGTCAAGCACACAGCTTAAAAAATTACAAACAAAAAATTTAATATCTTACAGCAGCTTGCATTGGGTTAAGACCATCATTGCACGATACCATCAGAAAACCATTGTTCCCATAAATTCCTGGAAGATGGTGACAACAATAAACCATTATCACAAGACCTAATGACTAATGAGCCTGATACTACTACTGAGAAGAGATAAAACATTACCCAAGTCAAATCAAATTTATCTAATTACTTATACATGAGGATAATAAACTGGGGAAGGTGAACATGAGCACTAATTAAGCAGGAAAATGCATAGCTTATTCAAGATAACTACCTTTGCTTCAGTAAGCTAGATGATTCCTCGGCCCTCCTCTTTCCCTCAACACACTCTTCTCGGTGTTCTCCCTTTTTTGTCAGATCTGTGGGAAAAAAATCATTATTTGGAACATATAGCTCATCTTTGCAATTAGTTGGCATATAACATGTTTGTGTTAGAAGATCAAATAGTAGTGTAGAAAACACCTAATCAAAACAAAGCAACCCACTAAAACCAATCTATATAGTGGAATTTCATTAACCTAACAAACATAATGTTGCATTCTAGTTAAAGCTTCAATGGTATCAGTTGGGGCAACATGGTAGCATGTCCATGGTGCATTTGCACACCTTGCTTACTGATTGCATGCCAGTTTGCATGCAAGTTCAAAGGGTAGCATACTTAAAACGTTGCTTGCACTCAATAATTGTATTTAACCTCTGTGCTTATGCTTCTTACCCTCAGGCTGTACCCGTAGAAGGTGAATCCAGCGGCACCGGCACCCACGATTCACGAGGAGTACCAGCGTTGTCACCATCCACCCGAACACAGTGGGGAGCATCATCATACCAAAGAAGAGAAAATCTGAAAGGATGCTCTCACAAGAACCTAGCGTTGCAGGTAACACGCAAGAGCCCAGCGTTGAAGGTAACAGCCTAAATGAAAAATAGATAAAACAACATCAAATCATTCTATTCCTTCAAATCAAACATATCAAGTAATTTCACCAAGAGGTATAATGGGTCCATGAAAGTGCCAACTGTTATCTAATTATTATGTTGCAACATGCTCTGCTAGTAAACCATGAAGCAACTTCAGTCAAACATACCACGAACAAGAAAGAATAATTAATCTACCCAACACTGAATCCCAGTGCACGTGCATGAACAACCGCAAACATCTACATGCCATTCAATAATTGGCTTATCCGTAAATAAACACTAATCATTTGTTTATCTACAGGAGCATCAACCATAAATATATTCTCCCAGCTCCATATATATTCTAGCGGCGGACGAGAGTATGTGGACTGCAGTATTCCATAAATATTCTCACTATGGACCAGAGCATGCAGACTGCACTACAATAAACATTACAATTCAACCTGTATAGGCATGTAGTCAACTTCATCTGAAAAGTATGCATTACCATTCTCTTCTAGCTTACTTTTATTCTCTTATGTCCCAAATATGCATCACTATTATAACTTATGATGTGTTCACAAGAGAGAAGAATAACCTTGGGTCTTCTTGATACTTCCTTCTTCTCTTCTTCCCAGACCTACACATCGTGTTTAGAAAAAATCAGTTGGCAATTGAAAAGCGAGTGCTGGAGGTAGAGAGAAGAGGAGGAGGCAGCAAGGTTTCGGAATAAGATTCACCCGGTACAGCCATCGCGCAGCCCGTCTTCGGCCGTGCCCGGCGCTTCCGAGCCGCCACCGCCGTGGATCTGCCCCGCGCGAGCCCGTCGCCTCTGGTCGTCGCCGGAGTGGATGCGCCCCGCGCAGCCCGTCTTCGGCCGTGCCCGGCGCTTCCAGTCGCCACCGCCGCGGATCCGCCCCGCGCGAGCCCGTCGACGGAGCAGATCCACGTCATGTCCCGGATTCGCGACTTGTTGGAGACGCGCTCCATGGCGTTGTCCGATGGCCATGGCATGGAGGAGCTGCGACGGCGGCAGCGACCTAAGGCGACGGCTGATGCGGCCCCACCTGCTCTTCGCACGGCGACGCCCGCGGCCATCGCCTCCCGGCGCTCCACGCAGCAGCGCCCCCCTGGATGCTCTCCCGATGCGGTTGCATCCTGCTTGGGAGGAGGAGAGGCGGCGGCACGGGTTGGGGGAGGAGGCGGCAGCATGGGACGGGAGAGGAGCGGCGGCACGGGTTGGGGGAGGAGGCGGCGGCACGGGACGGGAGAGGAGCGGCGGCACGGGTTGGGGGAGGAGGCGGCGGCACGGGACGGGAGAGGAGCGGCGGAACGGGTTGGGGGAGGAGGCGGCGGCACGGGACGGGAGAGGAGGTGGGGATTGGGGGAGGAGAGACTGGCCCCGTCTTTCTTCCAAAAAAAAAAAGAGACTGGCCCCGTCTAGGTTTTCACTGCCCCAGAAGAGAAGGGTGACATGAACGAGCATGTGTGGCTGCCTATGACCGGTGGCCCCCGCACGGATAAGGTCCCGTCTGTCATGGACTCGGCAGGACAAGCAAAAGGTGATAAAAAAGCGATAGCATCTAATGGCTGAGGTGAAAAGCGGGAGTGAATCACTGGCATCCAACGGCCAACGAGCATTTGCCCCTTTCAGACCCCCTGGATGGCTGGGTAGTCTTTCAACATTTATAGGAGAAATGGATGAACATGACTAAAGAAGATTCATTGTCAAAGATACGATTGTGTTATTATGTCTGGAAGATATGTCTGTATCTGCACGATGTAAACCTTTGATGGACATAACTTATTTCCATGGAAGGTATTATCTAGACATTTAACCAAAACATAAAGTTGTTCTCCATTTTTCTATGGATTTTCTAACATGCTCGAAAGCTGTTTTCCATATTATCTTATTGAATTGGTAGTACTGTGAGGCAAGGAGAAATCTTTGTTTGTAGGCGATTATTTGATTAAGACGTGTGTGCTGCGTCTTACTGCGACCTGTTCTACTGACATGGTGGTACTGATCGGTTTCAACAGTTAATTCTGCTCTGAAAATTAGTTTGCCGCCGTAGTTCTCGTGTCCGTTATATTATATCTACAGACGACAGGCCATGGCTGGGTGCCTTGTCCTGTTATTATTTGGCTGATAGAGAGGTGGGGGAAGAGTATATAGCAGGTGACATTTCCAACCAGGATCTTGAACCTGTCAACAAACAGTTATTCTTTTTTTGAAATCTGTCAACAAACAGTTATTCTTTTTTTGAAATCTGTCAACAAACAGTTACTCAATTAGATCAGTGAGCAGAGGTATTCTAAGGATAAAAACTGACGGCTCTTTGGTAGTACACGGGAGTATGATTACTAGTAGTATATAAAACTTGACTTACTCAAAACTAGAAACCTAGTTACTAGTCATAACAAAACCGAGCGTGCAAACTATCAGACTGGAAAATATTGTGACTTTGTCTTCGTGGCTATGATATGATTTTCCCTTCTGGTGCGCGCAGAATAGCACATTGCCACAACAGAGCAAGATCGCTCTGGAAAATAATTAACATGTCCCACTAGTACTTTCTTTTCTTACCGCGCTACAGAAGTTGACACAGATCTCAACTTTATTACCAATTATTAACTGCACACCAACGGGTGCTGACCAATAAATGTTCGTAATCAACAATTACATTGTTCAATGTTGCTGTATATAGGGACATTCAGTAGTATTCAAGCATGTACAAGCGGACCTTAAAAATCATGAACTAAACCTACTCCGGACTATCTCATACAACACTCGAAGGTAACTCTTGGACGAATCGTCTTCGGGTAGCTGCAGGAGCTTCGCAACGCGTGCATACGAGAACTGGTTCTTCGGAAAAGAGTCTTGTGTTACATCTGTCTGAGGCTCCTTGTGGAGCTTTGGTGTCGAGAGCGCCCACTGTATCGACCATATGGCAAGCGGGCGCATGTAGCACAAGGACCGGTACCCATCATCATTGTTCCACGATTCAGGAGTTTGGAACGCGTATCTGCAAACCAAAGTTGTCATTGCTTTTTTTTGCACAATAAAATTGATTCCGGAAGTTAAATAAAGTAAATGTGTTATCCACTGTAGGAGATCTAAATTAGCCAAGATGATCATAAACCAGATTTCTGTTTCTTGCCTCAAGTCAGATGTTTGAACATGAAAAATACTCACCCGAGTCCTTCTGGAGACCACGCAGCATGATAGACCCCTTCAGCTGTTTTGAAACCCTCCTCAACCAGGCCTTCTTGAATCATAGTTGCAGCAAGCGCATATGTCACGCCTGGCCATATCTCCCTAGATTGCATTGAGGTCATGTCCAGTGTGCCATCGGGCCACATCCCGTTCATTGCTCCCCTTTTACCATCCTTGAACTTCATTACGTTGAACGAATATATCTTTTCTAGTGCACTTTGTGACTTGTCCTTGTCAACAATTGGAGAGAGACCACAGGCTTTAGCATACCTAGAAAGAAGACATGTGGTTCGATGAGTTCATTCATTAATAGGATAAATATATTTGAAGTGCATTACGCAATGACATGTTAGAAATGTGACAGAAACAACACTTGACGCAGTACATTATGATGCATAGGAGCTCACATATACAACTGGACCTTTGTTCAAAAAAAAAAAAATACAACTGGACCTGGAGTACACCCTTCGTACATTTTCTAAAGGATTTTTTGTTCAAACGGTACTCTGATTTGTTGCTTCATCAGTAGTGTATTACTGCAATTCTGCATTATATACATGACATGACAATAACAAACATGTATGTACATCCTTCATATCGTTTTAAACAAATCTTCAGCCATTCGAAAAGCAGACTGGATAAAGTATAAATATCTACTTGATAGAAATTTGTTAGCAAAATCTGATTAACCATTTTCCCTTTCTATATAATCTAAATAAGCATAGCTGTCATTTATGACAATCTAGAAGCTCAAAGGAATCAGTATTCAGTAAATGCTAGGACAGAGGAAGCTACAAAATGAGTTACGTGCCTACTTGTTTCTGGTATCTCTCATTACAAGAAATTGGTTGATAAGATTGGTGCAAAAAAATTTAAACAAGGCAAAAAACTTGCAGTTTTCATTAATTAAGGAGAAGAGAGTTGGTATAGATTTGGAAACCAGAACAAAGATAGCAAAGAGTAAACACATATATACCATTGTCCAGCCAACTGATCGGCGTGGATTGAGGTGCTAACTTTAGTGCCTGCATCATCATAATTGAAGTATGAACCATTCCACAGCTTGTCATAAACAGACTTTGCCTTCTCATACTTGTTCCAGAAAAGCTCTTCGGAAGCTTTATCTCCTACTTCGTGTGCCAAAGCCGATGCAGCCTGAAGAGCAGCCACCCAAAGACCACCACAGTATGCGCTTACACCAGCCATGGACCACACATCATAAGTTTGATCTGGAAAGTCCTCATTTTCAATCATCCCATCTTTATCTTTATCAAATTGCTCCATATATGCCATTGCCATATAAACAGATGGCCAAACAGCTCGGGCAAAGGATTTATCGCCTGTGGCCACAACATCTCTGTAAACTTGCAGTACAAACTTTGGGTTCAAGTCCTTCCATCGGTCTGTGTTATGGAGTGTGTATGCGTTCACTTTGAACCATGGGTCATATAGACCAAGATCATGAGGAACAGCACCAAGAACTTTTCTTGCGGCAAATTTTCCATCATGCAAGAGCTTGAGCTTTTCAGGATCGTGCATCATGACAGCAGCAGCAAAGTCTCTCTGAATGCTGAGTTGAAGTTTTGGAAATAGCATGATAAGTGAAAATGATGCATAGAAATGAACATCATATGTATTCCACATATAATACTCAATTCCCTCAAGGTAGAGAAACTGGCCAATGTTCTCTTCCCCCTGAAGCAAAGTTGTTCCTATGGCAGAATTTGATGCAAGAGATGCATGCATTCTCTCAAGTACTGATGCCATTTGATGAAGAATGTCAGTGGCAGTATTAGTCCGTGAAATCATCTCATTGTCATCATCTGTTTCTCCATTTGACATGTCAAGAGAAAACTTTTTTCCCCAATGGCTGTTAAGCTTTGAATTGGTGGCAATCCATCTGTGGAGATGGTCTATGTTAATACTTATGGAAGATAGTTGTCTTCAGTTAGACGAAAACAAGTTCAGAAAATACCTGTCCATATAGTTCCTCCGGCATTAAGATAGTAAAGTTCATTGAATAGTGTGACTGGATACCTGTTGAAGAAAATTTATGCTATGCATCAGTGTTCAGTACTCGGAAATGTTGGAGTGTACAAGGCCAAACATACCATGCAGGAAACCTCTTGTCTTGTAGAATAGGATTCTGCCACTCCTCAATTTTCATTTCCCACGTACGATGTTCTGTTAGTTGTCCAGAGTTAAACAATGAAATTCAGTAACAAATATAAACAAACACAAAATATAACTACCGTAGTAATACAGTCAGATGCCTCCTTCGTCTACAAGAACATTATCTAACATGACATCACAAACAAATAAATATTTTCAATGAAAATACTAGGAAGCAATATTCCTACAACGAGTGATACAAATGTAAAAACTTTGGTCATGGTAATAGTTATTTGTTGTGATTACTCATTTGTCTGGTAATCAGAGGATATGTTGATGGAGTTCTCCTCAACTAGCAGCCTGGAAGAAACCAGCAGACAACTAACCATTTTTTGTCAGTTCACAATGCAACTTGGATAAAATGGCAACATTGTTTATATGTCTTTCTTTCGAAATAATACATTTTTCAATGTTACAAGGTTCTTTTATTATGCAGTGCACACTGAAGAACGGAACATTAGAAAGTTCTAGTGAGGAATTGGGTTGTACCAAGAATGGCATCATGGGCAAGGCTTGCTGCTGCATCAACATCTGTGCCATAGAATTTTGTATAACGCCTGCAAAACCCAGGAAAGAAGTCAGTTTCAGTTTTTCTTTTTACAATTTTATAATTCTGGGAAGTAAATGTTTTGGATTCGATTCTAACCTATGGTAGGTTTTCCCACTGCAGAACTTTACTTCAGGGGAAGCCCATGCAAGCGAAAATGTCACATTCCGGGTTGCCTGGGGAGCAAGCTTAACTGAAGCTGCAATAGCTGCCCCTATTGATGTTCCTGGTCTGGAGGAAGCTGATGTTTTGACGGGATCAAGATGGTCAAAAGATCCATGCTGCCAAAACGTTAAGGAAGTTGTGTCAGCTCCTTATTAGAGAATATCAAAATCTTGACATATCAAACTGAAATATATAAGCTTAGTATGTGGCTTAGTAGCACCTTTAACAAGAATACGTAAGCATGAAGCAAAAAAAAATGCAAATTGCACATTATGTGAAACTGTTATTCGGGACCTCTAAGTCTCCAACTGTAACCAGAGTCTTTCTCGAAAATCACTTGCACAGAGGCAGCTGATCAAAGATCTTTCTATCCATCAGAATCAATTGCAGTAGCCAAGAGTAACCAGTTCACTGAAAAGGATTTACTACTCCAGACTGCTGCATAGCCACCTTTATCCTAGGTAAGAAAGATTTCTTCTTTTCTGAATAAACATCTAGACTGCTGACCAGCTTAGCCTTGCTAAGGATCTGGACGTGATTGAGTGAATTCAAACACCAATTCCATTTGACCTTTGAGTTCTTTCCTAGTTTTCCAAACCTCTTTCTGGACACCTAGACTGAACTTCTCTGTCTCAACAGAGGGTTTTTTGCCTTGTTTGCAGTTATTTTTGCGGTGGGCCACAGAACATACCGAGTCGTCCCTCTAATGATGTCACCCCGATATGTGTCCATCACAGTAAGACATTCCACAATCAAGTACGGAACACACAACATAAATTTACATGTGCAAGTAACTAAAAACTTATACAAACTCAACACAACAGTGTGCTGCCTGATATGTCACTCATTATCTTCCATCCAGTACACACAAACAGAGATTTGACATCCAGAGTTTGGAACTTCTTTAAAATCAACTCCATAAGGTGCAGTAGCAATGATTTGACAATTTCCCCAGAATTTAAAGCTAGCATGATGATGCAGCAGGGGATATTTCATCCAGTATTTTCGCAAAATATAACTATGATATGGTGAATTGAAAGTTTCTGCTCCGAAAAATAGTTCTTAACAAACCTCTTTCACTGAAGTCCACATATCTTTTGCTGTGAATTCATCAGAGCTTCCAGACATTACAAAGTAGGGGCATTCGGAGATATGAACATCCTCTTTCTCTTGTGCAGCTATGGAAAAAGTTACTGGTGGCTGTCCATTGGCAGTTCTGATCTCGGTTAAGAAAGCCGTTCATGGCTGAGTTAAAGTTCACATCATCGATACCATTAAATAACAGGATACCATGCATTATATATAAATTTGAAATAGGAAATTACCTGTGATGTAACAGTATACCATGCACGCCATCCTTTTCTCTGTCAACATTATATTGATGAAAATATAAATCCAACTATTTATTCAATAACAAGGTTGAAAATAAGACATATATTTCCATTCATCTTACATCATGCTCGAATTAGAATGGTAGCCTGTGAATTCAGATTTTCCACCAACAGAGTTCTGCAGAGATATAAACTTATGTTCAAGTTCAAAGGTCCAAAAGTAGAAGAGAATTGCACAATATCAAATACAAACTTACAGCCCATGTGAAAAGCAAAGTCACATCAGCAGCTGTGTTTCCTGAATTTGTTACCTGTTTTCAATAAAAGTCAGATTAGATGTACTGGTGTGGTGTGTGTATCATCAAGCTGAAACCAAAACAAAATCTCAAACTAATTGAAACCTATTATTAAAAAGTGCATGTAAGGAAATCCATGGGAAGTATCATATTACTGTGAAAGTGAATACTGCAGCGGGGTAGCTGCTTTCTTGATAATTGTGTGGAATAATTGGAGAAATCTGACGGCACACTATCTTGAGATCCGGGTCAGGTTCTCCTAGTAGACCATAATGCAAAGTTACAACAAAAATAACTATAGTTACTTAGGAAATATTTATATGGTTATTGCAACAATACCATCATAAACAGTCCAGGCCCTAGGGTAAAGTGCATGATACGTAGATTTCTGTCCACTCAGGTTCCAGTCCCAGGATCCAATCCCTGAAATGTTAGTTCCTCTGCATTTAAGAAAAAGTTCTAAGGAATGTTTTCCATGTAATTGAAAAAATACGTTCAAATGCTACATTTAACATATTATATAGGCTAACTCCATGCTTAAATATCAAATTAAGAAAAACATTTGATAAACTTACTTTGGCAGATCCGGTTTCCCAGGATGCAACACTGTGGAGTATTTTCTACCGCCTTCGCGGGAAATAAAGGCCTAAAAGTGAGAATGTTACATTAAATCTACTCAAATATCATGCCAATGTAAAATTTTGCGTTTTGCCATATTTATTTTTATTTAATACTCCCTCCATTCAAGGCTTATCTTTTTTTTCAAAAGTCAAGCCAAGTAAAGTTTGACCAAACTTTTAGATAAATCTATCAAAAAAATGGTATTCCACAGATATTCATATGGATGTTTAATGATACTAATTCTGTATTTAGCATGTTAATATTTTTTTATAAAAACTTGGTCAAACTTTATATGGTTTGACTTTTCAGAAATATTATAAACCTTATTCATTGGAACGGAGGTAGTAGCGGATAGAAACTAACAGGCTAGTCATAGAGCTGACTTGGCAACTAATGCATCACGACAACGTGCAGATAAGAGTTTAAGAGAGGATCTAAATAGACCATTTACTTATGAAGCTATTATTCTGTTCATTTCAAGTAAAATTTAGCTGAACCAAACATACGAATGGGATGATTGAGTATGAAACCAAAAGTAATAGTCTAAAGTTTCCACTACTACACATTGTAAATTTGTAATCACTTTTTGTCTCTCCAAAGGAGGGTTCCTTCATACTGTTGACATTTCTGATCGCTTTTTACCTCTCTTGTTCCTCCATTTTGTTCTAATCGTCCTTCTATGGAGATGGCCAGCGGACCATCTTGCCAACTCCTTGACCCATGCACATATCCCCTGCCTCAGTTCTATTTTCTCCATTGCGCCAGGTTCAGAGGTCCTGGGTTCGAATCAGCCTCTTTGCATTAAAAAAAAAGGGAAAGTCTGCCTAGAAATTCCCTTCCCCAGACCCCAAAATGTATGGGAGCTTTCAGCACTGTGTACGCCCCTTTTGCCAGGTTCAACGTCGACCTCGTCCAATCAATGCCTTATGCATAATTCTGCTCCACCATTCACTCTCCCAGATTCTTGAAGACACGCACTTCCAAATGTAGCACTTCAATGGAAAGGATGGAAGGCAAAGTATTACAGTTGCGCCATGCTGGCTGGGGGAGCTCAGTGTCCATCTTGGCAGGCTGCTGAGAATAGACTAGAGTAGAGGGAGAGGGTGGTGGCATGGGATGTGACCAGTGAAGACGAACTCAGACAGTGTTCTTAAGTTTCTGTTCGACAAAACAGACAACATAGCCAGATAGGCAGGGCAAGAATGGTGGCTAGGACTAGCAATGGTGGAGGCCTCGACAGTCCCCAGTAGAAGAAAAACAAGATGGTACAGCAGGTGGTGCTGATCAGTGGCAGAGGAAGGAGTTAGACCAGGAAGGATAAGTGGGGGAAATTATCGTAAGCGTGAAATGATGAAGCGGCCTATTATTGGGGTGGTCAATTTATTAGAATATCGTATATGAAGGAAAATCCTAAAATGGCAGTACTTTTGGTGGTAGGTGGCCTCAAAAGTGGCTTTCCAAGTGGTTTAAGGATTTATTCAGGTATAAATATTCAAATAGGGCAACTAAAAGATAGAAAAAATCCAGAACTCAATACTTTAGTTGAAATCAAATCATCATATATTATCTCTGCTAGGATTAAGGAGTTCAGTTTGTGAAATTTTGAACTTCTGTAGAGCAACAGGGAAGCAGAATAAAAAAGAATATGATATCTTCTGTGGGTCACA
This sequence comes from Lolium rigidum, assembly GCF_022539505.1. Taxonomy (NCBI): domain Eukaryota; kingdom Viridiplantae; phylum Streptophyta; class Magnoliopsida; order Poales; family Poaceae; genus Lolium; species Lolium rigidum. The sequence continues at coordinate 301,402,247 of NC_061510.1, read as the reverse complement.
ATAAAGGCCACCTTTAGTCGCCCACTTAACTTACTGCCGCCCCCACTGAACGACGTATTTATACTGTTATACATATTTCGTTGCAATAGACCAAAAATACTATCTTGTTTGTTGCCAAGTTCATTCGACGACAACAACATCAATCATCAGATAGAAATGGACAATATAAATGTGCCAAAGAGTAACGATGAAGAATACTGAAGACTTACAGAAAATTGATTTGCCATTACTGGCTTATCTTCACAAGCACCTGGGTACAATTGCCAGCGTTGAAATTCACCTTTGCAGCTTCTTCCAATGCTTCCTGCACTACAGTTTTCTAACAATTAGAGGATAGTGTAATAAAAGATTCATCAAACGAAACAAGAGTTCTGCACTAAAAAATATTCTCAGGTTCTACGATAGTTTTATCCATGTGAAAAAATGCTTTGTTCTTCCACCAGAAATGAGTGTAGAACCCACTCGTCCATATATAAATGCAATGATTTTCCCCGAATTTAGTTTTCAACCTAATTAACAAAAATAATTGTATACAGGAGATTGCAAGTGCAAACTTATGTGTAAGCATACTGTTCAATAAATAGGCTTCAAATATATATAGTTTTCAGATCACTGCAAGTGAATGAATAAATAGAAGGAACAAATATAACAAACTCATTTGCTCATGGAACTTATTGTGTTAGATAAGAGTAAAAAAACAAAACAGGGTACATGTAAACAAGCGCTGGATATAAAAGCATTAAAAATCCTCCAAGCTCACTTCTGTGTCAAGCAACTTAACACTGTAAAACTAACAAAAGGCAGTTTTCTAGTGATGATATACAGACTATGATGGATGCTCTCGCCCAGTAACAGATGCACATTCAACATTCATACGAAAACACATGGTATACTGAGAGAAGGTATACCCAATGCCGCCAAGTGGAACACCCTGACCAGATTTGGCAGTGCGCTTCTTCGTGGGATCAATAATAGCAACCTGTAGAAAACTAACAAAGATAGCACTTACACAAATATCTAAATAAAACATCAGAAAGAAAATGAGTAATAGATAAAACTCCACACAATAATGAGCAGTCCAAGCCAACATGTGAAAACATACTCGTCCTTTTGAAGTTTCTTCAATGATGTGGCGAAGAAGACGAAAACCAAGACCAGCCTGCAACAATGCAATGAACCTTAAGCAGGGGGGGGGGGGAAGATAATAGAAACATCAGCAACAGACTATGAAAGGCCAGTAGCAGAGTTCACTTTGCCTAGAAAGCTACAAATGTTTAAGCCTAGTAAGAACCCAGAGGATATCACGAGAAAGCAAAACATAAGAATTTAATAGGAGGTATCAAATAATCATTGTTATTTCAGATAGATCACTAGACTAATTGATTTTGATCTGGTAAATTTCAGCAGACGGAAAGACAAAGACTTGCATAAAGTAGAAGAAATACCATCTGACGTCCCTCCCTCCATGTAACCCCAAAGGATGGCAAATCATATGTGACAGTACTGAGCTTGTGTTCCCATGTCAACTCTGGAATTTGTCCAGGATCAACCTTTTCCTGACAAGTCAAAGAACACCCACCGAACCTCAAAAAAAATATCAATGGTAATAGCAGAAAATTTCTATTTTTTATTTTTCTTCTGAAAAAAATTGATCCACACATTCAAATTGGTGGTAGGATCCACGAAGTCTTCATGGTATGGAACAAATCGAACGGCAGCTTTGAAATGGATCTGGGAAGAAAGAACTCACTGAATCAACATCACTATGCGAAAGTGAACTATTCCGAGACACGCCCATTGGTGGCTCGTGGACCCCATTCTTCTCCATTTTGTCTTTCTTCGAGCTAGGCCTGTGAACAGATTGAGATGTAAATACATGTAACAAGCGTGCAGCTTTGTTTTTCCTAAGCTATCTGAACATGTTCTCTGAAAAAGCATGTACGATCAAACAAAATGTGTTAATTCAACTCAAGATATGGACACTGTCAGCCATTTTGAGTATCCACTATTACGCAGATTCTGAGAATCCTGCATCGACTATCGAAAGAGTTTGCGTGTGCAAAAGGTGAAGTTGTGTAGTCTATAGAACAACCCCCTGAAGACAGATATTAAAATGATCCACGGTACACCTCGCACGTCAACATCTCATTGTCTCAACAAGTCAACAATGCCAATTTATCAGATGAAAATGGGTATTCAACTCGGTCGCATGCTGTAACTAACTCCCTTAGTAAATCATAGACAGAATGCAACAGAAGCAATTCTACCAGAGGAGCCTATGCGCATCAGTACTAGTACTACATCACTACATGACACGGGAACTGTTAGTGTTAGTTCAAAGTGAAAATTCTTGGCTGCGGTAAGTAAGTAAAACCCAATCATCCAACGGAATTGCGCGACGGAGACGGCGCCCAAACTCCCAAGAAAAAGGCAAAGGAGAAGAATGGCAAGGCCAACCCCCAAGAACGCCGGCGGGCGGCGGCAGCACCCTCCAAGAACCCGTCCAGGAAGAAACCTTTCTGGGTTGCTCTAATGGGGCGGGGGGACAGGATGAAGAATCTGACCTCTCTCGATCTGAAATCCGATCAGCGGATCTGAGCAGTGCAAGTCCGGAGCGCCTGCGACGGAGGGAGAAGGAGGCCGCCCCGGAACCTGAAGTAAACTGTACTTTGTGGCTTCAGTTTATTGGAGAACAAATGGACAGATGGTGGGCCTTTAGCTAGCCCGTGGGAGCAGTGAGCAAGGTTTGCTTTGCTCCCGCACGTGTGGGGTTTAGCCAAGAGACGTGGACAATGATCAGTATCACGCAAATCTGATGGCCGACCAGGCAGATTAAGCAGAGCCTCGTAAGTGTCAGATTAGGATATGTACAGTGGCAGAGAAGCCATGCCTTCTCTGTGAGATTTCCACGTCATCTAGAAAAAATCATAGAGATAAGTCATACGACGCGTTATCTTTTATTATCATTCCTAGCAATTAATAATAAATAATTAATTTTTAGTAAGATGTTAATTTACTAAGGGAAGACATATCATACAAAGCATAAAATAGCTTTTTTTTTATTGTTTTCCACTAAGCCTAACTAGTGAAAATAAAAACAAAAAATAAAATGATATAATTGCAGAATCTAAAGGAAATAACTTTGAGCACTCACCAGCAACTAAAATACTTAGAAGTCAGAGGATGTGAGTACCTTTTACCCCACCTCCCCGACAACGGCGCCGTGAGAAAAGAGCTTGACGTCTACGTACTGCTTCTATTCTTGTAGACAGTGTTGGGCCTCCAAATGCAGAGGTTTGTAGAACAGCAGCAAGTTTCCCTTAAGTGGATCACCCAAGATTTATCGAATTCAGGAAGGTAGAGATCAAAGATATCCCTCTCAAGCAACCCTGCAATAACGATACAAGAAGTCTCTTGTGTCCCTAACACACCCAATACACTTGTCGGGTGTATAGGTGCACTAGTTCGCGCGAAGAGATAGTGAAATACGGAGTACTATGGATGATTGTAAGTAGTAAATGCAATCTGAAATAAAATAAAAAGGCAGCAAGCAAACATGTAGCAAAACTAGTTGTAAATAGTGTTTCAATGCTTGGAAACAAGCCTTATGGATCATACTTTCACTAGTGGACACTCTCAACAATGATACCATAATTGTATATATAGATATTATCACTTCACTATGCTACTTTCAACCACTCTCCGTTTTGATAATAAACATAAATTCATTGCGTAGGTCTGCATAAGCATTCCTTAAAGTTTGCATTCTCAATCTATGGACACCCCACGCCGTCACTTTGAGCATACAAAGATGGTACTAACTAGTCTCCATAATTCATAAGTATTTCTATAAATTAAGCATAAAAAAACATAGTGCGCACACTATCACCTTCACAGCGTTGGACATGGTGTCCCCGGAGATCACATAATAAAACTACTTGAGTAGAATAACATCTACTTATTCAACTAGATTACAAAGCTCATGATCACATAAAGATCATACATGGAGAGAGATAGACCACATAGCTACCGATAAAGCCCTCGGCCTCGGGGGGCGAATGATACGTCTCCGACGTATCGATAATTTCTTATGTTCCATGCTACATTATTGATGATATCTACATGTTTTATACACATTATATGTCGTATTTATCCATTTTCTGGCACTAACCTATTAACAAGATGCCGAAGAGCCGAGTTCGTTGTTTCTAGCTGTTTTTGGTTTCAGAAATCCTAGTAAGGAAATATTCTCGGAATTGGACGAAATCAACGCCTAGGGTCCTATTTTTGCACTGAAGCTTCCGGAAGACCGAAGGGGAAAGGAAGTGGGGCCACGAGGGCCGCACCACTAGGGCGGCGCGGCCCGGCCCCTGGCCGCGCCAGCCTAGCGTGTGGGGCCCTCGTGTGGCCCCCGCGTTGCCCTTCCGCCTACTTAAAGCCTCCGTCGCGAAACCCCTGTGCGAGAGCCACGATACGGAAAACCTTCCGCGAGACGCCGCCGCCGCGAATCCCATCTCGGGGGATTCGGGAGATCGCCTCCGGCACCTGTCGGAGAGGGGAATCATCTCCCGGAGGACTCTTCATCGCCATGATCGCCTCCGGAGTGATGAGTGAGTAGTTCACCCCTGGACTATGGGTCCATAGCGGTAGCTAGATGGCCGTCTTCTCCTTATGTGCTTCATTGTTGGATCTTGTGAGCTGCCTAACATGATCAAGATCATCTATACGTAATACTATATGTTGTGTTTGTCGGGATCCGATGGATAGAGGAATACTATGTTATGGTGA